>NC_137640.1:18796303-19396303 GCF_963383615.2 Lipophrys pholis | reverse complement strand
AAACCCACAAATTTGAGCAACACTTACGAAGGCCTAAATGACAAGGAATATTGCAATTTCAGTGACGTTTAAGCACGTAGTTCTAACTGCGTGATGATGAGCTAAGCTGTTATGCAACAGATTTCCAGAGCACAAACATCTCACAGATCCACTGCTACCTTTCTTTCGGCCTCTCGCTCTGTCTAATGAAAATCTCTATTGCAGTTCTAAAAATGCCGACCTTTGTTTCTACCCAGTCTTAGTGACAGTTGAGCGATAGATCACTGTGTCGGCACAGCAACACTTCCAGAAATCAGTGTGAACATAGTTTATCATTCAATCCACAAACGCAAGTTGGAGCTATATCATGTAAAGAGCCATTGATCAACACGATCCATAAACAATACGCTGTCTTCTCCGGACCGAAGCTCTTCTAAGATTGTGGTCAGATGAATCAAAATGAGAAATTATAGATATGCTGTGTAGCTTAAAGATGAAAGGAACCATATATCTTGTTATCAGGTAACACGTAAAGTCCTGCATCAGGCAAGAATGGACAAAGATTTAAATCCTGAACTCAAGCCACTGCCACAGATATTTCAAGAAGAGCGGTGCTATACAATGCTAAAGGGGGCAACAGCTAACGGCAATTTTCTTTTAGTACACAGAAATGTCCTCTATTCTTCTTTTTCATATTTATTTTGGATGCTCTCTCTAAGACATCTAGGCCAGGCCACAACAGTCAGTCAGTCAGTGATTGTATTCAACCGTCCCCCCCCTAATATTTAGATGTTAGAATTTTCCTTGATTGCCCTGTTGTTTTATTGAAATAATTAATAGTCAATGTTAAATAAAAAAAATAAAAAAAGGGACAGAAAGTATTACCTATCAAAATTTATTAAAATTTAAATTAAAATTAAACAAAACATGTGAATCAGACAACCTGGCTGGCTCTAGATTCATGACTAAAACCTGCATATGACCTTATAGCATCACGCATTCACAGACAAACGCTTACTGTTGCCTGTATGCCTCAGATGCTCTTGCAGAAAATATTATTGATGATGTCACCTTGTCTCCAGGAGTCAGATCATATAAACAAGACTTAGATCTGAGCTGAGCCAGAGAGCGGGCGGTTTGCTGGAGGGCTGTGATATTCCTCACCTCTTCTGTGAGAGCAAACATACACCTGCATACATCTGTTGCAACACACAGAAATGCACGCACGCGTGCACACAGGCATGCACCGGGAGACCTCACCTGATGATGTAAGGCACTGTTTACACAAACAAAGATTCAGTGAACACATGTGGACTTGGTCACAGGGTGGGACGTGCATTTGTCAGAGTCGCCAGGCTTGTATGCACATTATGTTTCGAAGTGGCAAGTCAGCGTTATTGGCAGAGAACAGTCGGGGGGGGGGGGGGGGGGACACGCAGAGGACTGTTGTGGTTTAATATTGGCCTGTGATTCCCGCTCTTCTCCTGAGTGCTAGTCATGTTTTGCAGGCTCCTTCTCTATGTGTGACACATAGTGGAGAGGATGATAGTAATGTTTGGACAAGGCAGCGCGGTTGCCCTGAAGAATTACGATCGATGGACATAAAAGGGAAACCAGCCAACTTTCTCGTCATCTCTTTTACTTTCTCAGCCATGTGCCACCAGCTACGGCACATAAATTTTACTGGCTGGGACATCAACACGTAATCCAAAGCCAAAACAGACCATTACTGCCTGTTTTGTGTTCATATGAATTTGCAGTAATGGGCATATGCCAGTATTTACACCATATTAAATAAACAAATTGTAGAAAGATTTACATATTCATCGTAGTTTCCAATAAATTTAACAGGGAAAGTGTCCGAATAGGTTGGACCAGCATTGTTAAACAATTCTATTGTAGCACTTAAGAAAGACCAGTGACAGCGCTCATTCTCATTCACAGCTATGAGAATAATGAAGTGACCAGTTAATCTTACAGACGTTTCTTCGGACTGCTGGAGAAACATATACACAGTCGACCATATACAAAGCTCACACAAGAAATGTACAAAGATCTCAATCAAACTCAGGTCTAACAATACTAACGTAAGTGCAAGAAACCATTTACATGCAATTTGTTCTTTTTTGAGTTTGCATGACAATTTCAATGAGACTAATATCTTTATTCTGGCTGAGCACATTGTCTTATGTGGCCATAGCCAGTCAATTCTGAGTTCCAGTCATACACAACCATAAACGGTGAGTGATTTATGAGTAAATCAGCAGGTAAGAGTGCAACAAAAAGGATTTTAATTAAACCAAAGGTTTTCAGAAATAAATCAAGTGCTGTTTGGGTGTGTCCCTTGACCCAGTTAAACATGGCCACATCAAGCTTTTCTTCCTAAATGAAGTGGAGGAGACACGCGACAGATGAATAAAGAATTCTTTGAGAAAAGATGGTCCAGTTTTACTACCACAGTTCAGAAGCCGCCTTATAATATTCAAGTTTGTGGCACAAACAGGGTTGGAGAGTTGTTGGCGTTTTTTGCACTTTTAAGACCTAAACATGACATTTTACAAGATAAAATAAACAGAATGTGCTTTGTGAAGATCAAACATAGATGATATGAAGCACAGTTTTTATAAATTCTCTTAATTTCTTACTAAGTGTAGGCTGCGTTGCCTGCAGTGATGATAATGGACAAAAGAGACTGTGAGTCAAATTGAAAGTAATAAAGACATTCATCCCACGCTGGTTGTGCTCTCGGCCAAGACGAATCCACAATGATGTTTAGCAAACATGTGATGTACTGCTTCTTGTGTTTTCACAGAGCAGCCCAATCTGATACAGTCCCATTCGTCCTGCTCTATGTTAAAGACATGGCTATGAATGGATCATTGTCCTTAATCAAAAACTGCGATCCACGAGGGGAACGAAAGTGTCCATTTGGGTATAAACAAGGATGTGAGAATGGGAGATGGGCATTCAGTTTAGTGAAAAAGATAACACACGACCCTGCGTCAAGCACCTCTGAAAAGGCAGCAGAACATCCTAAAGCTGCTTCTGTCCTGAAAGAGACACACATTTCATCACAGAAAACAAGAAAAGAGGAAAAAACTAACACCTCCATTTTTATTAAATCATAGCGTGTGACGCCGTAAAAACGTGTCGGAGAATTGGAGGAAACGCTTATTACTGAAGAAGAAACCTGAACCTTGAATGCCGGAGCCTAACATGTCCTGTCCAATTTTGATGTATGGACAGGATGAGATGACAAATCAAAATGTAAACCTTGTGCCTGAGAGACAAGTTGTATCTCTGTTTGTATCCAGCTTTCAATCAGTGTTAAAAGCCACATAACACTGTTTGATCTGTTCAATGGCTGCCTTTTCTCACCGTGTCGCCTTTCACGCACCAACACAAGACCCTACACCCAGTAGAGATAAACAATTGCCAGCAGCTTGTGGAGCTTTCACCATATGAACACGGCTGGACTTCAAGAACTGGTCGAAGGGTATAACATACACATTCCAGGGTGGATCAAGCAGAGCGAGAGAGAGAGACTGAGGGTAAACAGTCTTATCAGCCAATACCAAGAACAGACTCTTCGCTCTACATTGATTTCACTCTTGATACACACAAGAAAAGCAGTTTCCATGTGGTCTGTGCGGTATTGCACAACCCAGCACAACTATAATAACACTTAGTGCTTCAGCTGTTTAACCTGCAGCTCCCAAGTATTTACACGGGTATGAAAAAGTCACCGTCAGTGTGTGCTAGGTCAACACAATGCACACCTCGTACTGTACTGCATGTGCTGATTCAAAGTCTGATGGGACAACGTGTAATAAAAGGAAAGCCTGAAAGGCAAAGTACGTCTCTTTTCCCCCTGCTAACGTGTGTAATTACACAAATGGTGTCTCATCTGAACATCTGTAATCTCATTTGTGGTGTTGATTGCTCTCTGAATGAGAAGATCACTGAATTAATTTTTGAGGACACCAGTGGTAAGAAACATTCCTTATAATTACCAAAAATCCATAATGAATAACTAAAATGAAATGAAATTGGAAAAAAAACCAACTACAAATAAATTAAAAAAAAATAATTAAATTGAAAATAATAAAGTACAATATTTTGTTTTGTTTTAGTGCTACAAAGGAAGTAAGAATCTCCATGATGCATGACTGGATTTCCCCATAAAACTAAAACCAAGAGACAGAGATGTCTCTAGAACCAGCCCAAGAAACAGCTTGACACACGAAAAAAATCTGATGAAAACAACAGATTTTATCTGCTTTCTGTGACACACTGTATGCCAACGCTGCGTCTGATTCCAGAGATTTCATAAGAGTACACTCATGTTCTTTTTGTTTTGTTTTTCTTGTCAGGGCACATGTTGACATGATGCTTTTTTCGGCTTCAGTACATTAACATTTTTTTTCATCTTGCTTGCTGACCTGGAGACAGAGGCGAACACATCGAAAAGCAAATATCATCAACTCCAACCGTGCCAATGATATGTTCGAATGCAGACTCATATCACTATAGTTCACAGGTAGACGCTGAAATACAACGCTTTTAAATATGTGCGCACTCCACGGGAAGAGGGTGTAATGTTTACTATGTTTAAGTTGTTAGCTTTTAAGGTTGTGTCAACGAAACATCAACTACAAATGAAGATTATGGGGCAAAAGGAAACATTTTCTAAATCTGTCCCTGTGTTGTTGCTCCAATAAGACACCACATTAACAGGGTAAAAGAAGTGAAGAAAAACAATCGAACCAGTTTTTAGCTGATCAGTCAGCACGGCTATAAACGAGTTGTGAAACCATTTCTGAAGGAGCCACTTCATGCTTACGTTACTCGTCACAGCCTCTGTGTGCTGTTTGTTTTGATGTCACACTGAAGGAAGTCCATTATTCACACACAAAGATCAACTGTGAAGAGAAGAGCTTGTGGGTGGCTTTCTAAACACCTGTGCGTGTTGCTCTGTGACTCGACGAGGAAGTCGCTGTTGTCGCACTGGTCCGTTTCCTAATTACTGACAATCCTGCCCCGCATGGATTTCCTTCCATGCACAGACGAACACACACACTGATTTACAGACGTTCATATAAAAGTCAAGCTCTTGCTTTGCACACTGTTCACAGTTTCTGTTGTTCCATCTGTACACGCGCACACTTGTGGACCACACCTGCCAACTTTGACGCATTCCGAGACACAAATCTGTCCGCTGGCAGACGACAGCCTCATCCTGCTTCTCAACTGAAACAGGGATGTCCTGTGGTGTGAGTACGCACATGAAGCTTTGGGGTTTTTTTTAACAGTGAAGAGCATGTCAATGATTAGTTATGAGAAGTTGGTTTAATAGTTGTTTGAACTTGCAGGGCTCAATCTCTATTCCTAAAGTATAAAAGGTTTTGCATTTTAAGTTGATATTTGAGACCTGCACAGAAATACAGTGATAATCCCAGTTACTTTATTACTTATTCACAGTTCAGTCAGTCTTTTGATATCGCAGCAAATCTACATTTGCAATTTAATAAACATATTAATTTGCACCCATGATTGTCATAAAATGTATTTACCTTGACACATCTTCAAACCAGAGGCAGACGTGGTCTCAGACTCTGAGTATGTAATGTAACTATCCAACTGTAACCAAACAGTGGGCGATGTGCTGAGGAGACTCTCAGCATAACTTTTATTTTGAGCTTTAATTGAGAAACTTTAAGCCTAATTTGACAGATTTAACAGATAAACTGACAGTGCAGAATATGCATGTGCTTTCTGTGTTTGTTTGTGTTTTTTCCAGGAACAATCCAAAGACAATTGTTACATTCAATTGTCATCCCACCAATTCCCCTCTGTACCTAGCCTTAAATGGGTTACAAATGTGCATGTGTGTACACACACACACACACACACACACACACACACACACACACACACACACACACACACACACACACACACACACTTCAATGTTCTTCAACACTCTTGTTCTTAAATTTCCAATCTCATCTAGGAATTTGAAGAACATGAAAGCTCATTAAGCAGTAATGGATTAAAAGAAACACATTGTCAAATCCTAGTACACATGTAATGACTGCAATCAGGACACAAATGTATTTTTTCAGATATCACTGGCCTTCCTGTCAGCTGTCCAAACAGTTTTCGTCAGAGAAACCCATCATGCATCACCCTCACAAAAATGATTTCTCTTGCGTTTCACCTCTGGAACATCTCTGCCTGGATACTGAAACACTGACAGTAAGTGTTAAAAACGGTCTGAGAAATTGTGCGTGAACATTTATTTCCATTCTGCCCAAACACACCAGACTTTCCTAAATGGTGGATGATGATGATGTGATACTCATTTGTGTGTGTGTGTGTGTGTGTGTGTGTGTGTGTGTGTGTGTGTGTGTGTGTGTGTGTGTGTGTGTGTGTGTGTGTGTGTGTGTGTGTGTGTGTGCGTGTGCGTGTGTGTGTGTGTGTGGGGGGGGGGGGGGTCTACACTCCCAGTTGAGTCTGCTGTGGCACTCACAGCGAGGTCATTAAAACCTGAAGTAGCGGGAAGTAATAAAGAGGACAGGAAACACAAGACACCGGACAGAAATACCAAGAGCTTCTTACCAACAAGCAGGGAAACCGGACCAAGAATAAATGTATTTCAATATTCAGACACGTGAAGTAAGTGGAGGACAGAGAGGAGGACCTGGTGGAAGTATGAAGACATTTACTGCTGCTGCCAAGGAAGTGGTTCATGTTGCTGAGGACTGCAACAGTGTGACCTGCAGTGTACCAGGTCGGTGGACTCTGTATTTGGAGCTTTTGGACATATCATGATGATGCTGAGGCAGCACATTTCACAACATATTATATTGTATTAACATTTTTCACTAATAGTGTAATAGTTTTATTGCAACATAAAGTGAGTCAATGATTTATGGTTTGGACTTGAACTGCTTCAATTTCAATTACACTGCAGGAATGAGTTCTGAAAAGTTTGTTTACATTTGTTTATACGTATACAGGCTATATACAGTTTCTGGTATTTATGTATGATCGCTGTTGCCCAAGTCATCTACAGTCTTCTGTTCTCAATAATCTGTAATCTATTTCTCCAATCCACAGTACACAATAATACATAAATATTAAACATATTAAGATCACATTTAAATTCTTGTTAAATCGTGTTACATTACTGACCAGTTGTTACATTTTGTGTTTTATTACATTATATTTTATAATAATTCGGGTCGTTGTTACATATCGGGCTCTAACCAGCCTGCTGAATGGGCCCGTCACATGATGACCTACCATGAGCACATGGTAAATAAATGCTTTTGTCTACGAGTTTGTAAGGTAAATAAAGACGGACCTGCACTCAAAATGCAGCATTACGTACAGTTTGAAGAGGATGTTCATACATGCAACACTTGAATAGGAAAAGTTTCTACCAACAACAGAAAACACTGACTGATAGCACGTAGTGGCTCAAGGAGAACTGCTGTTCAGATGTTGAACTACGGGACCACATCTGTGTGTGGAGTCAGGAAGCCAATGAGTGAAACACATACAGCAGTTCTCATGTCTCATATTTCAAGGTGAAATCAGTCAAAAACGTTTCGGCCTGCACTTTCTGGATGTAATTCAGAATTGTGTAATTAAAATCTTAATCTTAGTGTGTTTCCAGTTAAACTAAGTTTGACAAATCAAGTCATCCTTCCTAAGATGCTGGCCGCTGATAGCAGGTAGACACACAAATCGCATCCTGTTCAATCTTGTCACTGGCAAAATGTGACTTTAATTTGAACTAAATCTTTGCCATACTGTTAGACAATATTTCATTTGATCAGTCTCTACTGATGGATATTTGGCACGGGCTTCATTAGCTGCAGCCCAGTGAGTTGTTTCTGTTGTGCCTGTAAACTAAACACTGGTGACAGCTTTATGAGGTACTCCGAGAGGTTTTGAATCCCTGAGATAAATTGTTTTGTCACCTCGTTTGAGTTTTGTTTCATCTTCTGCGGCAGATCATCTCAGACTTTCCTTCCTGTCCTTTTAGCATCATATCCTCCCATGCACCTGTTTATTCTCTCATTCTCCCCCCACCCCCCCAGTCAAGATGACCCTCATTTCTCTTCCTCCTCGTCTGTATCTCATGTTCTCCTCGCTGTGAGCTATTCGAGACATTCCTGCAAGCACTGACCCACTGTTTGGTCTACAGACTGTAAAGCCAGCTGAGGCCTTCATTAAGTACCCATCATTAAAAGAGACAGATGAGGTCCTTTTTTCTCTCTTTCTAATATCTTCTATGGATCCCTGTTGGCTCACCAGGCAGCTGAAACGAGACAACGCTGACCCATGCTTTAATGTCAGTGAAACATGTCAATGAAAACATGCATCAAAGTATTTTTTTTCAATTTTAATTAGAACACAGAGCAACAAAGGACGAAGTTTGTTCACGTTTTCATTTGAGGCCAGTGTGTGTGATCAATGTGTATGGTAGTGGCTGCTTCGGTTGGGTTTCGACGGTTCTGCTGACCGTAACAAAATACATTTACAGTGTTTCCTGACTTGACAATATGTACTTTTGTTTTCAGGAATCAGGAAATCTCCAAGACAGCCTGAGTTCAAGTTTCACTTTCATTAACCGTGTTAAACCGTGTTAATGACAGATAGGGTACCATTACAAAGGTTGTTGCACCCAGGGTAGAGAATGATCAAGCAGGACATGACACAGTCCAGCTTTTCCCTGGCAGCCAACACTGCCTTCTCTCAAGGACTTTGAATAACTGTCTTGCATGATGTCTAGTAGTGCCACAAACATTGCCATACAATTCACTGTGTTAATACCACGTTCTCTAATTCCATATGCAATTCTGCAGTTTTGTTGTTTAATTAAAGTTAATTTTACTTCTACTTTGCTTTGAATGGACATTTCCACAAGCAAAAATATGATTATGTTGTTGGATACTGAAAAAATGACTCTTCACTTGTGGTCAGTCATCATTCATTCTCCTGCAAGTCTCATTATGTCAGCTGTAACATAGACCAAAATCATTGTGAAGCAGATGGGTCAACAAGGTATATATTTCTTTGCAAACTTCTCTTCAAAGATAATAAGGAACATGTATCCTATGTAGATGCAAAGGTTTGAAGACCAAATATAGCCCCTAACAGCGATATCTTAACTCGCCATTGTGTTTTTATAACAATCTTTGTCCGAAGAAACGGCTCCGAATTTCCTGGTCAAACACAAAGACAAAGTTGGTGGAAACCCTCCCCACGACTCCACTATACTATAGATGTACTGTGTGCAGTGTTTTCTTTTTACCCTATTGCATAACATATTGTTAGACTCCCTTCCACTGATACTGTTCTCTCATACAGTTGCATAAAGTTGACAAAACAACAAGAACAGCCTTTTCATCTTTTTTTTTTAAGGGTAAATGCCAGTGGGGCCCTGCTCGCCTCGTACGAAAACACCCAGACAATGGAGCGACGCATTGGGATTAAAAAAGCCGACTCATTGACACCTTTCCACACCGGCAGACAGCCCAATGCCTGAGGTCTGAAAAGTTCAAGAGCCCTTTGCTTCGCGTATATCCTGTATGACGACTTCTCATCACAAAGGTCAAGTTTGGCAGGAACTCAGGCCGCAGATATCGCAGTTAATATGGCGTCGAAATGCGACCGAATATTTCCTGACTGTCACGACACCGCAGCACATAGCAGCTGCTTTTTCATCCGCGGCTCCAAAATCTGTGGAATAGTTCAGCACATGTGCCCGCAGACCTCAGTAAACCGTTTGTGATCGTGATGAGATAACAGCAGGGTGAAAACAAAGAGCCCCCTTCACACTTTTCATCGCCACTGTCAATAACTGCAACGTTGAAAGACATTTTGAAAAAAAAAGATAATAAAGTCTCTACATGCGGTTACATAACGTGTGAAACACTTTGAAACACTTCACCAGAGAGTGTGACTGTTAAGGTTTCTTGGTTTTACTTGGTTTGCAACATGTGTGATCTCAGTGCTGAGCTGTTGCTGATATCTACAAGTAAATTAGTTTAATAAAGACCTCACAAAAAAATTTGTTATTAATTTAAAAAGTGATATGATGGACTTGTATTCGCTGCCTAATATTTACCTGATCTGCACTCAAAAAAATCAAGTGTGCAGTTTTTCAGTTTACATATCAGAAATATGTTTGATTAACATGAGCATATTGAGTTTCTTGTCGTTAAATGGTTCATTCTAATACATGTTGTTCAGATAATATGAATAAATGGGATTCAATCTACTTAATATGAATAGATCGAAATGTGTGACATAATTAAATTACATTAACTGAACAAATTGTTTTTGTGTTTGTGTAAATGACTGAGAATATTTTTTTTCAGTGTGTGAACATTTACTTTAATAAGATTTATCCTCATCTCTTTGTAGAACTGTAGCAGTAATAATTACTCTTCATGAAAACTACTTATGTAGTTCAAGAGTTATTTTTTTAATACAATTATCACCTATTTCTATAAATAATGATGTATGAACAGCTGTTTAATTATAATGCCATGTGAATCCTTTTACCAGTATATACCATCTACTTGCAAAATGCCTCTCCGATGAACAAAACGGTACATACAGGTTATAAACAAATATAAATCTACAACAGGAATCCAGTCAAAGGAACCGTAATTCTCACATTACTGTAGCGATGCCCATGACACTGTGTAACTTACACTCGTATGAGTAAAATCACACACTTAGAAACTTATTACTTAACTACAGTGATGTGAATATTTGTAATATAAATAAATATCCTTATCATACCTCTCGATCATTAAAATAATCACCACCGTTATCTTTTGAGAGCAAACGTCATGTGCTGTAGTTTTCCTACCCGGTACACCACATGCACGGTGAGAAAGGCTCTGAGAAAACATCTGAAGCACGACAGACATTTCAACATTTCAACATGCGGCCTGAGACAACATCAGTGTGCCGGGGTGTGTATTAAAACTGTGGAAGTGAAACTTCAGCGCACACACAATAACAGCTCTGTGGATATTTCCATAGATGAAGGTTCAGGGTGGGACCTGACCCAGTTGCATAACATGCCCCAGACACACACTCACCCATTGACTCAATTAACACACAAACAAGCAGAACTGGGTTTTTTTGGCCTCTCCCTCGGTCAGACCTGATCATCCTTACACTTTGCTGGCAAGTTCAAAAAAGAAGTCCAGTACTATGATGACGCGTGGCAATGCAGTAAAAGATGGCTGTCATCACAAAGAAAACACACCCTTTCATTTTCATCCGAATCTTTGCAGTTTTTTTTAAATACGTTAGGTAATCTTATGTTACTGATGTAAATGTATAATCTGTCACTTTTCCTTGTGAAATCTACACTTTGTGTACAGATGACGTACACCTGTATGATCTAGTTCACCAACTCTATAATATCAGGTATTAGTTATGATGGACGTATTTTCTGGCAATTGGTAAAATGCTGAAAAACATTTCTTCTTTAAAATGAAATAAATTCTAATTGAATTTGGTTCAGTTTCAAAGGAGGTGTGGTATTTTCTTAGTTGTTTTTTTTTCAAATCTTGAAAAAAATGCCACACGTACTTTGTGATAAACTTCCTGCCTTAATAGTCTACTTTTAGTCTTGTTTGATCTGATCCTAAATTCAACAATACAGTGCAATGGAATAAACACTTATTAGATAATGTATAACATTTATTATGGAGAATATACAGGACCTTCAGTATATGCTGTATATCAAGTATAGCCTATAGATTAACAGGACAAACATTAAGTGTTCTTGATTAAAAAAGTATACCTTTTATTCAAAGTGATTTTATTATTCCTTTGTCTTGGTCATTTTATGTCTCATTCACATTGTGACTGTCTGTTTGAGACGATAATTCCCCCACAGAAGCTTAAAATGTGAATTTATATGAGTAAGGAGTCGTAACAATTCCTCTGGAGCCCAAAGAGCAATTGACTCGGTTTCACCTGCCTGTGTTGCAGTGTGCAGATCGGTATGTGTTTACCTGTCTTATCATCGTGCCAGCATGTGCATGTTTGTGCAGCGTGTTTGTTCACACAATAGGTCTTTGTTTCCTCGCATCCTATTTTTCTGAAGTGAGCTGAAACACGCACACACACAACCACACACACACACGCACGCACGCACAAACACAACCGCACACAGTTCCTCCTGAGTTCCGTCAAATTATAACAGTTTACAGACAGCAAAAATAGGAACAATATGTGTGTGAGAGAGAGAGAGAGAGAGAGAGAGAGAGAGAGAGAGAGAGAGAGAGAGAGAGAGAGAGAGATGAATAAGAATTACAGCAGAAGATGACCCATAGAGCTCAGTTGAAGATGTGTTGTATTTAGATAGTGATGATGAATGGTGAGATCACAGGTAAGCAACAGGACTGACTAATCAGTTGAATGACCAGAGGACAACTTTTAAGTTTTATGAAGAAACATACAACTCGATGCAACATCTTTTGTTCCTTCTTGTAATAATTGCTGTCAAAATCTTCTGAACAAATACGAGGTGATTTGCTGGGTTTTTCTGCGAGCTTTGGCAGAAAGTTGTGTAGATTGTCACAATTCACTAGGTTGAATAAAAAAATTGGATATTGCTTCAAACCATGGGTATACGATGGTGCTGCAGGAGGGATATATAAAAGATTTGAATTGAATTGATGGTGTAGATACAGGCAGATAATTTGCAGGATCCCACATATTTCTTTCTTGGCACTGGTTATCATAATCTCAAGACTGTGACTTTGTGAAAGCAGGGACATGAAATTTAAACTGAACATCTCTTCTTAACGCACGCACGCACGCACGCACGCACGCACGCACGCACAAGGCACCTGATGAGCTGCAGTTCCGAAGAGGGAAGTGAAAACTCAGTCCATCTGCTTTGACAGGAAGTCAACAGAAGCCACATACAGGCCTGCTGACGTCAATCAGAGCCACAGGAACACCTCCACACACACACACACACACACACACACACACACACACACACACACACACACACACACACACACACACACACACACACACTGATGCATACGCATATCAGCCTCAAAGACTTCATTTGCAAAACTGCATACAAAAAAGAAAAATTAAATGTCACTACACATTGAAAAAAGAAACGTTAGTGACTTAAGAAATGAAAATCAATCTTTCGGCTCAAAAATATTGACACTTATAAACTATGGATATTGAATAATAAGGGGTCTTAAATTACAATAAAACTCGGAGTAGAGAAAAGCAGCGTCTTTGCAAACGAAACTCCACCTTTGTTGTAAGACAGATTGTCTGGGGACCAAACATCTGTCACCGTATCTACATCAGTAACATGAACCTCACAGAACATTAGTGACCGAACACAGTTTATTCCGAGTGGCAAAGTTATACTTTCAATAGAAACTGCAAATGAAAAGTACCAATTGACTTTGGAAGGCCACTTCTAACTTTTCTCAATCAGGCCTGTCTCATCATTCTATATATATATATTATATATATATTGTATATGTAGCTAATGGACTCAACTTTAGCCCCGACCAACCTGCCAAATGCAGGTGGGAAAAGTTTAACTAACAATTTTATTTGCCCCCAAATTACTTGTCTCTTCCGCTGCCTTTCGACACAGCAGGAACCCTGTGCAACCCCGACACAATACGCCAGAGAGAAACCACAAGTCCTCTGAGCGCGAGCTGCACACATGACTGCTTACTCGTCTTCCCATTAGTTAGTTTGGGGCACGCTTTCCTGTCATCAGCGGCCTGCGGCTGAGCGGACGGAGGAGAAGTTTAAATTTAGGAAAGATGTGGAAGTATACACATGAGTGAGTAAGCTGGAGGAAAAAAGAAAAACACCTAAAAGAAATGCGACAGAGATGGTGATGGGAGGGAGGAATTCTCTGCACAACCAAAGAGAAACAAGAAAAAAAAAAGCAAGAAAATATTTAACTGAAAGTGGAAGGTGGGAAGGGAACGGCTTGAATATGATGGGAAAGTGATGTACTGTGCGGTTTGCAGGTCATGAAAAGCCTCTTGTTTGACATCGCTGCTAAACAACTGCAAACTTGAGGACCGTGCGCGCAGGGGCACGGCAACCTTTTCAACATGACGTGCTGGTTTAATTTTTTTTCCTGTCAATGAGAAACTAAAACGTTTCTTTCACGTTGCTTTGAGGAGAACTGACTCAGTTCAGCGCCCATGAATATACTTCCAGTATACAGGAGATGAGTGAAATAGCCACAGAGCTGCTCCTCAATGCTGCTGGCTGATGCTGGTGATAACAGTGAGCTCTGAGCAGGGCTGAGAAACAGTAGCTGTGCAGTTCTGCAAGGGCTTTCACATAAAGCACAAGTAGAACACCCACTGAAACTTCAGAAATTTTAACTACATTATTATCTTTACAGTACGTTTATCCTGCTAAAAGGAATGGCAGTACAGTAACCCCCCCCCCCCCCCCCACAATTTTTTTTCTTGATCAATCGACACGGTGAACGAGGTGTCTAATTAATTTGAATAATTCTGAAACAAAGTCATCCTCATGTGTGACTTGTCAATTTAAATTCCAATGCAGTTATGTTGTGTAGGAGAGAAAAAAAACTAAACTTTTTTTTAACAATAATTAAACCAACAACCTACATTCTCTAAGCCGAGGTGCATAATTTGCATACATTCATATACCAACTGTGTGAAGCGCTGTATGAAGAGTTTTTCTGTTCACTTGGCTAAAAAAACTAATCTCTGTGATGTACAGGGGGGAATTAATCATCACGCAACATGTGCTACACCTTGTTTTTAATGGCATCTATGCTTGAACGCAGACACTCAAACACTGCCTCCTACTGGCCTGAATGTGTATATGCACACACACGTACAGTACTGTGAAAACACACACGTACAGTACTGTGAAAACACACATACAGCTGCAGAAAATCACCATCGATGAAAGAAAGAAAAGGGAAGTCTGATGTAATCTTGAAGTGATCCACTTTAGAACACAACTCTGAGTGAGTGAGTTCGTCTGACCGGCCACGTTAATTGTGTTTGAACAAAAGTTAATGAGCTTGATGACAAAACCGTCTGGACTACAATGTGGCAGCTGAAGACAAACGGCAGAAAGCAGTGAAAGTCGTCACGTAGGCCAATTCATGAAAAAACGGACGGGAGAGAATTATGAGAACAAAGAAAAAAGTCATTTGAGCCCGTAAAGACCAGATCAATTTAAAAGGGCTCATCTTTTTTTGTAATGACAGGCAGAGGTCAGCTTCTTACCTGGGAGACAAACTCTGGTGATTTGAGGCTGAGTTGTTGCTGCAGGTGATCTCCTGGAAAAACACAATAAATACAAAAAACTGCTATTACAAAAGAATGAGCTACAAATTTGATATTTACTTCTTATCCTTTTTAAGCTGCAGCACATTATTTGGCGATCTCCATTGGAAGAGTTTGTTCATTTGGGTAAAGAAGTTAAGAAAATGTTAGTTTTCTTAGAGGTTGTTCTGAAAATGTGGCGTCACAGCAGTTTTTTGTTTTTTTTGTTTACATCGAATTTTTAAGCTGCAGGCAAGAAAGCTATTTAAGTAGTTTGTACACTGTAAACAAAGAAAACAACCTTTAACTAAACACATATTCAGGTTGTTGGCAAAAGGGAATCCGAAACAGTCAGTTTATATCCCATTGAATAGGTTAAATGAGTTCACTCCTTAGTATCAAGAGCACATCACTATTTGATCACGTTTAACACGTTTATCGAAGCATCAATGGTTTTCAGTCTTTGTGCTATGATGAGCTGTTGTAAGAATATATGGCAAAAGCACAGGAAACTGGCATTTGATGATAAAAACAGGTGTGCACACGCGTGCGCTCAAACACACGCAAATGCACACGACTTTCATTTTTTAAGTCTGCCTCTGACGAACTGACAATGAACTCTGACCGAAAATAAACAAAAAAAAACAAAACATTCATTCCACCTCCAGTTATATATTTCAATCGTGACCGTTTTTCCACAAATTGAAACGACAATCTTCACATTTCTCTGCTCTCCTCTCGAGCTTTTTCGTTTGTATTTTGATTGTACACAAGCCGTGTGATGATTAGAAATATAATTGAAGCCCTCGTGTCAAAGATCAGATCAGTTAATTAGCTTAACAGATTTCACCCAACCTCCTTCTGCAGAAGCACTTACAGTTTACAGCAGTTTACAGCAGTTTACAGCAGTTTACAGCAGTTTACAGCAGTTTACAGCAGTTTACAGCGGCGTGTCAGCATTTCTTCAGACATACTGTGCGTTCCCAGCTTTGAGGACCTTTAGGGATCGCAGCATCAGTCTATGTCAGAGCATCACGTGGGCCGAGCCACACAAGCAGACTGAATATTAGATGAACTGTGAGACAGCACCACTGAAATATCAAATACACTGAAGCACCACACTTACACAGTGGACATGAAAACATTCTATAGTCACAAAGGAAAAAGAGAAAATAATCAGAAGCTTCACTAATGCTTAATAAAAACATATTGATTGTAAAAATGAAAACACATGCAATTTTTCCTTTTTTTGTTTTGTTAAAAAAAAAAAAAAAGCTTCCAGAACAGGTATGAGGAAACTCCTTTTCACTATAAATACATTGAATTGTGACACTGTTAAAGCTCTACAGGATGTCTCTGGGACACAATCCGTCTTTACAACAGTTATAGTGAAATGTGGCATGTCAGGGTGCGTGTGTTAGTAACACATGGAAAGGGGGCAGCTGACAGCATGTGGATCTTTTTTATTTATTTTTTTTCAGCAGTGACACACTGATCACCTGGCTGATGTTCTGTGTAGAATCAGGTCAATGTATGTGGACAACAGCAGGTTTGTCTCTCCTCCTACTCGAGTGGGGGTGTCAGAGATGAATGTAGGTCAGACAGGTTTCAGATGGCCAATACAGCAGGCTTAATATAGCCTGAGGTTGAGCATCATGAGGAGTGACACACAGACATATTCACACATGTGGCATCACGGTGGAAAACAAAGGAAAGGGTGTCCTACATTTCCATTCACACATACTCTCTACAATCTCAACCACACTGATGATGATGTTAAAGGTGCTGCTGGGAAAACTGTAGTCTCTCTCTTTCTCTTTCTCTCTCTCTCTCTCTCCCTCCCTTCCTCCCTCCAGGAGCTATCAAGTGCAAATTCAAACCATACAAATGTTGCCATACATGTGCATGACACTGAAAGGAAAATTTCTACACTTACAATAAACACATTCAATGGCATGCCAATTTGGTTAAAAAATATCTTTATGAAGTACTTAATGTTTGGAGATACCGTAATTCTGATTCTCATATCTTAAAACCTGAAATACTTCAATTTACATATGATAAATGTAAAATATATAAATGATTCATTCATCTGTGTTTTGGCTGCTCTCTTCAGGGGTCAGTGACTCTTCTTCTCTCTCCCCTATTTACCTGCTTCCTCTGCTGCCACACCTTCTCTGAGATCTTCTCCTCCTAATGCTGAGCAGCTCCACATCGAAGGTCCTTAGTCTGATTCTCAACGTGTCCAAACCAAGTTAACTTGGCGTCTCTAGCTTTATCTCTAAAGTGCTCAACTTCAGCGGTCCCTCTGAGCTTTTCTTTCCCTTTATCTTATTAATTCAGTGATTCTGTTGGTTCACATGAATAAAAACCCCATATTTTCTATCTGTATAGTTATATCCATTTCCTAATATCATGTGAGAAACTAAATAAAATATTTTAGGCTCTGATAAAACAAGGACATTTAACTGACTGGGATGGACGAACTCCATGCAATATAGTGTTGGCAATAGAAGATACTTGCGATACTTTGATGGCACGAGCCAATTAGCTTTCTGTTTGAACGAGCTGCATACTTCCATTAATGTTTCACCACAGCAAAATAAATTCCTTTTGGAGCTGTCGACTTTTGTGACACAAGATACCATCGAAACCTTTTGTATGAAATGACGCCATAATAATATGAAGGTAATTTCAGTCAGTTAAAAAATCCCTACTGCAAAATGTGTTAAATTGGACTCAGTTCAGTGAGTTAAAACTTAATACTTCCATCTTGTGGTGGACTGACTGAACTGCAGGCTGATTGCACTTAGAAAGCTGATTGGAGATCCCGTTCTTGAGAAGTCTCCGAAAACAGAGTAATTTTCATAGCATTTCACAACAGACCAGGGAATAAAAAATGTAACCCTCAAGGGTACCGAGAGTGGTCTTCAACTTGATTTATGGAATTCTTCAGAAAAGACATTAAGGGGACTGCCAAAATATTTCTTCCTAATGTTGTTTCAGTGTTTGAGCAAATCACAGAACTAAATGCATAAGAGAAGATGGTTTTTTTCTCATGATTGAAAGAAAACTGACTTGCTGGAGGCACACTGGACATTAGTCAGTACAGTGAAGTTATTCCGTACACTTCGAAGGCTTGCCAGAACCTAAACAAGCAGACAGAGAGAGAGAGAGAGAGAGAGAGAGAGAGAGAGAGAGAGAGAGAGAGAGAGAGAGAGAGACAATCAATAACACATTTTCATGCTTTATTTATCTAACATGCTGTGCATTCTGTTTCATTTCCAGTGTAATTACATTTGTGTTTATTCTGGTTGGAGAGTAAAGGCCAAAGAAGAATATACCCAACTATCATAGTCCATGACATAAACAGTTTCAAATGATTTTAACAGCAACTCCACATCGTCTTCATATATTTACCTGAGCAAAGGGCGTCACGATCAAGTCATCGCCGTGTCTACAAACACACAAGAAAAAGAAACACAATGAGATACACAAACACAGAATACATAAAACATGTTTTATGGTTGCATGAAAGTTATTTGCTTTATCTCCATTTTAAATGAAATAACAAAGGAATTCATGAAAACGGCAATGGTCAGAATGACCCAAAAAACCACCGTTATTATTAATAACTACAAGAGGTGTACAGCGAGACAGTGGGGAGAGGAGGATCAGAGGACAGAAACATTAGTGTTACAAAAAATAGAGACAAGTTTTGAAATTCTGAGGTACAAAAACTGAAATTATTGTCAAAAGAGAACAAAATGTGAAGTTACACTGTGGTCAGTGGGACGTCTTTCTTCAACCTCTACAGAGTGGCTCATTGCACTGAGCAGTAGTGTTCAACTCATGAGAAACCTTTCTAGGATGTTTTGTAGACCCGGGAGACATCCCACTGCTTCATGTGTTTGTGAAGTGGTTGTTTTGAAGAATCCTACTTTGGAAAGGGAGTCTGCAGACTTTCTAAGAGGCAATCTGGAGGGGCGTCTAGAAAAAAAAAGATCACTGTCGAGCACTGGAGCTGTGAATGGAGCACAGGCAACTGTCTTTAATTAACAATCGATGGCATTACAACTGTGGCCAGCAGTGAATTATGTTCTCTGATTTGGTCAAAGTGAACTTAAAATATTAAGGACAGCAGGAATGTTGTGACCTCATCCTGAGTTTGCACATTTTCCCTGTTGCCTATTTGTGAGTTTCTCCTGCAGCCTAAAGCCACTTAGATTTGGTTTGAACGACGACTGTGAGTGTTATTTACTAAATACCTGATACTACAAAAAAATTTACTGTTTGTGATTTTTGAACTATAATCAATGTCTTTTTTCAAGTGGAAGTGGGTAAATTTGGGAAAATGTGACGTATTAAAGAAACTAATTGTGGCACTGAATGAAAGCAACAACTGAATGACCATTCAAACATGCTCTGTCAAAAACAATCAATTCATGGTTGATTGTTTATCTTTCACATCTCACACATCCACAGTGGTAGAAAAAAAAAGAAAAACAGTTAATAAATCTGCACTTTCTGTACATTGTGACATTTAGAGAGGTGGCATGAAAGTAAGTATTTGTACTTTGTCAATTATATTTGTTGAGTGTTTCGTACAAAGTCTAGGCGGGCTGTCACATTATTGTAATTTAGAAAATCATTTTGTTTCAGTCTCCAATCTACGAAACAACTTTAATGATGCATTTGTAAATACATGGACGATGTTAAAATTACAACAAAACAGGATTCAAACACGAGTCCCCTATCTCTCAGTGAAAGTGTGACGTTTTGAGTTATTGTATCTTATATCACGTGTGATAAGGTTTCTAACGAGACAAAACTGAATGAGAATTAGCCACGGAGTCCCAAATAGTTTCACAATAAATCTCCGGCGGTGCTTGAGACATTCAGGAACTAATTTCCTGTGTATTGCCTCACTCTGTAACTCTCGGAGCGGGTCTGCTTAACGCTGATATTTAAGAACACGGGCTGCGTGTGACGGACTGTGCCTGTTTCCACGTGTCATTACTCACAGTTCAGAGGCGATGGAGGAGTTTCGTGACATGGACTTGGGTGACAGATCATAGTCGCTGTCAGAGCGATAGAGGAAGGACTCCCTGCGCTGGTTGTGACTGGGGAAGTTAGCGTGGAGGACCAGACCAGAGCCGGGGGAGGCCTGGGGGTCCAGGGGGCTGCAGCTGGCAGACGGGCCATTCTCCACATCAAAGCTGAAAACAGAGAAACACAAAGCCCCGGGGGGATTAGTTTTTATCCTTTTATTTTTCTTTGAACCTATTTTTAAGATTCAAGTCAACTCAAGCAGGCAACATCAGATTCCTCTTGCCTCCTCTCGGCTTTAGACCAAGTGGTAAAAACAGGAGGACTGAGTAGAGCTCGAGCCGAGAGTAAACTACTTCAGACGTGTTGTGATGTCAGCGGGGTCTTATTCCGATTACCATTTGTTTTTATTTTCAGGCTTGACCTGATAAGCTTTACATGTTTGAACATGAAGAAAAGGGAAGACGGATTCTTTCACATGGCAATCAACATTCCTCTTCAACGATAAGCTTTGGCCACAAACTGCACAAACAACTGGCACATAATGATGCAGAAACACACACACACACACACACACACACACACACACACACACAAAGAACAAATATACTTGTCGTGACCGGGTAAGAAGGGGCAGAGTGACATGCTGCAGTGCACTGTGATCACTCAGTGATGAGAATCAGTCCTTCTGGGACGCACAAAAAGAATCCTGGTTTGATTCCAGGCTAGGGGCTGTTCTCTGTGTACCATGCATGTTCTCCCATGAGTTTTCTCTGGCTTCCTCCTGCAGTCCAAAGACATGTATGTTGTGTGTGTGTGTGTTATCCCTCTGATGAAAGGGTGACCTGTCGAAGGTGGAGCCTGCTTTTGGCTCATTGTCAGCTGGAATCGACTCCAGATCATTGTGACCTTAACTTGGATAGAATAGGTTTAGAGGATGGATGGGGGCCCCCTCTGTGTTTTTACCTCCCCCTGCTTGAAAAGTCAGCTCTTCTGATTGATGCGGCACCATCATCACTGCACTAATCACATCCCCTCCCGGGAAAGCTATGTGGTTTCTTGATGGTCTTGTATTTTGCTTTTATTTTGAGTAACACTACCGGCTATAAGGACACATCAAATCCTGTGGTCCAAGTGAATTTATGATACATCAATGACAAACTTAATAAACTGGTTACATCCATCTCTTCTGCTGTCAACAGCAGTGTCTGGACTTGGGTTTTTTTTGGTTTGTTGTTTGACCCTTCCTGAGTTGCAGTTGATATATGGCCTTTTTTTCTTTTTTTAAATTGAATGTCATTATTTCAATTAACATCACAACATCATCTTATTTGTTGTTGCTTCACTCTTTATCCTCACAAAATCAGCTGTATCACTTTTATATAGAGAAGGAAAAGCTTGAGACTCAACAACATCACCATGAGAATGTGTCTTATATATAAATATATAGATAAATATGTCATTACCGTGTCTAAGTGACATTTACTTTTTTGCAGTTTCCACTGCAGTTAGGGTTTTTGTAAGTCGGTCTCCTTTATAGTTTTGTTCTGCAAACACTGCTCGCCGTGTATATTAAACACAAACCAGCAGAAGGGGTGGTGGTTACACGACAAACCCTAGTAAATCGAAGCTGAAAGATTAATGTTTGTAGAAGAATAATGAAGATTAGTTGGGTGTTTGCAGAAAGGGCATCCATCTATCTTCAGTATTATAGCTTATCAGCAACTCCTTTTCAATTTATTATGATAAAACCAAGAAAAAAATATTTATGAATGCAACATTTTCCAAAAGAACAAACAGAAAGCGAGAACAACGTCCAAGTGTCTGCAGACCTATGCCTAAATCTGAGTGTTTTGAAACAACATAAAGAGTTTTCCACTTTGATGAAAGCTTAAACTGCAACTTTGGATTGCACAGAAGATTTGTGTGTTTTTGTCAACCTCAGTCATTTCCACATTTGCAAAGACCCTCTGTAGGACATTTGCGACAGAAGGGTGGGGCTTCTGGTGTTTTCTACCCCCGGGGAAGGGAAGATACGAAAGGTGAAGGTGTCTCTTGTCATTCACACATATGTGGGGGGCCTCTGGGTCCAAAACAAAAAAGTTAGATATGTGACGTCAATGTAAAAAGCTTCGTCTGCAATGAAATTGTGACTGACTGAATGAATAAAGCTCCCAAAACAGTTGCTATAATTCTCCCCAGAAGGAGGGGAAAAGCCGGAAGCAAATGAGACTTAACATGATGGATAAAAAGTTGAACGTGGACACTCTGCATTTAGGAAACTTGATCAAGATCAGAGCGAAAAACAAACAAAAAAACAAGTAAAAACACAGACATGACGTGTGTGTGTGTGTGTGTGTGTGTCTGTGTGTGTGATACATGTGTATACAAGCAGGCCTGCACTATGTACCATGCACTGAATGCTTGACTGCTCTGCCCTCCGGCCGGCACGCTGCTTTGTGAGAAGCGACCACGTGCAGAGACGACTGATTCTGGAGTCAGTGAGGGCGAGTCCACCCAACCACATCTCACAACTGTCAACTCACCACTCATAGTTTTCAAGCATTAATGCAGTTTTTCTCAGTAGTAGCCCACGTTGCTTTTCCTTGTATCATGGACAATTTTCCCGGTTGTTAATGCTAACTAAATCATTGAAGGTGAACTAAAACTAATTTTTCTGCAAAAATAATAATCAGTAATTTCATAACAAAGGTTCACTATCAATATAAGTTCATGTGTTTGGTGCTCAATTTCATACTGAAAGACCTTCGGGTGGCCTTTATCAACCATCATCTGCATTATTATGTGTATAGATAACTTCCTACAAAATATTGTTCCCAGCAAATATCATGCTTTAGTGATCTGAGATGTTCAGAAAAGGTCCTGTGAGGGTTGACTTAAAGCCAAGTCAACAAAAAAAACCTAAACAAAAACATGAATGCATCCTTTTTTCATTTGGTTTACAGGATACAACGTTAGATAAGTAGAACCACCCTGCTGTCCCGGATCCAGCGAGTGTAGTGGGTGGATGAACGATGGATTAGAGCGTACAATCATCCAGTGGGCTGCCCGGTGGTATAGTGGTTAGTAATTCGGCTTAACGGTGAAAACACCACAGTTTTACAGTTTTGAGGCTTGATATTGCAATTTCACATGTTTTCACGAGGTGTGTATTTTGTCCAGGTACTCTGGCCTCCTCCCTCCCACAATGTTTGTTAGATGGTTGGTGGCTCTGTATGGGTACGCTATGGACTAGTGACATGTTACAACACATTTATAGAGTTTAGCAGCCGACAAGAATTAGGAATGTTTCAGTTATCCAAAACAAATACCATCAATCTTTATTTGACTTTAAAACAACATTTGCCTGATGACTCTCTTGTGACTGGATGATTGATGCCGGTGTTTGTGTCTCCCTGGTCCCCAGGTAGCACTGACTCCAACCACTGCTCAGTCATTGTACAAAGGAGGAAAGATAAATATATCAAACTATTTAATCTTTGTTGCTCAGTGGTGAACTTTTGGAACTGAAACCAAAATCCACTCACTGCCATTTTTCTAACTTTAATCGTTTCTCTGGGTTATTCAGTTTGACTATATATGGTACTTTCTACATTTCTTGACATTCATAAAAGCCAACAATGGTAACTAACAGGATACATGCTTAAATTGTTTGTTAAGTAAAATTATTTAAAATGAGTAAAGTAATACAATCTCTCGCAGTTTAGATTTATTCATAACAATGTCTTTCTCTTATATTTGAATAAATATATCATGTGCGAGTGACAATTTGAGTGGACAAGTCACCAAACTGGACAGGTCACCAGTCCATAACGAGACAAACAGACAGACCAAAGGCAGTTTTGCATCAATTAAGCTCTTGTGTATGTTTTTGGATGCAAACTGTGGACCAGGAGCCAAACGATATCGTATCGGTCTCATTCTGAAGTGAGTGTGCTAACCAGTACACCATTGTGCACTCTGCAGTTTAAATAATGTGAGAACACATAGTGTAACATTTTATAAATAAAAAAAAAAATCCAACAAGAAATGTATTCTATCATTGTTTTATCCAGAAATAATTAAAGTGTCAGTTTTATTGTTGACATGAATTTGGAATATGTAAATGATTAAAGGATGTTTCCTTCCTAGTCTAAAAAGAAAAATATTTCATTGAAAACCGTTTTGGAATGAGCTGTGTGGTTAAGCTATGTTGTATTTGACTTCCCTATAAAGAGGGGAAGCTGCATTTCTCCACACATTACCATGGGCAGAATAACTGAGATGAGAAACGGTTGGAATATGACCCCATTAGTTCAGTTACAAAGTAAATGGAGGGAGCAAAGGGTTAAAGGTGAAAACAAGCTCATATATTCAAGGACAAAGAAGGGAAATCCAAGAATTTACATTTCCACAAAAAAACAAAAACAAAAATAACAACAACAACTCAAAGACATACCTGAGAAACAAAGACTGTTTGACTTGAGGTGTCCTGGGGGATTTGGCGGGCGGGGTGGGGGGGCTTTTTCTGGGAAACTACACTCATGCCACTTGAATCCTCTTCAACATAGTAGTAGCTAAAATGTGTATAATAAAGGCATGTAGAAGGATTCACACACATTTACAAGCATCAAAATTGAATTTCTGAATTCCCTTTATTCCAGTTGTGACTTTCCATCGTAGGATAGAAATAGTCAGCTGGACTGGGATGACTTTAAGTGATCTATCAAAAAGTGAGTAGAAATTAAAAGGGTCAAAGCATTATGAGGCTTCATGACGCACAGCTGAGCTCAGACTTCTTCACATGGCTTTATGTGTAACTCGTCAAACTTCTGCAGTAAATGTAGATTTCCAGATAAAGGCAAATTGTCTGCTGCTGCTGAAGCCAGAGCCAGCCATGTATTCCTTGTTAAGCGACACTAAAACAATCAGGAAGTGCTCCCTCTGACCCCACAGTGAATCTCTAGAATGACACGACATTCCTTTCCCATGATCCAGCTGCATTTGTCCATCAGATGTGCGCTGAATCGCTGAATAAGTGATGGACCAGCAGAAAAGGTTTCGCACACTTTGTGACATATTAATAGACGTTCTCTCACATGTTTGTTCCTTGTTTTGTTTTCCTCCTCATCACCCCTTACAGATGCTGATCTCCCTGCATTCCAGGCAAGAAAAGGAGAGATTGATGTGATAATTACTGCAATTTTGCTATATGAAAATTTTGTTTTAATACATGTATTTCCTATAAACGATCTTTAAAGCGTCTGAAATTTGATTTGAACTATTAACTATTCAAAAAGCAACCTATGAACTGAATGATCAATCAGTGTGTCTTTTCATTATTACCATACTTTAATGCCTTTTAGGTCTTATATAAAACACTTACATTCTCATTCTCATCCTCAACTCTTGCAAAGATAAGAATGGACCTAATGCCTTGAATGTACCTGATATGAAAGTGCAATCAAAAGACAGTCTCAATAAATGTGTTTTATCTGTATTGTGGAGTGTCACGACATGAACAGGTTTCTAGCTTTGAGCAGTTTTGTTTTAAACGGTAGTTCATATTTTGTGGGGTTTGATCTTCAGTTGGTAAGCTAAAGACAAATACTTGTGTGTATTTACATAAACAAAGTCTACTTGAAGTAGTTTGTCATTTGTACGGTAGAATAACAACAATACCAAGTAACACAAAGTGCGGATGAAGACGAATGGATCATTTATGACAAGTGGTGCTTCCTGGGAAATGACTCTTACTTCCCTGCTGGGAGTCAATGTGTTGTTTCAGGTTGATCGTAGTCACTCGGCACAAAACTCCTCTTTACTGGCAGTTGGTCTAATCAGTTTCCTGTCTCAGTTTCATGTGGCTGCAGGTGAATGGCGGCACTTTTAGCCGTATGACACATAAAATTACCTGAAAAGATTTGTAGGAGTGAGGCAACTGAAAAACTCAGGATGACAAGATGACATTGACTGAAACTGAAGTATTCAATTTGGTTGTGCTCTTTTATCTGAGGTTGTAGTAATCATCAGGGCTCCATTGAACAATCCTTTAGTCTAGTTTACCGAGGATACTCTTGTGGCATGGTCCTGCTCAAATGTTTGGTTTCTTAAAACTACCGTTA
The DNA here is from genome assembly GCF_963383615.2 of Lipophrys pholis. Classification (NCBI taxonomy): domain Eukaryota; kingdom Metazoa; phylum Chordata; class Actinopteri; order Blenniiformes; family Blenniidae; genus Lipophrys; species Lipophrys pholis. The sequence continues at coordinate 19,369,785 of NC_137640.1, read as the reverse complement.
CATGTGACTGGCCGGAGAAACTAGTTGTGACAACAGTACCCACATGTTGCCAGTTGACATAACGAACTTGATCACAAACAGTCGTAGAGTTAAACATCCGGCACCTGCAGAGCAACATCATCACTCAGATTGGAGTGATGCTTCAATCTACTGGGCAGCCATTACTGCAAGATCAAGTGTTAAGCTGCCAAATGTAAATTCGCAAAAAACAGGGGTCCCTGAGCGAGACCCTTAACTGCCCTTTGAATGTAAGTTCTGTCTTCTCTTGAATTGCCTTGTGACTGAATTGAGCAGTATATTTAAATGTGGCTGGCCTTGCCCAAGGTGGAGCATAATACATCACAGAAGAGTAATTTTTCATGATACACAAACAAGGATGGAAATCTAATAGAAGATTCTGGATATAATCGCTTATTAATATTTATAATAGTCTGCTGTTATCTTCACCAATGAACACTGCCGCGAAGGTTATGTTTTTGTCCGCCTGCATGTATGTATGCAGTGATGCCGGTAACGCGTTAATTAGTAACGCGTTGCTCTCATATGACCACTTTTTTCAGTAACGAGCAATCTAACGCGTTACTATTTCCAAACCAGAAATCAGATTAAAGTTTGTTCTCCAAGTCACTGTGCGTTACTGTTGAAACGTCCAACAGGACAAGTTTCTTGTCTGTAAAGACGCTTTATTATTAAACAGAACCGGGCCGCTCCTCCGTTCTCCTCCAAACGGACACATGCACCATGCTCCATACGCTCACCTGACCCGCCTCCTTCTCCAAACCAGCTCAAAAAAGACACAAAAGAATAGGAACTAACAAACATAATCACAAAACCATATCATTGCAACAAGAACACAACTGCAGAGATGTTACACTATTTTTGTAATTTTCCAGAGTAAAAACATTTATATTGGCAGGAATAAATCCTTAAACTTCAACGCAACAGGCCAAGCACACTTCTTTTTTGCTAAATCGTTGAGATGTCTATTAAGAAAAAAGGGGCACTTTTCTTAGGAGAGCGTGGTCAGAGTGTCACAGACACGCTTTATATTAATCCTTTCCTTCCTACGTATTATGGTGAGAGGAAACCAGCGACCATTTGTCTGTTGGCTTGTACAAACAGAGGTGCCATGGAAACACCTCCTGTTTGTCCCAGCGCTACACTTGTTTTATATATTACTTCTGAAACACACGCCAGAATTGGCACGCAACCTGCTATTTAATTAACAATTCTACGTTACGAGTGGATCCTTGTAAATGTTTTGAACTGAAGGCGAAGCTTGGGCAAGATGCCAGGATCACAGGCGGAAGATTTTAAAAAAGACCTTTCTGTCTAACCAGCAGGCTCAGTGAAAAGTACCAGAGCTCTGAGGTGCTCCAGAAGAAAACCCCCGAAGGACAGATGAACTGAATGAGCAATCCCATCAGACTCGGTGAAACACGTAGATGCTTCATTATATGTTCTAGAGATCTCCGTCAGATTTCCTCACATGAATCAGCAGCAAAAATTATCGCTAAAAATAAGTTAATTACTCAAGCCAGTCTTAACATGCCTTTGCTGTGGCAGACATTTCCCAGCAGCGTAGACAAGTGGCTCATTCAACTATACACATTGCTTGAATTAACGGCACGAAGTAATGTTACTCTAACACCAATAGTTTTGGCACTAAATTGGTAGTAAGAGATTACTATTACAAAAAACTATTTCATTTACAAAAAAATGTAAACAGTGTCGAGCTGAAGTTGCTGTTTTGTGTTAATTTGCACACTCAACTGACTGTTAGCATTAGCATTTACGTAAGCATTAGACATTAGCATTGACTGAAGCTGTTTTTTCAACAGTTACTTTTTCACCTAACTTCTGTTTACAGGATGAGGAAAGCCTCAATTATCCTGAACTGAGTCTAACTGATAAAGTCAAAGATGTGTGACTGTTAGTAACATCAACATTAACCCATATGTACAGCAGGTGTAATAGCAGCTGTAACGAGTTTTAGCTTCCCTTATAACACTTGTCTGCTACTGTTTACATGTTTGTAGTTCATCATATTATGTCTTTACTGGCATTATTTTAATCATACACCATTTTTCTTTTTTTAACATGGAGCTGCACGGGACTTTAGACTTATCTGTCATTTTGAAAAAAAAATATATATATCTTTTTTACTTTACTTTAAATTTTTTGGCACAGAAGACAATACTTGAAGGGGACTTGAGAGAATATGCGTCGCACCCTACTGTTACCTACTTAGCTACTTGCATTTGAATAATCTTGAGTTCTTGATTCTGTTAGTGAAGTAACAATAAAAAAGTCAACCAAAACAACAACAAAAAGTTTGTTAAAAAAGAAGAGGAAAAAAAAAAGCTAAGTAGACACTGCAGACTTTTAATGCTAAAACACACATTTTCAGAGTTTTGTGAGCCCAGGGACAGCTCCAACTATCTGCCCAGACTGCAGTTTCTTTTTCCCAGTCTGTAGAACGGTGTTGTCCGGCTTATTAGTATGCCAGTCCCAAGGGCACATCCAGGAAGGGTCATCAGCACGCATTCACGCATGCATACATGCATGCACGCAAGCGGAAAATTGAAGACTATCAAATTAACCTCATACTTTGAACAGTGAAAGGAAACCAGAGCAAACCCAGGCAAGAACATAAACTCCAATAGGAAAGGTTTCCAAGCTCGAACTCGGGACTTTCCTCAGTGTGAGGAGAGAGTAGCTCATCCTAGATAGTACTAGAGCACACTCTCACATATTTGGTACATCAACAAAGCTGTGCCCAGCTTTGTTCCATACAAACATAGTTGTTTTTTTGTCTTTGTACCCTATGATCAAACAAAGTGAACTTCACTATTATTTTTCTCACCTCATACTTGAAGCAATGAAGAAATTAGTTACTTAGAAGACGTTATGCTTCACATTAGTCTATACAGTATTAGTAAAGTTTTCATTTAGTTCTTCTTCGGGCCTCATGTGTAGTGTCCATGTTTGCAATAAGGTACATACAAAGGTTAACAGCACTGACTTTAATTAAAAACAAACAAACAAACAATAAAAAGCACATGAATAAAAAGGTTGCGTAAGAGCCAAATGCGTCCTCTGGTCTTGAGTTACTTTCATCCAAAAAAACCTCAAAGATCTAGATACAGAACTTATTAATAGAAATGAGGCCACTAACGTAATCGTGATTTGTGTCATACACGCACGTTTAAGTACAAAGTCATCCAGCAAATGCTCTCACTCAGAATCATTCACAGTCCAAATACAAAGTCCCCACATCACAGGAAGGAAACGGTGACACAGGATAAAAGTACAATGACAGTGGCAGTGATGATGAAGGTAACAACGGCTATGGCTTGGCTCTGTGTTATTAATGATATTTTTACAAAATTCAAGAGAACGATAGGAAAAATACTTTAAATAAAAAAGGTTGAGTTAAAGGTGGAAAAAGTAGGACAAATCTTAACAGGTTGTTGCTCTAAAGTAAAACATTCCTGGGTTGGTAAATTGCAGAATAACATCTCTGGTCTGTGCAGTCAGATTATCCCCAGTCAATGTTCTTCTCTCCACATATCAAACTGTAAGCAGGAGCTACACTCCAGCTCATCAGTCTCACTTCAATGTAAGTAATATTTACAGAAATAAGTTGTTTGTAGTTGCAGTTGTGCTTTGCTTCTTGCTGATACTGTGGTACGTTTGAGTACAAGACAAGTAACTGTACCTTTGTAAGTTAAGGTTAATAAAGATGTACTCATTCTCGTTGTTTGTTAATATAGTTTGTGGGTTTGACACAATAACATTAGATTATCGAAGTCACCAGTCTTTTGTCCTGTCATCCAACCAGACACAAGTATTATCACTTTTTTAATCATTATTGTTTTTACCTTGATCAACATAAACAGCATCAACATCGCCCTGGTGTCACTTGAAAGCAGCAGCATCTCCTGTCACTGAATTTCTCAGATATTACAGGCCCTGAGCCCATGCACACTCACCAGTCCTAACACTATTTCTATGCGTGTACATATCCAACACAGCATGTTTCTTCTTTTTTTTTAACTGCAAACTGAGTGTACTGCAAATGAAATACTGCTAAACCACAAACTCTACAACAAGGCTCTGCACCCCGCCCATGGGCAAAGCATGCACAAACACTGTAATTCAAAGTCCTGCACTGAAAAGGAAAATGGGTCACCAAACTGAAAAGAAAGCTGGTTTTACATGCCACTAGGTTGGTTGACATGGAAGACATTCCCAGAGGAAGCTAAAAGAGCAGCCTGCGGATCAGTTTTGTTTTGTCGTAATTAAGAGTTGGATTGAAAGTTGCAGTGATGTGGATGACATTTTGAAGCATGTCAGGGTAATTTTGCCAATTACTTTGACTCAAAAAGGCTCGATTTGAACCACATTGTTTTTGGCTTCTGCGGCATCAACAAAAATCTCGATTTTTCTGTCTAATTGCAAATACAACGCACGCACGCACGCACGCACCTGCGCCGCCGCCCCGTCAGGTTCAATTACATCAGTAAGTCGGAAGAAGATGCTTAATATTCTGAGTGTTAGCACTTTTCGAAAGAAAAAAATTCATGAACCAATGACAAAGAGATCAAACAGCAACAAAACAGAGTTAAAATAGCCAATATACAATATACATGGGTAATTTTGTTGAGAAAGCATATTTATTTGTTGATTGTTAATTATGAATGCTGTAATCTCATTTGTGCTCACCCTGATGTAAGTTGTCGATTATATCATATATATTTCTATATATCATTACAAAATCTGTCACTTTGTCAGTCGTACTGAATTCCCTGTGTGCTAGAGCCTAAATCAATAAATTCACAATTAATTTTAACCATATCGCACCAACGCTGAGCAGAAGTAAACTCTGTTGTTAACGGTCACATCATGGCGTAACCGCATAGAAAGTTTATATTTTTATGTAATACTTGAGGGCTGAAAAAAGGAGCTCTGATATTTGTTAGTATACCATACAAATCCGGGTCACTGACCAAATATTTGGTTAATCCCATCACTCTCTGTTTGGGAGATTATTAGTTCTAGCTGGACATGTGAGAAACAATCCCAGGGACATAGTCAGTTTGTATGCACATTGATGCACACTAACATTCATTAAAGGCACAGCACATCTGCACATATATACATATGTTTCAGGGCTATGCAGGAAAAAAAAAAAAAAAAACATGTTACCAAAGTACACATCAACGTGGGGAAGCAGTTATGTAGTAATTATTCTCCAGCGCTCACGTGGGTCTCATCTACCTGTCTAATGATTCAGACATACAGTACAGCACTGTACACCAGCTGTGTACTTCTGCTTTCTTCACTATAGTCCAGTACTTTCCACAGGAAACCCTCAGTCATAGAGGTGGAACCCACCCAGCCAAAGGTCTCTGACGTGTCCAGACGTCAGCGTCTCCAGACACCCATGATTACACGTTGTACTTTACCATTTCTTTACTTTATCTCCATGTTTATTAAAGAAAATAATAGCAAACTAAGATTCAAGATTGTTTATCCATGATGATGACCACCTTTGTAATTCACAAATAGATACTCAGACTGATTAATGTGGACATATGGTAGAAAAAGAAAAACTTTCTGAGATGTTTTTTCATCTTTGCAGAGTAATGTCTTTGTATTCTTGACAGGTAAAATCGTCACTAGTCTGATGTCTCATAGACCTCATAATGCTCCCAATCAGCAGCCTGATGGCTCTCTGACCGAGTTAGAATACCCACAGTCCTCCTGGGGTAAGACCCAGTGTATTTCCACCCAGAGTCAACAAGCATCAGCATTTCTCATTTTTGACTTTAACTGCCGCTTAATGTCTTTCGGTAAATTTCTTGTTAACATAAGTTCATTTTCAGCCAGCTACTTTCTAAGATACTGCAAATTATATACAAGACACCGTCATACATTTCTTCATCTGGTCCAACCTGTTACACTTCTCACTGTTCAGTCATTCTTGCATAGATATATTTTGAAAAGAGTACTGCAATGTAGAAACAACAATATTTGCATCGTGTTAGTTAGGTATCCCACCACCAATGTGTTATTTAAAAACAAAACTACATCTTTCAATATTTTAATGTAATACACCTACGCTGGAGTTCTTCAGGTCATTGGAAATTATGGGTCAAGATGTTTTGATTTGAAGACGTGTGTGAAAATATTTCTATTTGAATTTTGTCTGAGCCACTTTTGTCAACTTTCATTTGCAATAAACTATAAACTAATAAACTCATGTTACATTACATGTCCAAATGTACTATCAGTTTCAAACTAAGTTGGACTTTTTTTCTTGCTTTCCTAAGATTTAAATTTGTAAATCTGTCAACAATTTCCTACATATCCCAAAAATATCCAGTAACACAATGTGGAAAAAACAATACACTCTTACTGATGGCTCAAAATAAAACTGACTGGAGGCGAACACTAAACTCTGCATGACAACAGGACCAAATTTACCAAAGAAGCTAATGGCAAAGGACATTTCAGACACTTAAGGGACAAAACTTGTTTTGTGTGAGGGCTTTTTTTTTTTTTTTTAGAAATCTCCTTTGGGTCTGGTTGGTTGTTACTGTGATGCACAGTAACAACCAAAGATAAGTCCATTGTGGTCACCAAAATAAGCTCATTATAATGAACAAAATCACTTAAGAGACTGATTGCAAATCACTGCCTTTACTGCACATAACTCAGGTGTGTATTCATATGACACAAGTTGGTGTTTCTCACCCAAATATTAGACAGTAAGTGTAACCAGACAGCATGTGAAAGCTGAGGACTACTATGACGAAGAGATGCGGTTGATTTGCTTCAAGTGTCAGAAATAGGAAGTAAGTCTATACAAACCAAATACAGGAGTGACACATGGCAATGAGACACATAGCAGTCATCATTAGGTGAGTGTGGACTTTTTTTTAACTGGATCTACACTACGAGGAATTAACAGAGGCTGTGATATGCGGTGTGTGTGTGTGTGTGTGTGTGTGTGTGTGTGTGTGTATGTATGCGTGTGTGTGTGTGTGTCCTGACCTGCGAGTATGGCTGTGGTTGGCTGCATGGAGTTTCCTGATGACCTCCTCACTGAAGTCAAAATGAACCCTTCCTCTGGCACAGGGTGAACGCCGGTACATTGCCCTGACACAAATGCGCTCATGCACACACTATCCAGCACAAACCAGCACACATGCAATGCCACAACATACCTGGAACCTCCATGTCAAAGGTGCAGCGCGAAAAATGTCTCACAATGTCACACACACAGCATCACCAGTGATAACGACATGATAACACGCATACACATCCCTGATGTGCTCGCAAAACACACACGCTGCCTCCCAAGTCTAACACCACAAAAAGACCATCACACTCACGGTCCCTCACCTGAACCTGAGCTGCACAGCATCACTTCTTGCTCCCTGATAACACACACAACTGTTTAACTAAAATCCCCTGAATTAAAGAAAGTTACTCAGCAGGCAGTTCATCACCATAACTTTGTGATAAACAATAAAAGCAGCAAAACCAGTAGCTCCATTCATCTCACACTCTCATGTCACACACAAAACAACATTACGGCAGTCAAGGCGTCACATCACGGAAATCTTTCAGCCTTCATTCACACTCAGACGTGCTCCACTCGCTCTCTGTGCTCTTTCTGCTGGATTCTGCTCCTCGTCACGGACTATGGGCTATACTTCCTCCCTATGCCCTGTGTGTGTGTGTGTGTGTGTGTGTGTGTGTGTGTGTGTGTGTGTGTGTGTGTGTGTGTGTGTGTGTGTGTGTGTGTGTGTGTGTGTGTGTGTGTGTGTACCCAGCAGTGTTAAATAGGGGCCATCTAAGTTGTGGAGTGGAATAACTGGACTGGAGTCATAATTCATCCATCACTTACTGTCCTATTAGCTTGTATCTATGAAAAATATACAAAAACATGAAAGGGGTGCACATAAAGGAACAAACTAAATGTAAAACCTCAGTGCTTTATAAAGTGATACTTTACATATGATCCATAAAGTGATACAACAAATCCCTAGAATATAGATTATAAATAGAATTCTACTAGTTTTGAATTTTTGTTGTTGTGTGTTTAAGAAATAAGTGACATGAACTGATGTCCTCTTGTGTAGGATACAGGCTATGTGCTGGTGTGTATAAACCTTTATGCCCCATTAGAAATTGCATGTAAGCTCATGTAATGTATATTGTGACATTTAATGTCAAGAGCAGTGTTGAACACACCTTAATAGCTTTAATTACTAACATGCCAGGGCAGTAAAATGCCAAAATATCAGCATACAACGATTTTTTTTAAGTTGTATATTACATGACAGCACGATCACTTTGTTCATTATTCATAAAATAAAAAAAAATAAAAAAATAATTCTTATATAAAAAGCAAGGCAATGTTGTTTTTAGAATGATCTTGGTCCACATTAACTCTGTGTATGCGTGCGAGAGAGAGAGAGACAGAGAAAGACACAGAGAGAGAGAGAGAGAGAGAGAGAGAGAGAGAGAGAGAGAGAGAGGTGGCATCTGGTATAATAGCATGGGGCCACAGTGCCAGTTGACATACATGTTGGCCTGATATTCAAGTCTTCATGTCCTGATAACTACTGACATGATCCGTGATGAAGAGTCGCACAAATTGTACTAGAAAAATCTGAGAAGATGTCAAAGGTGGAGTAGTGACTGTGTCAATAGCCTGAGCTTGATGGTTCATGGTCTGTCACTGGGCGGCAGTCCGATTGAAAGAAAAAGTATTTCTGGTCTTTGAAATATCAGGAAAATATTATGATTATGAATTACGAGTTTTGTTTTTGTAGCACAAATAAGGAAGCCACACAGGTAATCTGTCCTGAATGACAGCTTGGGTAATTTCCAGTAGGTTCCCATCATGATAGGACAAGCAAGCCTCCCTGCCATTTCATTGGACATGATTCATAGAGATGACACATGGAGTTGGCACTTAAACAGGAGGAGTCGAATCACAGAGGCCAAAAGTGAATCACTACTAAGTTCCCACACTGCAGCTCGCCCCACTGCACCTCAACAAACACAAAGATGGGAGAAGCGGAAGATGCGGTAGCCACAAGGCTGTATATACTATGTGACAGACACAGTGCCATTCCTCCTTAATTATCTCTAGAGGGTCAACATCAGAAAAAACAAGACACAGGAAGAGTTCCTCTCAAATATATTTTTTAAATAATATTCATCCGTCACTGAAAACTGTGTTATTGAAATATAAGCAGAAAATGGCCATGTTGTACAAACTGGTTTAAAAAGCACATGTTCTGTTTGGACGACAAAACTAATGACTAAACAAAAATGAAGCTTAAATCGGCTGAAAACATTCTACATTTATGCCGACGTTTAATAATCTCAACTGACATGTTTGCACTTTTGTACCGGTAAAGGCTGAATTCAACAAAACTAACAGAAAAGATTAGAAATGTTTATAATTATACTTTTAAGATCATTTTGGCAACACCACGAGCAAACAAAAGAAGAGCAGAATATTACGAATGCCAATCCATATAGAGTTAAGCAAGCTGCAGCCCACATGTACTCTCCAGTCCTCTCCAACAATGTCAGGTCAAATGAACATTATTGACTTTATTGCTAAAGCAGGACTTGTACATAAAATTATATCACAATGCGTGGCTGTGGTGTTAAAAAAAGATTGAGAATTTAAAAAAGGATTTAAATAAAAAACAAAAAAAATTACTGCTATTTTTACACTACATACATACACAATCTAATGGGATCAAATACGACAGTGGTGATGTCCGGGGTACTTTGAGGCCTTAAAATTATTTTTTTCAGGTCGTTTGGCCATTGTATCTGTGTACACAGGGGGCTGAATATGAAGAACATATCTAAGAACCATCAATCTACATAAAAACACGTAAAATCAACAGAAATAAAAATGATCCGTTTTCTGGCCAAGTCTAACAAACACTGCTTATAAAATTCACACCTAAAAATTAAACTTAAATGTTTGTAATCCATAAATATGTTTTCTATATATTTTCGTGTCATCACAGTCAAATCACTCTAAAATGGTTAGATCTCTAAGCAAAACTAAAGCCAACTGAAAAAGTATAAAACAATCATGTTCAAAATTAAGTGAAGTCCTATTTACAACCTCAACTTAAATCTGGCACATGCTGCCACTCCAGTTCACTTACAGTGCACACCAGTCCCAGAATAAAAACTTAATATATACATAAACAATCTGCAAATTGACAACCTCTTTTTTCTTTGTCATAGATTTCATACAATAGAGAAGTAAACAGCTCTGCTTTGTTTCAATTCAAAATGTAAAATATACTTTATTTCAGGACAGTGGTGTGATAGTAATAACAATAAAGACCTGGTAACATAACAAATACTACCATATTTATCACCAGTTCTAATTACAGTGTGTCTGCAGGCATTTGTTACCAAATTTATGCAGGACATTTTCATGAACACCAGGGGACGCTGTTTCATCCATCAATTATCCATGCATCAATCCATCCATCCATCTCACAAAATGCTTGTTTTCGTACTGTGAGCTCGGGGGGGGGGGGGGGGGGGGGGGGGGGGGGGTAACCAGAGCACCTGGAAAACTACACTCACAAAAGGAGAACATGCAAACTACACAGAGAGGAACCCAAACCTGAAGCACAATGCCAGCATGCAGTCTCTGTGGCTGCATGCTGTGATTTTCAGCATCCACAAGGTGGCAGTGTATTAACTGTATTTTCCCTGGAGTCAGAGCAGTCAGCTCGCATTTGCAGGACGTGGCATCAGAGGTGTGCCACCAGATGCGCCATGCCCTGTGGAAAGCCGTAGGAGACAGCAGTACACGCAAAGTGAACATGGGTCCCTCAAATATTATTTTAGTTTGGATCAAAATTTAAGTGACAAAGTGCACAACAGTTCTGTTGAAGCCAAGTGATAAGATATAAAAGGAATCCCATTTTTATAATTAAGGTGGAAGCCCAGTGGAAGCCAAGCTCCTGGGGAAGATACTACATGTGTGCACACCGTTTATTACGCCACAAATATTTATATATTATTAATTTAATGCAATATTGTTTTTAAATTGTACATTAAGTCAATTTCTAATTACTACTGTTGACAAAATATTATTTTTCAGTGGCAACCTCCATGTGTAATTTAGAAAAAAAGAACAAAAAGCAAGCTTGCAAGCAAAGCATGGTATTTTCGACCCATATCTTTTAAAGTGTTCCATGCCAAGGCTGAGAGAGCTATAATTGGACACTTTAAGAGCATCCTGTCAAATTGTTACTCTCTGCTGCATTGGCCTCATGATTTGAATCAATATCACTCTGCAGACAAAAAGAAAACCTTGCACGCCTTTTGTCTCGACGAACCACAAATAAAGGCTGCAAATAGAATTTAAGATGTATTTGACAGAAGATGACAGGCACAGCATCACCTCTGACTCCCTCAAACAAACACACACAATCATTTTACATCAGAATCAAACAACAGGCAGAATCCCTGAAAGCTATTTCAGTCTAAAGTCTAAGAAGAGGTGCTGAGGAATAGAAGTTCACAGATGGAGATTTATCAAAACAGAGGAAAGCAAAGGAGGGGCATGAAATTATTTTTAGATGTGAGAATTTCAGACAGAGTCAAACTTCCAATTGTACACTTATTCCACTGGAACTTCTACAGACAATTCTTGAGGTAGAATCATCTGACAACCAACACTCTGGTTGAATATGAAGAATGTCGCACTTGTGACAAAACAGGTCAAAACAACATTGTAAAACAGGTCCCACTTCCCCCTGGTGAGCAACATAACACCTTGACGCCCCCTAGTGGCTCATTGTCCCACACGACACAATAAGAGCACAGCACAGATAAATTGAACAGTTTGGTAGATTTCTCATAGCAGTGATATTAGTGTTGTTTTTTTTTTCATTTTCTGTTGGGCCTTATTTACTTTAAACAGCTAAAACATTAATGGAAATCATGACTGGCTGCCGTGTGAAGCTGTAACTTCTGATTGGGTGATTGGAGGTGCACTAACAAGACGTGGAGACTGAAGCTCCACAACACAACCGACACTGAGCACAATGTGAGGCTCAGAAATAGATCAATCACTTACAAATACAACCATATATTGATTTGTTCATGTTTTGTTACATTTGCTTTTGTCACCACAATGTTTTAAATACAATTTGTAAAAAACTAAATTAATAGGTTTTAGTTGTCTTTTATTATTGCCTGTTTTATCTCGGACAAACATCTTGGTTCATAAATATGGAGTTGAATTTACAGAATTCAAGGCCGAACAACATATTACTTCATTAAACAGGTAAATCCTTACTGCTTATTTTGTGGTGGTAGTAGTAGTCAACTTCATAACGTGATGTCAAGTGTAGCCAGAGAGGACAAGGCCTGTGGAGCTTTTACAAGAGGAAAAGAGGCAAATAAAGAGAAAATGGCGAGGGAGATGATATACATGCATACATACACAATACATATTTCAATGAAGGATGCTACAGCAGGGCTGTCAGAGAAGGCACTACTTCACGTGAGTATCTTTCTTCAATTTTCAATGACATGTAAAGGGCTTTTGCTGGCTTGCCAAAGTGAGTATCCTGTATATTAATCAAATAAGTCAATGAGTTAAAAACTAGACATTTTTATTTAATGTTGCTGCTTTGTCAGAGCTATGAAAAAAAAAAGAAAAAAGAAAAGAAAACTCATGTCTTGTTGTAATAGATGTTATGTTTTGAAATAAAAAGATGATAAATTAAATAAATTAAATAAATGAAGATATCACATTCTTTTGTTAAGTTTCATGAGCTCAAAACAATGCAATATGTAACCTTTGATTGGTTACTGTTGCTGAATAAAAGATCTTCTGAATGAGCAGAAAACTGGCATTGACAAATGTGAGCCTTCAACTGCAGGACCAACCGCCTGGACGTAACGTGTGAGACAAGAGTAAAACACAACGAGCAATATCTTAGATCTGTCAAGTCTCGTCTGTCCCTCCATCCAACATCAGTCTGAACATTTCATTTTTCTAGTGACTTTTCCACAGCGACCAGTGGTAGGGAAGAGAAGAGAAGAGAAGAGAAGAGAAGAGAAGAGAAGAGAAGAGAAGAGAAGAGAAGAGAAGAGAAGAGAAGAGAAGAGAAGAGAAGAGAAGAGAAGAGAAGCAGATACCAGCAGGAAGGAGATAATAGGCCCTTCTTTTACACATTTGATTGCCAGATTGAAAATGAAAATTGAAATCGATGGGTGTCTGTCTCACTCGTCTCGCTACAGCGTTGTTTTCTGAAAGCCCCAACTCCCCCCCATACCTCTCAATATAAATCTAATTCCTTTTTCTGAAAAGAGGGCAGTACGTCCGTGCCCCCTGTGATTAACCTAATCCCTGTGCAGAGTAGTGCTCCTCTCAGTGCCAGCACCATCACGTATTTGACGTCAGCCACTCTCACATTGTGATAACCGGGGGGCATACTGTGAAAATGTGAGAATTTTAAGCAGTGCAGCAATACCAGCAGTGTGTAGCCTGAAAGAAATCGCTCAGGGACCTACAGTAAACACAGCTCCAACGCTGAGACATCCAGGAGAAAACTGGGCTCACAAAAATACAAAATGAGGGGATTCCACATGCAATTACAAAGGAGGTTCTCTAATGTTTGTCAATAGGGCGGATTTGCATGTCAAAGATCACCAGATTGATTTAACCTTCCCAAGCCGACGCTGTGACCTTTAAATCCTGACGTGATGAGCCTTGTTCCGGTTTAGCAGCGGAGAGTGTGTGAACCGTGCGCCGTCCCTGTCAGAACATGGCTCCTGGAGCACCGTCGTACCCAGAGAAGCTTACACGAGGACATATCTCCAAAATATAAGTGGGCAGCTTGTTGACACTGAGTTTTGCTTTTCTCTGATTCTCTGCTTGTGTTGAAAACAATAACGTGTGGGTGCTCAGGCTTTACGGTTTGGTCTGACTATCACCTCTGCTCTCAGTTACTTAGGTCCTTTTACGTCAGTATTTGTTACTTTGAAATATGAAGGCATCCTATAAGAACACACAGAGCAAATTTCCTGTGATGGTAATTTGACAACGTTTGCTTTCAAATCAATTATATGAAATACAAAGCACCACAGAAGTGCTCACAGTTACTCTTACTCTTAAGTCATAATCATATTTTCTATTATTCAATATATTTTGTCCAAAAACTTCTGTAACAGTATAAAATTAGGACGACTTTGAAATATTCAATGGGAGTGAATAGGATACACGAGACTAAAAAAATCAACAGAGCAGAAGGACAACTGAGGTTGAACAGCTTCGAGACAAAGTGGTCAAAGCATGTTGAAGATGAAGCTGCGAGGCAGGATGAGGAGAAGAAGAAGGCCTCAGAGAGGATTCGCCAATGTAGTGACGGAACACATGATGAGGTGGAGGAAGTGAGAGCAGCCAGAAAACAATGACGATACGACTGAAGTTGTCGTTCCCTTCACTCATGTCCTCAATTTTACCCTATAACCAAATATGTCTTCATTTGAAGTGAAATTCCCCTCATGGAGTAATTTGACCTCCTTTGACATTTACTGCAAACTGCAACCAGATACTGTGGTTCGACGAATGAAGGAAACTTTCAGCTGGTGTCACTAATATGACCTGCATCATTCCTATGGAACAGTAAAAAAAAATGTAGCGACACAGTGAGTAAATAATGGATGACAACAAGCGACTAAAGTCCCTGTTATAGTATTTCATGAAATCGAACGTCACTGATGGGTAACATCAGTGGATACAAATAAAACCACTGGCTCCCACTTATGATATTGCTCTAAAGCAGCTCACCCAGTTGAGTTTGTATCAATAACCAATATTGAGATCACATTTCAAGGACAAGTTTCTGTAGAATGACAAGTTCACATTTTTCATGCAACGCAGGTGGCGACAGCTAAATATGAGCATAATTTGACGTGGTGCTTGTTTAACACTGATGTTTGAATGGTGGTTAATAATAGTAAAAACATCTACAGTTGTCTAGTTTTGTAATTTAATCCTGCTATTAAGAAACACAAATGAGTTATTCACACTTCTTTCATCAGCATCTTTCCCAGTATTTTCTTGTTTGGCGTTGCCACAGTGGGGCTTTTTCTCCTTTAACCTTTTTCCTCACAATCCCCTGCTTATTCTCCTCCACTGCCTCCATTAACTTCCTCACAGGTCCTCCTCTTGTGCTGATGCTTGGCAGCTTTATCCTCTCTTACGTGATGGAACTATCTCAACCGCTCGTCTCTCACTTTCCTACCAAACTGTCAAACATGGGACATCCATGTGATGTGGTCACTCTCAGTTCTATCCATGATGCTCACTCCCACAGAGAGAATATCATGTATTTAATGATAAAATGTAATTATTAGAAATTATTCCAATTTTAGAAATGAAACAACCCTGCTTTAGTATAAATATACATTTCCCCAGGTGTGTTCAAGCGAAGTGTCTCTTCTAAGTGTGTTGTGGTCAGAGGGCCTGATCCTGGCATAAAGACACAGCATGAGGGAACAAGACTCACTTGTGTCAATGCTTCTTCTCTTTTCCTTCTGCCTCTATATGCAGTGGCTATTTTTTCATCAAGTTACAGGATGTGCGAGTGTATCCTAAAATGGTTCAAAACAATGATTCATGTCAGATTCAGCAATCAACAAGAACAAATGAGGCAATGCTCCCCAGATTTATACCCGGGCAGCTCTTCTCATACTTCAGCTATTCAGAATATGTATACAAGCGTCCCTTGTAAACTTGCAGACATTAGCTGTTAGATTAAAAACACTGCAATGACCGTCGCCAAGGCCGATTCCGCTTTCAGTTTGATTTAAGTCAATAATCAAAAACATGTTAATTCAACTGAGTGGGCTTTCACATAACTGCAACATTAGCCTGGCTGCAGCTGAAATAGGATGAGGAAATGTTTGTTTGTTGATGGAGGCCTGGTATATCACATTTCACTGGGACAACCTAAGAAGCAGAAACCCACTTACTGTGGGGTTTAGGTTAGCTCAAGCTACATGCTGACCGACAGAGCTCTTTCTAAATGTGCTGGTAAAAATCCCTAAGAAACCATTTTGAACCCAGACGAGCATTAGTGAGCTGATGTAGGTGGAAGTGGCTGTGCAGTTAATGAGGAAGAATAAAAGAGAAAGACAGAAAAGAGACAGTCAAAACAAAATGTTTCTTTCTTTTTTTTTCTTTTTTTTTTTAAAGGGCAATTTTCAGAGCCCAGCTCTCCTCCTATGCACCAAGGTGATTTTCTTCTCACTAAACATGTTATCAGCAATTTCCAGCAGTGATCTCACACAGCACACTGCAACTACAAAAGGACCGACTCTAATGAGAACGACACGCTGCCTCTGACTAATCTTCAATGGCAGGGACGTTGTGGAGTAAACACAATGCCAGATGTAAAAACTGTTTATACTGAATGTACAATATCAGGTTGGTTAAAAACAGATTCTATCAGCTTTCCATTAAAATAGACTTGTATGATGTACAATTGTCTTAATTAGACACTCGTAAGCTTGAGTTCACGCTCTTGTTTAAGGAAAGAGAAATAAAACGTTTCGTCAAATAGGAGTCGTGTGACGCAAGTATTTGGAGACTGGTAGGAGGGTTAGGGTTAGGGTGGAGTTAAGTATTGAAAAATAATAAGTTTCAATAAAATTATTAGGACATTATTTGTCAGCCTCGACTATGCATAATGATGTGCACTTCTATTACTGTGCAGGAGTTGTGATACATGAATTAATCGAGCTGAATTTACAAATTCCAGGAGGAAGATACTCTTAGCTTATGGAAAAAAATGAATCTCAAGAGATGGATTTATGAACTATTGACAGCAGGAAGACGCAGCAAGCAGGAGACACGGACTACAAATACGTAAAGAGCTCATATAGAGGTAACCTCACATCAATCTAAAGATGCTGAGGCGTCTCAGGTACTGTGCTTAAAGCGTAATTTCAATGTTACTCTCATGCTGCTGTCAGGAAATCTGACTGTGGCGTTTGTTCAGTAAACAGCAGGTTAGTGAAATACTAACTTTCAAGACAACCGTTACGACTAATGCTAAAGCTGACAGTGGGCTCATTTAGCAGGACGGACAGTAGCTATGTGACTCTAACAATGAGTAATGAGCCTATTGAAACTCCAGTATTTGTAATTGTGTTGCTCATTCTATAATAGTAATCAGTCATTTGAATAACACATAATTTGAACCCCAAAAAAACCTCATTAAAATAAAGACACAACCACAGAAAAGACTCAGTGGAACAAGCAAGACATCCTGATCACCGTCATGCAGCTGCAACACAGTGTGGAGTGAACCTTATTTCATTCAGTAAGACAACCACCTTCAGTGAACAAGGTCTATAATATCACTAAGTACTCAGCAAAGCACCCCCACAACCACACCAAAGACGGATGTCCAAACTTCCTTCACCTCCACACACCAAACCCAGGAGTGACGACGAGAGCAGAAAGGGCTGATGGGTACTTCCAGCTTGGGCCACGTTGTCGTGACCGCCTCCCCGAGTGATCAAAAATCAATTTGTTTTATGTTTGCTTATTGTTCTCGGCAAGTCTCAACTCAATAACTTACTTGATTTGATTCATCGATGATGAGACTGGTATTATTGAAGTTCTCGAGTATCCACAAACAGAGATCGGATCCCAGTGCGGGCGGGTCGGTCACAGAGCAGTGTCAGCAATCCAAAACATCATCAGTCATTCCATAATTGACTCCAGGCTTTAATAATGTGACTGACTCCAAAAATATCCCTCGTCGTGCGTACCCCAGTCATGCCTGAGGTACTTCAAGGTATCATCTTCAAAAAAGGATGAGACAAAAAGTGGGTTTCTCAAAAGTAAAAAAGGATAATCATCATTATTTTTGTGAGGAAACTGCAGATTGATTTGTCAACCAAAGGCAAGAATCTAAAGAAGAAAATCAAACAAAAACAAACAAACAGATGAAATATAAATAATCCAAATAACCATTTCTTAAGCAGGGCGTCTATTCTGGATCCGTTTCAAAAAAAGTGTCCAGCGCCTCATTTCACGTCTCTGCCTGTACCTGCCCTGATGAAACTGACGCTCTTCCTCTCGGCAGGCTCTACCTGAGTTCATGTCTGCTGGACCACGTTCAGGTCACATTTCAGGGATGATGTCTGATCCCCCAGCCCCAAGTAACCAAGGTACAGTATATATTTGCATGAGCCACCACAACAACTCACACTTTGGCTGTCTTGGCAACATTAGTGCTGATTCTTTTCCAAATTGTTCTTCAAAGAGAAAAAGTTCCCTTAATAAGGAACAATGAGTTAGAACTTTGTGGGGATTTTAGTACACTGTTTATAATACATTCCCCTTAAAACCCACCAACAATGACTACTGTTGCACTGGTAATTTCCTTTAGACATCGCTCAACAGTAACACATGTCTGAAATGATAAAACTCACAAAACTGTACAGCAGATATTGATGAAGTGCATGAAACTTCCTCCTTGTTTCTGTGAGAGCAACAATCATCAAGGTTTAAATGGCTGCAAAAGCATAAGCCTTCTGCGAGCGCGTCTACCGAGTTCGCCTTAAATAACAAGTGACATTAGTAGGGATGTTTTCAATCAATTAGCGCTGCAGAACTTCAGTGAAATTCTATTTTGGTACCAAAACGCACAAAAGAATTGATCATTTTGGTCTGCTGTTTTTTGTTACCCGTCGGCTTAGTTCATACATGTGCTACACAGGGTATGATTTCAAATGTCACACAGCGTGAGTCAATATAAACCGCAGCGCACGAAATGAAAAGCTGTATAAAGCTGAAAATATATCTGGAACGGCGGGTTTTAAGAGGCCTGCACTTCTGATTGATGGGCATCTCGACACTTGAGACTCTGCGTATCAAATAGCATTCAGCCAGCAGAAACAGCTGCGGCTGAATACAAAATCAACTTTTACATCAGTGTTCACTTTGCAGCCTGGAGAGAGCAAAAAAAAAAAAAAGATGTGAAACTACCTAGCAACAAGAGGGTTTAAAAGCACTTGACTTCTGGCTCTTTGTGGCGGGCCATTGTTGGCTTTGAAACCTGGTACTTTGATCACTGAGTTCAGTAAATTTCAGAAGAAAAAAAAGGACTTGGAAATAAATATGAACATAAAAAGGACAAGCTGATCTTATAAGATGGAAACACTTATGGATCAAAGGGTGTTTATGTTAATCTCATGCTATCAACCCAGTCATTTACATTTAGAGGATAATTGTGGAGGATATAGGGTCATGTAACGAGGCGGCTCCAACCTTCATTGTTTTTAAAAAGTCAGTAGGGGACCCTATAGTGGCCGTCAAACTCGTGAAATTCTTCAAGAGCCAATGTTTGGTTTGTGTGATCGATGTGAGTAGTACACTCAAACATTGGTGCACACAGTAGGCTTAGATCCACTTATTGACTCAGGAAACCGGTCTTTGGACTACGAGACAACACTGCTATCCACAAAGTGGGGGACCATAGCGATTAACTAAAATCAAAACAATGACACAACAATAATTTATCTCAGTCAACTGGACACAAGTAAATATATCAATATGAATGTTGGAATACTTGTAACGATGCCAGAACACAAATTACTTCATGGATTACTCGACACTCAAACAAAGTATTATTATATATGCATAAGGGTAGATAAAAAAATAGAGCTGAATGACAAAGCAGCTGGGTTAAAAGTAATTAGTTTAAATCAAGGTGTAGTCTATTAGTTCATATACA
Source organism: Lipophrys pholis (assembly GCF_963383615.2). Classification (NCBI taxonomy): domain Eukaryota; kingdom Metazoa; phylum Chordata; class Actinopteri; order Blenniiformes; family Blenniidae; genus Lipophrys; species Lipophrys pholis. Next base: position 19,349,941 of record NC_137640.1, on the reverse strand, counting down.
GTGAAATAAAAGAGAATTTATTTTGAGGCAAAACGTACCAGTCAGTTTGGGAAAAGGGATTAGATAGTGAGGAGCTGTGCAAGTGATCACTGCTGTGAATGAGCGATAGAAGAAAGGACACAAGAACTGGAAAACAAGAGAGAAGATGATCCCCATCAGATAGTAAAGTATTACTTTCATTAACATGGATGATTCTTAAGCAAATTAATACAATCTACTGTCAAATCAATGTCTGAAGATACTGCCTCTTTTTATTTTTTTATTTAAATTGCATCAACTCTCCTCTGACAAACATTATTCATAAACCAATCTTTAAATAAAGCTTTAATCATCATACATAAATACTGCGTGTCTTAAACGTCACGCATGCCTCATGCCTATGGTTTGAGTTATTTTTGGATTGACAGACGTCACTGTATATTTTTGGGAAGGCAGTGTTTCTAATTTTCTGTTTGTGTAGAAAATTCTAAATACGTAATTGTATTGTGAACAAATGTTAGCCTATAATAAATTATAATCATGAATTTAAATAACTGATATAATAACAATGTGAAAAATCTGATGCTTTTACAGTATAATTTATGGTGTTTAGGGTCCATTCGTATTATTGTTGTCAGATCACATACACAAAGAAAATGCTCAGAACAATGCTGCACAGCTTGCTGCTGCTGTCTCTACAGTATATGCCGATGCATGCCGAGTCCCAGCACCCGAGCATCGACCTGTGGGATCTGATTCTACACGGCTCCCCACCGGGGGGGGGGGCACATTGATCTCACTCCACTCTCACTCAAGCAAGCTTTAAATTAGACTTACCCAGAAGCAACACAAAACCTTCTGCCTCATCAAAAACACAAAATTGAAATTCTGGTTTCTTTGCAATTAAAATATTCTTCAGCCGAACATAAAAACGCCTGCTTACAATGGATTCAGTATCGGGGGGATAGTATGAACACAAATGAGTGGAGTCAAGCGCATGAAATTATCTTTTATTGAATTACCTTTTATTAACAATAATACAATTAGAGATGCAGATCCAAACAAAAGTGCCACTTAGGCAGAGAATATTTCGTAATGAACAAATTAAATTTCCAAATTAGGTCTAATGAACTGAGTATTATAACCATTCATTTCAGAACAGATAATTATAGGCCCAAACAAGAATCTCAATAAGGCTCTGATGTATGTCCTTGACACAAAAACTACACATAAGGCACTCATTCATCTATAAATTCCACAAAGATCAAACATCAGTGCAACTCGAATAGCAACGTGCAATATACTGTAATTATCGGCAGGGTCCTGGGAGGTTCCACACCTGCCACACACCTCACATCTCTGGATTTGTGTGCAGGTCCCTCCACACGTTAGGGACCAAGCGAGTGTACGAGGGTGAACATGTGCTCTGACAAAGGTGTGTGCTTGTGTCCAATGTGACGCACATTGTTAATAGTCAACACCGCTGACTGGTTGCCATGGCTGAGCGATTCAACAAAGCTTTGCCTCAGACGACTTCCTGTGTCTCTTCTCCATCCAAGCCTTCGTTCTTTTGCGCTCAGTCATTTAAACCACACCTTTCAAGCAAACTGCTATATAAAGATAAAAAGTGAATGCACGATTTTCAATTTTCATAGAGCTTAATAGTCAAAACACTTAGCTCCGTTTGAATTTGCAAAAGGAGCAGTGACCCCTTTACAAATATGGTGAGACAGGTCAACGTTTACCACGGGGTAGAATCACTTCTTATTGTCACAACACCTCTGGTGTCTGGTAAGTTATCAGAGCCACTGCAAAACAAGGCTGTGAAATAAGACCCAATAATAATCGACTTTATGTGAGCCATTTGCAATCTGTCAGGGTGACTGGCAACACATTAGTAATATGGTAGGTAAATAAACAGCATATAAAAAGATGATCAGAGGTGAACAACTAATTTAGGATCAATTCCAACTGTGCTCTAATATTTAATGTCATATAATCAAGGCTCTTGGTCTATTTTTATCCCATCTCAGATTGGGTTCTTTCTAAGAGGTGCCGCTTGCTTCCTTCTGAACTGAAGGGAGAAACAGCACGGGGATCAGAGACAGGGATCTGAGATAGCGTGGCGTATATAGTCCATAATGTATTCTCTCCCATTTTCACATTATCCACTAGACCAAGCTTCCTCTTTTCAATTGCTTTCCTTTTCTTCTAATCATCCCTATCCAGCTATCGATTTCATTCACTTTATTTGTACTGTTGCACTTTGTGTCTGCCAATCGCTGTATGCACTTTGGAAACAGAAGACCTGTCTTCTTCTTTTTTTGAAGCATAATACACACCTGAAAACAATGTAGTGGTTTAGTTTAGCAATCAGCTGGAAGATCCTCTCCAGGACATTGGACTACGCCTTCACCAAGGAGACTAAGTAGGGCGATAACTTAATAACAGGACCTCATCGTTCCTTTAAAAACAGAGTAACAGTCAGATAACAAGGGCAGCACTGTGCTCCATCACTTGTGACAGCTTTTCTTTCAGCACATCCAATCATTTATCACGGAAGCCAAGGAAAAAGTCTAAAATCAATAACAGGTTTAAAAGCGCAGGGAATTTTGATTTTATCTATCACTGCTCATTACCTCCTTAAGAAGAAACATTCAGGAACATATTTTCAGATGTTGTTTATGACTTGCTTTACTATCTTAACTATGCAAGCACATTTTTAAAATAGGCATCACCACAGTAATGTGTACCGTTGCAGAGCTTTTGAACTCCTCTCCTGACTTCCATTACAGAGGCAAACAAGAATCTTTAAAATCCAGAAACGTGGGAGGAATTGACAGTCAGGTGCAAGAATTCCACTTCACACGGCCTGACAATGTCTTCACTCAAGGTCAACAGTAACATTATGGAAAACAGTCTGCTTCCCATCCCTGGCATCTATGACACATTTAAAACAGGTATTGGTGTTTCGTCTGAAGCTGAATTTAAGTTAGTCACTTTGTTTATTTTACTTCTTACTTCTTAACAGTGTGATGAATAAGAGACCTACTTTATATTATCATGCTTGATGCAAATGTTGAGCTTAAAGCTTGTATTTCACAATGAGACCATTAATATTAACCACCGGAGAAAATAAATCACCCTGCTTGTTTTCCCTCTAAATAGGAACTATCCATTATCCAAAAGAGAGGAGAGCGATGTATAGTTGTGTTGTTTGTACACAATGTAGTCCTTTCGTGCTTACAAAATAATAACAAAGTGGCCAGACACAAACATTAACCCACAAGTGAGTAGGCTGGCGGATACAATTAGAAGCTATGTGGCAGGGTTTCAGCCCCACCCACCCCACCACCACCACCACCACCACACTGGCATCAGCTTATCTTGTGTCACTGGCCAGTGACATCACTGATGATGCCAATGTTAAACGACCTGTGGGGGGTGAGGTGGAGGGGGGGGGGGGGCTTTCTGTGATCATCCTTACCCCTCAAGGCGCACACACACTCAGAGATATACACCAACACTGTACTGTCTGTAACCCGAGTCTGGGAGTCAAATTCCAGCCTTTCCTTTACAACACACGCACGTAACCCCGACATCTTTCTATCACACACAGAGGGCTCTCTCTCTCACACACAATAGGCCTGAAACACACTGACAGAGTGCCATATAAATTACATGACACCGGCACCACACGGGAGCGGACAAGAAGAAAAACCTACGTCACACTCCTTTACAAAAAACAAAACAAAACAAAACAGAGAAAGGACAGACTTTTAGCAGCATCAGCACACAGGAGAACAGGCCTCTCTCTCTTCTTTCATTCCTTCTCTACTCTACTACTCGTCCTCTTTTTGTATTTCTCACAGTGGGTCTTCTCTCTCACCCAATCTTTTCATATCTCCTCTCTGTCACTCATTCATATACGTACTCTCTCACCACAGACCAGAGATTTATCATGTTGTATAGTAAAATAGGTAAGAGAACTTGTTTTTCAGCAAATGCTTCATCAACAACAAAGAACTGATGGAATTAAGTGGAGACTTGTTGATGCAGAGGTGACCTCCAGCCAATTTAGCATTTCACTATTAACAGCAACCATGCTGAAAATAACTTGTGGCAAAACGTATGTATAGCAGATCTGGCAGGAATGTTTTTCTTGACTGATTCGGATTGTATGAAGCACATTACCTCGAACATTAGTCCGACGTCTTTATTCAGTTTTTGTGTAAACGGGACAATCTTATCTCTAAATCAGGATAATTCAATCAGACTGACACAAAAAGTGACCAAGTAAACAGAGATCCATCTCTTTTGATCACTGGATCATTTTCTGCAGTTTTCCACCTGCAGACACGGTGAGAGATGAAGGCAGAGAGAGTCTTCCTCAGATTGCTTTCAGATTATCTCAGGGTAATCTCTCAATTGTGCAACCTGAAAGCATCATTTTTAATCTATTATGAAAAGTATTGCCACATTTGCCATCTCACATCATGGACTCCTCTGCATGGCTCAGTGTTGACCTACCTAGAATAGCCAAAGCGTGGTCACACAAAACACTGCTCAGACTTAGATTTTTCTTCTCTTTATTCATTTTACATTTTGTTGATAAAATGAAACTCCTATTTTGGAAGGCAATGTTATTTTGCAATTATTTTGACACCCACCTAAAAGTTTAGTGCAGTGCTGTATGTAGGCGTTAGAGGACTATTTTAGTCCCTCTGCTGTTGCCTCTTAGACTGTATGCTTTGCAGCAGCATCCTACGGCTCACCGGCAAAACACAACCTGTATTGAAGTCTGAATTCCTGCATTGAAAGGTGATTTGAAGGGATTTGGGGAAGCATTAAAATTAAGAAAGGGGCAAAAACAGAAAGATTTTTAAAAGAGCCAGGAGATGAAATGTAATACAAAGCAGACAAAAAAGAAAACAATGGTGATCTAGATGAGAAGGGAGCATAAAAAGACTGGAAGGTATGTGAGGGATCAGATCAAGATGAGGTGTGAGGGAATACAAACACTGTCCTCCTTAAAGCTGGTCCAGCTGAGTCACTCACTGCAGAGTGACTGCAGCGCCAAGTCACCTCTGGTCTGCTCCGCATTCGTTTCACTGCACAGACTCTGATAAATTATCAAACAAGCACAGTCACCATCACTACGGAAGCTGGGAGGCTGGCAGTGACACCGCTGTCTAACAAGCCAGAATTGATAGTGTTGCAGGCACATACTAATGCGACATGTCACAGAGCTGAGCAGTTTTCCTGGCGTCTTGAGGTTTACACACTTGAAATTTGTTTTGGTGAGGGGTTTCTTTTTTTTCTTTCCTTTTTTTAATTGCTGTATGAATAAATCACACAAATGGCTTTCAGTGGTTGGAAATATACACATGTCCTCGAGTGTTATGTTGACTGCAATGTTTCTGAAAGCATATTTTAAAGCAAACAGGCAGTAGCAGTATGATTAAAAGATTCGTATCACTTCTGATGTACTTATACCACACAATGTGCTTATGTTAATAGATGTTTACCTTTAGGGCATGAAAGACAAAAAGTAATTTGTGAGATTCCTAATTCAATGATTGCGCAGGTGCAGCTCTCTCTCTGTCTCTGTCTGTCAGTTAAAACGGCTCCATACCAAGGCTGAATTTATGCGCCTGCCGTTTATTAAAATCCATAGTACACTGTGGTTGACAGTGTAATATTCTAGCAAGTTCTGTGCTATGATGCAGCAAAATCAATTACAGAAAAAAGCTATTTAAGTGGCTGTCTGAGTGCTCAGTTCTCTGCTGGCCTGAGCTTTAATGAGCCATGGAGATAAAGTAGTGCTAGATTAATGGCGCAAACAGCCAAACTCCTGCTATGGGGCAATCAACAGTTCTCATTAATAAGCACATATCGCATGTGGTGTTCAGTGCTATTACCTAAACTCACTCCTCATGCTTGGTTTGTTCCACTTAAACAGAACAAAGAAATACTACAACGGAATAAAATCACCTCAAGTGCACCTAAATTAGATCAACAAGGACAAAGAGCATGCTTTGTCACTCTCAATCATCTCTGATGTAAGTACCTGAATTAGATTCAGTGCGTGGGTGCTCGGGCTAAAAAGTAAAACTTAAAAAAAAAACAACAAAGAACAATTTTAACAGTTGCACTATTATATGACATAGAAATCTACAACGACAATCAGTAAAGCAGCAACACTATGTCGGGAGCATCAGAAGTGAAACTCGTGCTGTGATATATATAATTTCATTCTATGTGCCAAATTAATTTTAACAAACAGTTTGGTTTTGAATGTTAATTATTCATTACTTGTAATGATTTACTGTGAAATGGTACAGGAAATAAGGCATGCAGCGGATAGACAACAACACACCCCAGCCCTGACAGGCTAAACCAGCCGAGATCGATGAATGTATATTGTGATGTGAAGTCATATTTGTTGACATAAGTAAATATTGTTACTTTTCTTTTTCACTGCTAAAATCCAAGACATTTTATAGATGAGTGGCATTCAGCAGGTCAAATGCTCCGTCATTTTTTATGTGAAAATCTGTGCATTGACATGATACTTGGGAACCAAATGGGACAGGAGCCTAGATGAGTCCAATGTCATCAAAATTGATAAAAAATAAATAAATAAAAAATTCAATATATTAAAACTGAGATTCAGCAGGGATCATCCTACAAAAATGATTCAAAACCAGGTATTCAGACCCATACAGGCTGCAAGCATCTATAGAGACGTTTATATGACAAATCTGTCACATCAGAATATACTTGCATGAGTCATTGATACAGCAGGTGGTTTGGCAGTCTTGCAGAAACCAGACAAAAAAAAAAACTTACATGATCCAAAGTGGTCATGGACCATAAGGGATATGGATAGCAGATGGTCCTTCTATCTGCCATTTACACCGGTCACCAGATCCTGCTGGCCATTTGTCAGTTGTTGTTTTTTTAACAACAGACATGTCTGTACTGGCCTAAAAAGTAAGACACGGTGCCGAGGAGAATGTGAGCACTTCTGTCTGCCGCTGCCCGAGAGGCAGCGTCCAGCCTGGTTGAGTGGTTTATAATGACAGATAAAGTCTGAGGGAGAGACAAGGAGCGAGCAAGATAATCCCAGAGAGACATATTTAGGTGATTGAAATGACAACAGTAAATAAGTCTGTAATTAAAAGCTCATCTCTTTTAGTCTCCCCAGTGGCAGGATGTGGATTGCTCTCTCCTGATATACCCCGAGAGCTACAGAGCCACAGACATTTTCTGCTATTCAAACCAACAGAGAGGAAGTCTTTGCTCCTTAGGAAACCAGCTGCCATGACAAATTTGATCTCCTGTGCCTCATATCGATTCTTGTAAAGTTCTCAGTTGCTGATTAGTGTTTGTCTTCGGCGAACATGATGTGGTTTTGCAGTGTCACAAGCTGAGTTTAGACGTCACGAGGGGCTTGGATCAAGTTGAAGCCCATGTGCTGTGGCAAAATGGCAGCTTGACTAATCAAACTGATAACGCTCTGAGCATCATCATCACCCTCCCGACCGTGACCCTCAAACAATTGCTGTCATTGTCATTATTAACCCTCATTAGTCCATTAAGGTTGTTCAGTCACTGGCATTCATCATCATCATCCTCTTCAGTCCGTCTGCTGTATGATGATGAGCAGGGAGTGCGAGGAGTTTCAGTGAGATGGACGCATTAACCAGTGTACGTCAGAGTGTGATTCCTGCGTGAACTACCGTTTTCCAGAGGGGTCTGTTGTTTTCACTCTGCCTGAACTCCTCACAAGATGCATTGCGAGGACGCTGGCAGATGGGAAATGTTGGCAGTGGATCGGCCCCTCGCACTGTACATCTGCTGCCAGCAGGCAGAGTGGCACACGACGACTGGGAGGCGTTTTGGGCCGCACACACTTGACACAAGGTGTTGGCAGACCGGTCAACCTCAGACACACAGCGGGGGCACCTCGATGCATGTGCAAGCAGGCCCTCATTACTACTCACATGGGCATTGGCAGCCCAGAATATGAGGTGGCCAAGTCGCGCTGTGTTATAATTCATTTTTGGGCCTTGTGTGACTTTTCTAGGCCAGAAGTTGTAAAAGTGGAGTCTTGGATTCCCTGGGGGTGAATGGAGGCGGGAGGTGCTCCAACAAAGTGAGCAATACTCCACTGAAGGTGAATCAATAATTAGAAACTATCTAAATAAGAGCATCTATTCTGCTTCCTCACCACTAACTTGAATCCCAAAACAATCACGCACAAAGAGGTCAAGATGCAAGTGAGACCTCCTGTCCTGGTTAAGGATTGTTTCAAGGGCCATGCGTGATCATGATCACCAAATATGGAATCACAGCCACCATGCTCATGCGTTCTTGTGACGTTTCCAGTGATGAAAACACAAACTAAAAATAGCCACCAACGCCACAAAATTGTTCCACTGTTATGAATAATGCACACACAGTAGACCTATAACGCTTTTGTCACTTCATACATTTCAAACTCTACATTATTTTCAGTCAAGCATTAACCTGCAGGCTGGACTAAAAGCTGTTTTAAATATTGAAAAAGAATAAACTTCATTTATATAACTCCTTTCTGAACATCGCTAAAAAGTGCTTTACAAAATTAATGCACTCTTAGAGATATAGAATCTTAGTACAAGATCCTAAGTAAGTACAAGAGTATATAAGCTTTAATGGACAATATGACAACCCAGGAAATAATAAAACAATGAATTGCATCTACTTTACATCCTTTATACAGAGTCATTTCCGTAGTTCATAATTTTTCATAAACTGTTTATCTGTTTGGTGCAGTAATTTAGAAACATGAGAAAAACGTTACCGTATTTTATTCAGTCAGACTTCGTACAAATGAGCAACCAGGCTGATAATTCACTCAAACCCCTTCATGTTATTCTGTCAAAGAAAAAGTGAAAAAAATTCAAAAGTGAGATTTCATTTTCTGCGCAAACACCCTTGGATGTGGAGGAGGTGTGTTCCAGATTTGACTGGTTCCGCGGCCAATAACACTCACACTCTATGTGTTACGCACATCTGTTATATTGAATCGGTATCTGAAGCTGGTGCTGAGGAGACAATGGCGAAGCTCCAATGCTTTTGTACTGGATGCGGAATAAACACTCTTGAAAACAGGATGAGTGATGGGTCATTGAAAACTTGAAGAGCAAAGGAAGGAAAATGATGAGAAAATACTTCTATAATAGTATTTGGGCAAACATTCACCACAGATCAAAGGTTACATGAACAATTAGAGCCAAGATGATGGGAATATGTATTTTTCCATTTCAATGGGTCTATAAATTCTCCCAATATGATATACAGTCTATCTGTTTGTTTGCATAGAAACAGTGAGCAGAGGCACTTCTCTTTGGCATGAGGAGCAGGGGCCAATCTATCACGAATCAATTTAATTTCCAATCATCAAAGCTAAAGACTGCTATTGAAGTAAGACAGTAAATGTGTGGGCGTGTGGTTGCATGGGCTTAAAAAAAAAAGAGAGAGAGAGCGAGAAAAAGAGATACAAATGCAGGATGTAAGTTTGTGTTTGGATCACGTTCAATTAAATAACTATTAGCTTTGTGTGTGGTTGTACGATTAAGTTAGTAAATTTAGTTTTCTTTCTCACTGACAAGCTGATGTTTGTTCATGTTTCATGTCATTGAATTCCCACATGCTTTTCACTTGCAAAAAAAAAAAAAAAAAAATCTCAAAACATTGATTTACAAAGCACTGAGGAGAATTTACATGGAGCTGAATATAAAGAAAATACATTTACAAACTCATTACTGCACAGTGGAGCTTTGTTTGGGTAACATTTGTTGCTCAAACACAGACGCATCCGCGCAGTTCAATTTTCAACGCTCCATTGATCTCTGAGCATGAATTTCCATGATTCCAGTGAGACAGTCACACCTAAATCAATAAAATAAATCAGTGCAGTCAGTTCAGTTAATTAATGGTGTTCAAAGATAGATAGTAAACAAAGAGTAGCACTGACTTGTTATTGAGCAAGTGGATACCTCTCAAAATGATGACTTAAGTAGCCATCACTCTGGTGACAAGACGAGTTGGAGGCATCTTCTATTACGACTATTTTCTGACCCACGTCAAGCATTTGTGTTCGTTTTTATACATCAGTCAGTTCTCAGCTAAGAATGACATTGCACACTTTGTGAGTGCTTGTATTCACCAGCAGGGACAATTCACAGCTGTCTCAGTTGTCAATAATGACAGATAACTAATTCTGGCTCTCTGACTTAACGTGGCATTGATGACTTCTTTTCCTCTTGAATTGCACATGTAATCGAAATGTACAAGTCAATGTCCATGATTCAAAGGAGGCTAACCAAGAGCAATAATACAGTAACAAGTAAACAATGTGCAGAAAATATTTTGTATTGTGCAGCAATAATTGCATTATAGTTTAGTGAGGGCTCTTATATGTGTTGGTGGAATGAAAAAATTCAAGAGACTAGTTAAATACCACCGGTACAGTTGCTTGTTTTTACAATGAAACCACAGACACATGCACGCAGAGAACAATAAGGTATAGACATTAACAATGATGTGTTCATGGACATTTGTATGGACAAACGACAAAGTTGGATTGTTATTGACTCTCATATATAAAACTACCAAGACCCAGAAGAATATTGCTGTCCATGCCACTCACTTTGTTGTTATTGTCCATCGACCCGTGCATGGGCAAAATAACTATTTACTACAGGCGTGGAGCGCATGCACAGTAACAGCATTTCGGAGACGGATACGGAGCATTTTCAAAAAGTTCCACCGTGAGAGCTGTTTTTCCAAAAATGACATTTTCAGTGTCTCCCAGTGTCATTGTTGTGTAAAGGAACAACCAAAAATTCAATGAAAGTTTATAGTTTTCACTTCAGAAATTTGTGTAAATGAGGCTTTGATTGATAAGTGAACACCGGACAAACCAAAGCTGTGTAGCAGGTTGACATTTATTCATTTCCCCACAGCAGCGTTTAAAAGCTGCCATCTACTAAAGCGTCATTGTGAAGAGACAAACTGCTGTCCAGAGCTGTAGATCTGGCGGCAGGCCGGTGCATGAAAATTAAGCATTGCCTTGTGCATGGATTAAACGCTGAACTATTTTCTGGAGTTATAATTTTGAGGGTTAATTACACACCATTTTTCACATGTGGAGACACTCTCCCCCCCCCCCCCCCCCCCAAGCAAACAAACCAATACTGAGCGGGCCAAAATGATAAAGAAAGACAGTTTAAAGGCGCTTCAATGTGTACAGCCTAGTGTTCTCTGCATGCATACTTCGGTGCTTTTATCAGCCCACTCATGGCCCCATATGGATACTACATAGTTTTCAGCATTTCTGTCAGTTCCATGTAAATGGACATTGTTTCTTTTAAAACTTTGCCATCTGAACATGGAACTTTTCTGAAACGAAAACGTGAAAACAATGTGTTTTCATGTGAAACATAGTTGTGTAAAAAAGGCCTGAGTTTGTCTTCATGGCAACTATGTTTCTCTATGATGATCACTATGATGTGAATGTATTACTTTCAAAATAAAACAAAGTCTCCACTTCACAACTCCCCTTCTTTTTCAAACTACTCTTTGTATGTATACATAGTTTGAACTGAAACAATGATTAAATTTTTGGTTTAAGGACCCTTCTTTCAATGCAGCTGTGTAAATCCTTCACTTCTTAAACCTGACAGGGCGACACAACATGAACTAGAAGCTGGGACACATTAAAGCCGACAACCCATGACCACGATGTGTCACCTGCTGACCTCCCATCTATCTCCGCCCGTCACACCCCATACACACTTACGCTAAACCCCCATGGCTGCTGCGCCTGTCGTTACCATGGAGACCGAGCAGTAGCTGTCTCCGTGGACAGAATTAAAAAAAAAAAAAAAAAGATAGAGACGTCCCGCCCATGGCATTTCACCATCACAGGCTGCACACACGGCTGCACTCCAATTCATCCAGGTACGTCATAAAGACACAACAATGCAGGGAAATGCGTACTTCTCTCGTCACATGGACACAAACACAATTTTCTGTGCTGTTGTTATCCCTCTATAGGTAGAAACCATCGGTCCCCGTCACCTTCACCCCGTCACTGTCAGACTCTTCAGTGACTACATATCAACGCCACCCGTCACACACCGAGAGACTCAAGGGTGTGACGCAAAGAGAAGGAGGCTGTGTTTCTCTGTGCGTGAGAATATTCTTCAGAGCAAGATATTTTATATATATTTCAAAATATTATTATTTTCTCATGAAAAGAACCCCCTGAATCCCATTTGATGTTATTATGCTGGACCCCAGGCCTTGGGTGGATACAGTGACAGAGAGGTTAGTGTCTGAACAGCCTATAGCCCCAGTGTGATACAACCAAGCCTCCATTCATGAGCACTCGGCACCAGCCATGTCTCATTTCATGGCTCATTACCTCCTTAACACACATCTACACACGCATTCACTGTGTATAAAATGTATTCAGAAATGTTGGTAAATACATGCAGATGGAAAGATAAATATTATAAACATATTTTCCTGATATGTAAATTCAGCTATGTGTGATATTGATAATCAGTATGATACTAGTGGTCCTCTGTTTTCTTCACTTGTACAAGTTTATTTAGCTAAAGAATGGGTTTTGATGAGCAAAAAATTTTCGAGAAGCTATTTCAAAGAGCTATGTGATATGGTCATTACCAACCTTTTTGAATCTTCAAGGGAAACAAAACAAAACAAAAAAAAATTAAAAATCCTTGTAAAATATTAAATTGTCCACTAACTTTTGGAAAATGCCCTACAAAACTAACACAGAGGATAAAGTCACTATATCATCTCTCGTCACTGGGTTGTTTTACAACAATAGTCACATGTTTTTGAGTAATTGTTTAGAAGTTTTTTTTCTAATTTGAAACAAATCAGCATATTTGGCAATGACAAATTACATTTTGTCAACATTTTCATGAAATGTATAGACTAAGCAATGGACTGATTTATCCAGAATATCACCTACACGTTAACTGATCATGAATCATTTCACCATTTTCAGCTGGTCGTGGGGGTCTTCTTGTAATCCTTATCCAAGTTTCTGTGTTGTCGTTTCCCTGGATAATACACAAAACCCCTTTTCTCCCAAAGGTATGTGAGTATTGCGTTTATCAACTGTCTCCATTAGTGTGTGAGTGTGTGAATGATGGGAAGAGTGACTGAATGATCATGGAAAGCGTGTTAAAACTGCAGAAACAGAAAAATGCGCTCTACAGGTTCATTGTTAATCCTTTTAGTAATTAACCTCTTACGTTGGGTAATTATATTAATCCAATCCAATCCAATCCAATGTATTTATAAAGCACTATTAAAAACAACTCAGTTGACCAAAGTGCTGTACAACAATATAAAAATACAATTATAAATACAACAATACAGTGGCAGCACAGAATACACTTTGAGCAGTAAAAGTCAACTTCAACACTGGTTAAAAGCCAAAGAGAACATGCGTGTTTTAAGATGTGATTTAAAAACATGAAGGGAGTCAGCCTGTCTAATGAACAGAGGAAGCTCATTCCACAGTTTGGGACCAACCACAGAAAACGCTCGGTCTCCTCTGAGTTTGCGATGCGTCTGGGGGACCGAAAGCAACGCTTGATCAGCTGACCTGAGTGAACGTGCTGGGGAGTACGACACAAGCAGGTCGGACAGGTAACGAGGGGCAAGGTCATTAAGACATTTAAAAACAAATAACAGAATTTTAAAATCAATTCTAAATTGCACTGGGAGCCAGTGCAGAGAAGAGAGGACGGGTGAAATATGATCATATTTTTGTGAGCCAGTCAAGAGGCGCGCTGCAGCGTTCTGAACCAGCTGCAGGCGGGTCAGTAAGGACTGGCTGATGCCGGTGTACAGGGCGTTGCAATAGTCCAGCCGGGTTGTGACAAAAGCATGAATCAGTATTTCAAAATGATGTTTTGATATTAAGGTTAGTACTGGTGGCAGTTGCAAAAACACAAGAAAATATATGCTATTTCATGCTAAAAATCTTGACGAGGAAATAAACTACAGGTCAGCTCACAGTCAAATGTCAGAAGAATTAGGTGGTTATATTGTCAAACACAAGTCATGTTTATATCAAACACACAATGTCATGAACAATACTAAAATGCTAATTACATTATTTGCAAACAGAACACAGAGAGGACCGACTATAATCTAATCATATCATAGCATAATTGAAAAGCGATGTTTATAAACATCTCATGCACAGCCTGCACACTCCTAATGTCAAAGAAAGGGCGTTTCTTCATGTCAGCCAAACGTCAGGTTGATATTGTGCATTACAGCAGAGAGAGCCTGCAAATTCTATCAAAATTATAGAGAAACAACCTCAGAGGGAAAAAGGATGGAATCGAGTGTGTGTGTGAGCAAGAGCGGTAGAGAGCAGTAGGGTACTTGTTGACTGTTCAATGTTGTATGCTTCAGTCTTGGAGAGGCATCTCAAAACTAACCAGGCCCGACAGACAGTGAGGCTGGAATTCAGACAGTGCATGTGCTTTCTTTTGTGAATGATAATGTAATCGATGGCATGTACACATGACACAGGCCAACAAACTATTTTTCTAAAAAAAAATTAAAATAAAAAATAGACTGTATGATTTCCATTCATTATGTAAACAGGACGTTCGCCTTTTAGCAACAGCTGGCTGCTGCACTCTTTGCATGTATTAGGCTTATCCAGCTAAGCAGATGACTAAGTTGTTTACTTAAAGAAATACACACACACGCAGGCACGCGCGCGCGCACACACACACACACACACACACACACACACACACACACACACACACACACACACACACACACACACACACACACACACACACACACACACACACACACACACACACACACACAAACCAGCATCTACACAACCCACAACAACAGTGCTTTGAAGTCTTAAGATTTGGAAACTGAGCTCCAACAAATAAATACAATGAACTTTCAACGATCCGTACTTGACTTTTTACAGATCCACATGTATGGGCAAATGAGCTCATTCAGACTCACTGACAACATTATAAAAGCTATTCTGAGGTTGATCCCGCCATAATATAACAGCAGTGATATCAGGCTGTTGCTGAATGGCTGTTAAGCCATGTCCCAAAAATGACTCCAATAAATCAATCTCCCAAAAAAAAAAGCAGGGAGTTTAAACGTAATTCCTCCTGCTGCTGTGATGACAGCCAGAGCAGCAAAATCTCACTGCCTGCTGAACATTCACTCAATAAAAAAATCTGATTCTGAAAGAGATGCAACTTAGAAAATGCAGGATTAATCATAAAATCAGCCTCTTATTATTATTCTCAAAGATGTTGGGCCCTTTACGGTCTGTACTGAAGAGCTGTCTGTTAAAATGCATGTTTCTAGGGTTTTTAACATTTTAGAATTTTAAAGTCAACAATCACTTAATAATCCAACTTGTAAATAAATAAATAAATAAATGACATGGACAAGTCCATCAGGCTGACTGAGATTCCCTGTTATTGTCGGAATAGTTCAAAAAATTTCAAATCTTCTTCATCAAAAATATTGCACAGAAGGTTATCGGAGGAAAAACATTTGTAAGCTTTTTGGTAAATCTGTTAAACCTGATTTGATCCATTATACTTGAACCTGTACATCTTGGCTCTTAAATGCATGTTGAAAAAAAAAAGGAAAAGAACGTTAACGTCACTCCCTTACCAACAGGGCAGGGATTACTCACTTCATTTCACACTTATCAAT
Source organism: Lipophrys pholis (assembly GCF_963383615.2). NCBI lineage: Eukaryota > Metazoa > Chordata > Actinopteri > Blenniiformes > Blenniidae > Lipophrys > Lipophrys pholis. Next base: position 19,334,137 of record NC_137640.1, on the reverse strand, counting down.
TGGGTGCATTCTTGTCGTTGTGACTGTGAAGGTAAGCAGTGAGACGGACCTGTGCTGAGTTAGGTATTCCACTCTCTTATCGCCATTCGTCTAGCCATCCAGATGCTTGCAGCTTGCTGCTAGGGCACTGCCACCCAGCACAGTCATTAATAGCTTTTTCTGACAGCAGCAGACACAATGACTCTGCAGTGTCCTACACACAACCTTGCATGTTTAACTTCACTCATCCAATTTGTTTGACAAAAGATCCACCTAATCTGTTGATCCAAATATCCACGCTACTCAATTTCACCACAGCTGAAATAGCACTGCTGTGTAATTATCCACATTTGAAGTTTCTGGACTGTTGACCAACATTTAATTAAGAATCCCTGCAGTAGATCTGCAGCGATGAAAGCAACAAGCAAAGAGTGGAGAGGCAACAACAAAGCTAAAAGACACACAGATATAAAGAATATGATCAGCCCAGGGAGACTGCTCAGACCATTCTTGTGATATCAAAGACAATTATCAACTAGCAAGGCTAAATTATTATGTACAGACAAAAAAGATTAAAATCTATATGCTTTCAGTACCACAGTGTGATCCATGATTTGAGTCTGGATGTGAGAGATTGTTGATGGCGTGTGCATGTTCTTCCTCTGGGTGCGTGTGCTTTCTCCAGGTACTTTCACCGCAGAGACCAGTAAGACACGTTTCAGACTAATTGGTCATTCTAATTTGCCTGTAAGTGTGAATGAAAGTGTGTGATTAAGTAAACGTCTGTGTCTGAAATGTGATGGAGCTGTAATTGTCTACCTACAAGCCCAGGATGGATATGGAGGTATAAAAGATGGATGGATAATTGGATTTATTTACTTACTAAAGAAATTTCACATTGACTGAAATGTAGCTTTACAATAAACAAATAGTATTACTTGGGCATTGTTTTCTCCCTCCCAATAACCACTATTCAAACAAGTTAAGATCTAGCAAAAATCAATTTAGAACAACAGGACACCCATTTACTTCTCCACTCCTGCTCCTCTCACCCCTCCTGCAACTAGCAGTGGGCTTTTGTCAATAATCTGAAGCACAATAGAATATGAGACAATAGCAATGAATCACTGGTAATTTTCAACACTGTATGTTAACTGTGACAACAAGGCAGTTCAGTTAAGTGAAAACTGATGTACTATACAGAAAATAAGCCTCATGAGCACAAAGTCCTTAATCTTCCAAGCACATAGGGTTTAGATCATGAAACCACTGTTGTTTGTTATGACAACCCCATTTCTTATGTTTCAGGTCCACCATTCCACTGACACCCCCCCAAGAATCGATTATCATTTTCAGTAGCCAGCCAAACTGAATTTTCATTCGACAGCCCTCCAGTTCAATCAAATATCTGAAGGGAGAGCTACAGACTGGTACAGAGGAGACAGCGGTAACATGCACATGCATCACAGTGTTTGGGGAGGAGCATGTAAATCCATTTGTGTGAGATGTGGAAAAAGAGAAAACACCCTCATGTGCAGGATGAGTCATCAGTTATCTGTCACCGTTTACAGGAGGTGAACAGAGGGATTTCGAGATGAAAATAATCAACTAAAAATGATTTGTGAATAATTGTTGAGTACATAAATTAGACCCGTTAATGTTGTGATAAAACTCAAATAAAATATAGTGCGTTAAAGGATATTCAATGGAAATTACACCATAATTATTGTCATACAATCTCTTAAGAGAGCAGGAAAGTCACCCTGGCTGTAATATGAGAGCCACTGCATACAGATAAATCTATCCTGCAGAGATATTTGAATAATCCGTTTTAGAGATTGAGCAACTGCGATAAACCGTGGGGTTTGATGGTGTCGTAGCCGCTCGGATGACTAAGACACATTCTGTGTACCCGTCAATCTGGCGTGCAACCTTCCTCACATGTCATCACGCCTCCCTTCCATCTTTCCTGTCTGTCTCTTCTGTCAACCACCAAAGAAAAGAAGCACCTAAGCAACTTCAAAAAACAACAACAACAACAACGACAACAACAACAACAACAACAACAACAAAACCTAGAACGGGCACATGGGAGAGCGCACACCTTCGCCAACGCCACATTTGTTTGTGGAACCTAGCCATTAGCTCATAATGAGGCTAACTAGCCTGTCAGATAGCAACATCACTGTGCGAAACACTGAGTGGGCAACACAGATAAACCACTACCCGAGGCAATGTCTTCTGGTAGTGGTACCAATAAATACACGCGGACGAAAACATAACCTTCGCACACGTGATGGTTACCGTCGCCCCAACGTTTGTTGGCGACAGTAACCATTCACATGTACAGACAAACAACGTTTACATCTAGAAACATTATCAGTGGTCCTACTGACTGAAATATATCCTCAGGTCTTCTGGCTGTGAGACAGACGAGCAACAAGAGAGCAGTAGAGGAACAGAAAGCCTCTGCGTTTCCTTTGGACACAGTCAATTCTATATCCTCTATTGATTCCAATTAAGATAGCTGTTATTAGGCAGCACGCACGACATGAAGTCGATGAGCAGATTGAGCAAATGTATTGCGCTGATGGATTTAAGTGAGAAGCAGTGTAGTGAAGGGTGCTCGTTGTTGCAGAGAAGCCTGGAGGTAAAAACTGAAGGGAATAGGGTAAGAAAGTGGAGGATCATGTAAAATATCCTCTTAGCTCTTAGCAGCAGGTAATGTGATTGAGAGTGGCAGTTTTTCTAATCTAGGCCATAGTCTGAGTGAAATCTAATAGCCAAGTGGAGGAAGAAATAAAGACGTTATTTCTTAAAGTCCCGTGTTATTCTTTCCGATTTTTTGGTTTCAAATTGGAAAAAAGGATAGATATGTTGTTCTTTTTTCTACGTCACTGCAAATATATGAACATCAAATCGGGGGGATTTTCACAGTTTGGCACAAAAGACAGATTATCCACTAAGCTATGAGTTTAAAAAAAAACAACATTCATAGTCAACCACTCACATGCAAGAGGTTTGTGTTGTGTGTGTGTGTGCGAGCGTGCGTGCGTGTGTGTCTGATGTGTTTATGCCAGCAATTACACGGATCATTGTAAAGTAATGTGAATAATGAATGCATCATACATGAAAGAGGAGAATAACAGCCCAATGATTGATCTGAATTAGCGATAACTACAATGCAGATGCCCCTCTCCTGCTCATGACTCATGGTCAGCATACGAATAGGAGGAGAGATGGTTTTGAGAAAGAAAGAAAAAAAGATACGGAGAGACTGCAGTGGAGGAGTGTTGTGAGGTAGAGGAGAGGATTGAACATCAGAAGGGAAAAGATTTCATTATCCTATTTAGTTGTGGCAGGTTGAGTGAAAAGTCACACAACAAAATAGACTAGATTAGACTGTGAGTAGACATGGAGATATATTCACAGGGGGGAGGTACCAAACACACAGGAGAAATGATACGGTCTGAACATTGTTATGATAGCTCTATTAATACCAATGTGATGATCTCTGCATGCCACGTTGTTACAGGACTTTCATTTTCATTTATAGATCAAACACATTATGTCAAACATGATGAACTGAGTGAAATAACCTTTACAAAGTGCTGCAAAGTGAAGACTGGGAAAGTGCTAGTGTAATTCATTCAATATTTCCCTCATTTTGTTAAGTGCCACTCAGCAAAACTAAGCTAAGATAAAGCTAATATAACTGATGGTTGACTTTATATTTAGGTTGAGTTTACACTTGCAACGAGGTTGAATGGTTTGGAACAATTCATGAATAAACAAATGTTTGCTTTCGTTCATTTTACATTTATGTTTTTTGAACACTGGACCGAATTATGTTAAATGGGTGCTTTTATCCAGCTTTTTAACCCTTTCAGATGGGTCTCGTTGGTCCAAAAACCTTGTATTCAAAATCTATTGCCCCAAATCCAGCTTTTCCTTGATTTTGAGCCATTTGAATAATGTCTCATATGAGCTGCATTCAGAATCTGCTGTGTCTGTGTGAGCTGGACTGGCTCCGCTCACATATGCCCATCTTGGGAAGAGGAGGAAGTACTTCCTGTGCCAGAGCAGAGCTGCCTAATTGTGAGAGGGCCAAAGGGAGGGCCTACCTTGATTGAGATTAGCTAAACCCCCGATGACACTATAAATGGTTTGATTTCTGATTCACTCGATGGAGAACAACTTTCTTCACTTCTGGGGCGCCATCCTCAGGTATGGGGGTGCGTATTACCATTGGAAAACCATTACAAAGTGAATTTTGCATAATATGACCACTTTAAACAAACAATCAAAATTCATGGTATAATCTTGATTAGGCTTTTCATCTTTAATAGGCTGTGAAATGAAAGTGTAATTACTTATTGACCACTTATTCCACAGGTAAAATTCCCTGCAGCTGTGCAGTGATGACAATTATTAGTCCAGCAAATTGTCAGGTGGGGCCTGTTGGACCTTGGAGCATTTTTAATAAATACTGAGGAGTACAAACTGGGAATACCCCACATGAGATGCATGTTTGGAGTTGCACTGATCAAGTCACTCAGCCATCACAATTAAGACTTTTATCAAGTTTACTGAAGACCTTACAATAACACATTTTTTGCAGCACATCATCATTAAGGATATATTCACTTGCTCCTCAATATATCAAACACATTAACAGGTTGCATGAAAAAGTCATTGAGTGTCGCTCACTTCAGTGTTCATAATCGTATGGCTGATTGTGACAATATACTGTAAGTTCTTGTCTTATCATTGACTTATTTTCCGTACTTTTAACTTATTTGTGGAAGCAGATATATTTATATATATATCTTTGAAGTAACAGCCCTTGATGTAGGTTGGTATTATTTTAATGTATTCCCATTTAGTAGGACATTTATTCTATCTTCTTTGTTTGTTCATTTTTATTCATCTTATCAGTAGGACTGGCTGAAAAGAGCCATTATATTATTAATTTATTAATATTTTAAACAGTGACACCCGCAACTTTTGCTTCATTGTGGTGTGACAGTCATCTCATTTTTGCAGAGGAAGCAACTATTGGTTCACATTAGGCACATTCACTTGCTTAGTCCCATCATCTCCAACATCATTGGCCTCCTGTGAAGAGCCAGCGGACGATGCAATGATCTGATTTTAAAAAGTGTTCTTTCAAACATTTTTAACAAGAAAAACAAAACTATATAATGATGAGCGATACGACTTGGAGTCTCAACATAGCAAAACTGATGCCAGTTGTTTTGATAAATTTCTTACAAAAAGAATTCACATTTTCAAAAATGTTTCCAGCTTAATCACGTTAAGCTGAGTGTTCAATATTGCAAACCCTCACAGAAAGTTCAACATTATCATCTCAGCCAAGCTGAAGCATGAGTCTGTGAGAGGATTTCCTCAAAGAGGTTTTAAGCTCTTAGACACAGTCAAAAGGCAAATTCAGCTAAGCCAAAGAAGCAATCAGTTTAATCAACCTCCAAAGTAACACAGAGATGTGCGTGTATTTATTATTGGGGATCTGGCAGGGCATACAGTCTGGAGTCAGAGCTTTGATTGGTGTATGGGATGTAAAAGGAGGGCATTACATGAGTCAAACCAGCATGTTATTAATACAACAGCGTTTGACATTACTTTCTTTGATTTTTGGGTGCACAAGCACACACTGAGCAGGATGTGTCGTATCCTCCCCTTCACTATGCTTTTTATTTTATTTTTTTTATCTTTTAACCAGTGAATGGAGAAGTTGAAAACAGTCAAAGCTGTTGGTGGAAATTAAATGTAAATTACACGATGAAAAAGAATCAGTGATACAAAAGAAAATGACACTGGTGTACTTTGTGAAGCAGGAACAGCACACTCTGAATTTATAAAGCCTGCTATTATAAATCTGGAGAATTTTGCTTTGAATAACCTCACAGACAAAAGATAAAATGTAAAAATGCGAAGGGATAATTATATTGTGTCAGCATTTCAATACACACTGTTTACCTTCACAAAAGAAATCAGGAATGTTATGTTTCATAATACGTTTGTTTCACTTTTAAGCGGTGACTTATCCCTGATTACACTGGATCACTTGATCCCCTGATCACTATCTAATACGGTAAAAGGTTTAGGGTTTATTTTTTCTCATATTTAAAATAGATAGATTATAAAAAGATTGGTAGTGAAGCTAAAATCATCCTTTTCTAGTGTGTATATTTTCCTGTTCAACATTGATTTTACCATACAAATTCATTCCTTACATTACAACACATAGCGTGTGCTTCCTGCAAGTGTACCAAAGTGTGTTTGCATTAATTTTTGCTCGCTCTTTGGTCAGATTTGTGATTCATGGCTCTTTGGTGGTTCTGTTTGATTGACCTTCAAATGCCAGGCTCACTGGCTCAGGGCTTGTTGCCTCCTAGAATAAACGAAGTGGTTACATATGAGAAACAAAGAGAATGGGAGGGCTCATGTTGCCGGCTTATGATGGACATAAAACCAAGACAACAAAAGACATACATTTTTAAAAGAACAAAATTGAGAACAAAAATTGGTTAAAAGAAAATTAAACAAAAAAAAACTAAGACATTGCCACCATTGTATATTGGATGTCTTCGCCATGTGGTGGAGTTTATCCAATTCAATGAAATGTATGTTAACTGGTGAACTGGACATTGTAGATTGTAACTGTGCAAACATGATTACAAAGATATATAATTCCGTGAAAGCACAACACAAGCATGTCATATTTGTCCACTGGGTGTTGTACTTCGTAATTCCCCAAAATATCCCTAGAATTTCAGACTTTCATTCAAATTTCACAGTCAAAACAAACTTGTATAAATAATAATAAGAATGCAAAAATGTTTATTCATTTTATGTCAATTTTCTTAATCAATGATAACAAGAAGAGTATAAGAAACAGAAGTTTACCTTGTTTTCTCAATGACGTCTCTTGTTTGTATCACTTGACAAGTATCTTTACTCTGTTGTTACACTTTCTATATAAACAGTCAACATTGATACTGTAAAGTAAGAATGACAATAGACTGCTGCGACGAGTGATGTCATCACTACCGGAAGTAAAGAAAAATATATATATATACTGTCATATTGGAAGACAAAAGTAGAGGCTAGTGTGTGTGCATAATTAGAAGTTGCTTCATCAGTGATATAGATATTTTAAATGTGTTATTAGTGACAGTTTCTCATCAATTACGTATGGTAGACAATTTTCAAACACTTAACCTTGCTGGAAGTCAGTGTTTGTCTTTCAATATAGCGGCTTAAATCTAGGTCACGGGACTACTGACATCACGTGGTAAAGGTCTTTAGGGGTTCTGCAGGATATGGACACAAGTTTGCTTACGTTCTTGTTGTTTTTTTCTCTACCAAGAAGAAAAACTTTGTGAAATTCAATTATGTAAATTTTAATGGTACCAGCAGCAATGTCTTCAATAACAAATACCCATTATAGCCGCTTACATTTGGGATGTGGGGCACTGGGGTCATTAAAGGCAGTGGGACGAGTACATGAAAAGGCCTCTCACAGTTAGTATGTGTATAAATCAATGTGACACTAACTAAACAGACACTGCGGGAGAGCAAGGATAATGAACAGAAATGGACGGCAGGCCAACAGAGTCTTAATCATGGGTCTGACATGACGGAGAGCAAGGGAGAGGAGAGAAGGCAGGTGGAAAATTGCTTGAAAGGTAGAACAGAGGACGCAAAGGGGTGAGCCTCAACACACCTGGAGTTTTGTTCAAAACACGTCAGTGAGACTATAAATTTGACTAATATGATATGAGTCGGCCTCGCATGGTTTTCCCCTGACACATAGGGACACATGGGTCTCTACATGGGGAACATTTTCAGCACCAAAAGCTGATTGTAGAGACATAAAATCTTTGAATGGTCAACAGGAAGGTGGAGAGTCCAACTGAAGGTGATCTTGCGAAATAAACACAACCATGGGTATTCCATGATCAGAGGGAGGGTAACTTCTGGACATGGCTGCTGTGCAAATATTTCACTGCCAACAAACCACGAAAAAGTCTTTGGACAATTCTCAAAGTGAAGCTTAATATTACTTCTCACAATGTAAACGTAAACAATAAAATTACATAGCCAGCACACAGACACACGGCATGGTTGAAGGACAACACCACCAGCACATTCAAAATAGTCTTCCTCCTGCAGTAAGCTTATGGACCTTGTTGGGGCTTTTTGAATAAAACCCTGCTACAATATACTTTAGTTGCTTCTATGTTTGCATGGGGTTTTTGGAAAATATAGATATAAAGAGATGTCTTGGACTGGCAACCTGTCCACAGTGTATCCTTCCTTTGCCCATAGTTAGCTGGCAGGGCGACCTTGCACAGGATGAAGTTGTATGGAAGAGTGGATGGATGGATGGATGGATGGATGGATGGAAGGATGGATGGATATGTTTTTAATACTCCTCATGGCTATTATGGACAAAGTGTGCTTTTCTTAAACTCCTCTTTATAGATAACTGTCTGCATATCAAATGTCTTTCTACAATGAAATCAAACGTTTTGACAGTCTGTGGTATCTGTAGATATTGCAGGCAGGCATGACTTTGTTTATGAGTTTTATTTCTTTTTTCATATAGCTAAATGGCACAACAGAATATTGAAAGAACAAAAACTTATAAAGGCCTGAGTTAGCATAAACATGTACAAAATAATGGACTGTAACGTGTTTCTTTATCATGGCCCTAACAATCAATGGTCTACTATCATTTTCACAGTATTACTTAGTTGCAGGCTGTAGAGGTTTAGGGCTTGAGGGGTAAGCCTGACTGACAACACACTGACTTTTTGTTTGATCACAGCATAGATCATTTTAATGTGTGTTCAATTGTGAAGAAAAAATAATAATAATAAAAAAAAACAAAAAAAAAACAAACAAACAAACAAACAAACAAACATACATACATACATACATACATACATACATACATACATACATACATACATACATACATACATACATACATACATACATACATACATACATACATACATACATACATACAGTCAGTTTAACATTTGAATACGGATAAACTGGGCCTTAGTAAACACAGGAAGTTCAGCATTCAACTAAGAACTGCATGCATCTTATAATAGAAACAAATTGTAGTGTATAGTGGGTTTTGAGTCAAATGTCTCACTGCTAAACAAATAATACCTTGTTTTTATGTTACCTCCCTACTACATAGTAGTAGCCTATTGTATGAGTAGCATATTAGCCTTAGTTTTATTGAATACATTTTTTCACTAATGATCAAGCCAGCAATTCTGACAGCATAAAGCAATGTAACCCAGTCAGGTGGAGTTCCACAGTTGTGATCATATTCAGGATGGTGTGTTAGTGTGTAATCTGGCTTACAGCAACCTTAAACCAGAAACAAAATTTCTAGTACAATGATGCATTATGAATTTGGCATCAATGCCTCACTGTTCATAAAATGAAAAAAAGTTTCCACTTGTCTTGTGAATGAATGATGACAGCTTTACCAATAAGGGACCTGTGGGGGAAGAAACACACCTGTTTCCTGTGCCAGCATGAGGGTTTATTCTGGGGATGTCTAAAATACAATATTTAGCTGCACAAACAGAAATATGAGGCAATTCAAAAATGTGATTGTCTTATGTCTTTGTAAAAAAAAAAAAAAAAAAAAAAAGTCACATCTATGCATGTAAAATGGGAAGCAAAAAATATCTAAAGCCACACCTTTCATTTAGAGCCAGAACAGACCATGTGAAATATACAATGCTGCCAAAAACACTGCAGCACTGGATTTGTTCCTAATATCCTGGCACGTGGGGATAAATGACTACAACTTGGCAACAACAATCATAGCATTTCAGCTAAAATAATGAAAATTACATCATCACAGTGCATAAATGCTGGAGAACAAATTCAAATATCCCCAAGACTTTGGTTTCCCTTGCTAGGATAAAACCCCCCCTCTGGTTTATTGTGAATCTCTCAGACAAACACTTATCTACATACACAAACACAAACCATGTGCACATATTCTTTTATCCCTCAGCACAAACCAACACTAAACCATCCAGCTTCTCTGGAAACATACAGTAGCTACACATGCAGCTATTTACACCAACGCTTTGAAAATATTTGCTTCACCTGTTTTATGTCTTCAAACTTAACTAGAATTCAGTGATTTATACTAACAAGGACTATAGAAGTTGGGCTATACAATGTAAGCATATATGCATAAGTATATGTAAATATCAAGACAGGCATATTAGAACCTGATAAGGAACAACAACCCAAATTGTTATAAAATATAATGTAATAAAACCCGAAATGTAATAACTGATCGATAATGTAACACGATGCTGAGCCCGAAACTTAAAAAAACTCAGCACTTTGTACATTTTGGGTCGTTGTTACATATCCTGCTCTAACAAGGCATTCTTGTTTATTTATGGCTTCCATTGGCACTGCATTGAACTTCCTACAGACTGCAGACACGGGCAGGGCCGTAGCCAGAGTTTCAGAAATGCTGAGGTCCACCACTCATTATCCCAAGTTGTGACCGAAATGAAGATAATAATATTAATCAAAATTGAAACATTTAAAACAAGTGATTTCAGTATATGTTGTGAAGATGCGTGTGTATCCACTCATAAAACGACCTTATTTCCGAAGCATTGTTTTAACTATTTTTAATTACATACACATCGGAAAAATACCGAGGTCTAGATCTTGGGATCCTCAATGGTAGCTACGGCCCTGGACATGGGTACTGCTTACCTAAACCTTAAGCTAAAGTTTGTTTTATCTTAAAGCACAGGCGTGTTGAATACAATTGTTTCGCAATGTAGACGATTCTGCTTTGATGCAGTGACAAAACATAATCGATTATGATGTACTAATCATGCAGTGATAATATCTGGGATGAACACTAGAATAACGGTGCATATTGCATACATACAAGACATTGTGTAGAAGATGTTAATATGCTTTTTACAAATCAAACTATACAGATATTTATACAGTTATTACAGCACAATTTGTTTTCTTAATATGCATTGAGATTTTACTGTAATTTTGCAGGTCAATTGACATGAGCTCATATCCTTGGATTTGTAAATGTACAGCCAGATCAGAGATTACCGGCAGAAATATTTTGTAAAAGATTTATAGGTCGGTGTCGACCTCGGACTCAAAGAATAATGATATTTTAACAAGACATCTGTGATCTGGCCGTCTTTTTCCATCTTACTCACATGTGTGCAGCACTGAAGCTTCATTTGATAGTATTCGGTTGCCACAGACGCTCACAATAACTTTCAGAAAAGCTTAACTGTCATTTAGTAGTAATAGAACAAAGCAAAAACAAGGCATAACTAAATCATGTATACAGGATTTTATTTGATTGAGGTATTCAGAATCTACATAAGTCATAGATTATTATCATCATCATCATCATTATTAATATGCAGCCTATATCTGTTGCCCCTGTTACACTTGTGATTTTGCATTATAGCTCATTTAATAATTTGTTTTGTTGAGATATTGTTGTCTACCTAAATATACCATGTTGCTTTTCTATCGGCCTTTGTATGCAACAATTCCAATAAAGCACATTTTCAAAGTTCACTTTTCCAGACAGATTTACAGTGTGTGTCAGACTGAAAACGTATACTGGAAAATTATATAACTGTGATGCACTGACTGCCAACGCTCTGCCGTGCCCAATTGAATGTGACAAGTATGAACTCTGCGTTGGTTTTATGGCCAAAATGAGCAGTTTAATGGGTCTCTGGGAACATGTGATGACAAATGTTAATTGTTTATTAATCCGTGTTGAGTAAAAACAACTTCTGAATAACTTCTGCAACAGCGACTTCAGTTTTCAGATGCAGTAAGTCTGCATTCATTCGATAAGATAAGGCAGCTCTGCCTCTGATCCGCGTCGATGCACACTGTTGTCTGCTGGAATGCTGAAAAGGTTGCTGCCATAATTACTTTCAGTTTGTGAGATGGGCAGCAATCGAATGGGGAATAATCCGAGTTCCTTTCTTGAAGCTGACAGAAGGGGACGACACAGAAAAAGAATCCATTCCTTTCTGCTTACTTCGGTTTATCCGAATTGTGCTTTTGCGCTCTTGTTATTAATGAATGCCTGAGCTCCTCTCAATGGGCTTACAAGAATATTCAGCAGGCACTTCATGCACATCAACAAAGGCAAAGACACACACTGCAACCATGAGTAATGGTTTAAGAGGACCGTTTTATCTCTTCTCGCTTACAAGAACTACAAAGGTGTGATCTCAGGCCAAGATGTGCCAATCACACACTGAGCAATATGTTAGTGACAAAATCCACAGCTGTAGCTGCCCTAGTAAGGGCAAAGAGTGAACAGGTTTATGGTCCCAACACACAGCACATAACCTTGTTCTCCACCTCTGAACACAATGGGTACTAATTGGACGTAATTTCATAAAGCTTCTCTCTGATTGTTTCTTCTCAATTTGAAGGGGAAGATTATGGAATGATCCTTTTAGAATCGGTCCAATTTACTTGTTTTCACAACAAACAAATAAAAAAAAGATGATCATCATGATTCTGATCATGATGAAAGCAGAACACCGACGTTTTTCACTTTGGCCTCTTTCTAAAAACAGATGACAATGTCAGTGGTGAAACACTAGACAAATCTCATCACATCACATCATCAGAGGTTACATTGCAGTAGATGAAAGGTAATGGCAGATAATGAAGACAAATGTGTTTCCTGATGCTTCCTGAATGTTGATGCTCTTAAGGCCACATGGTTTCCAGAGATCACACACGCTCTTGTAGCAATAAATGCTGAATCACAGAGACAGGTAATCCATATTACATGTTAATCATCAAAAAATATATATAGAGGGAAAGTTGAATATGAGCATAATCTTCATATGTGTATCAGTTTTGTAATCGTGTTTCATCACAAAAGGGGGAAAAGGCCCTTCCTATTCATTCCATCATGATAAATCAAATGACTGAGGAGAAAAGGTATTTTGCTAAATATGAACAGTACAGTATATGCATGGTGCACTTTAGTAATAAAATGTCTTATATAGAACAAGAATACAAGAATAACTTTATTTGTCATGTTTCATAGAATGAAATTACAGGTTCTGCTCACTTGTGCATCATATTCTTCTTTTACATACAAGTCAAATATGTGTATATACACTAAATGTAAAAACTTTGGATACAACCTGTGATAAATTGTTTTCTCTAGACTATTATATATATATGTGTGTGTGTGTGTGTGTGTGTGTGTGTGTGTGTGTGTGTGTGTGTGTGTGTGTGTGTGTGTGTGTGTGTGTGTGTGTGTGTGTGTGTGTGTGTGTGTGTGTGTGTGTGCGTAACCCATTTAAGGCTAGGTACCAGAGGGGAAGTGGTGGGATGACGAGCAATACACTCCATCAGTTAAATTCACTCTGACAGCAGTGTAAGTACATGGCACAGTATGTTCTTTACAGTAGCTTAAAGCAACCACCAAGTCATCCCAGTAAGAGACCTTCAGCATGTACGGAAACTCAAAAGACCACTTGAGATAATAAATGCCTGATTGATTTAGTTAATATCAAAAGGCTGTAAATGTCCCAATGGCTCTTGATTATGACTTTCTGATTTCCTGATGATGCTTTACCAAGAGATTTATGCCTACAGATGAAAATAATATTGTATTTGCTGAGCAGTTGTAATTACACTGAGAACTAAATAAGTCTGATATGTGTGATACGGGTCTGAACATGCAAAAGGGCATGAAACACATCAGCCACAGTGAGAAGCAAATGTTCATCCCCTGTAACTCAATGTTGGCCAAGACCCTGACATGCTAACAAGTGTAGGGACACACACACACACACACACACACACACACACACACACACACACACACACACACACACACACACACACACACACACACACACACACACACACACACACGCCTAAGCGATCGCACTCCTTCAGCCATCCGTAATAGTTAACTTTCTGCTTGGCTGGTTCAGTACAGTGACACAGGAGAGAGAGAGAGATAGAGAGAAAGACAGAGAGAGAGAGAGAGAGATGGAGGTGCAGAATGAACTGCGAGTCATGCAGCGTGAGCGAATAAAAGGGGGTGGGGGGCTAATTTTATTCACTAAAAGCAGCAGAAGATAACAAGATAACTTCTATTTGCTCGGATGTTTCACCACATATGAGAATCATTTTGATTTGTGACGGTAAAATGATAACCGAACTCCAGGGAGAGATGGTAATCCATGAATAATCACAAAACATACAAATGCATTCAAACTTACTTTTTCTGGAGCCCCGCAAATGCACAAAGATGACACTTATCACTTGCATATTAAACATCTCAAAGCAAAGCAAGTCTTCAGTAGGAGCTCGTAACTGCAAGTAACTGGAGAACATAATGTGTCTGGTTTCAGTTTTGAGAATGCACACAGAGCAAGGTGCAAGACGTGCAAACCTAGTGCAACTCAGATAAAAATAAAAAAACAGGCCAGTCTTGTCTAATGCACCATGCTTTATTAAAGAGCTTCAACTTCTTCTCCTTCAGTGCTACAGTGTTACCTAACCATTACATGTTACCAAAGTCCCAATCCAAGGAGGTGTTCTCCAAACTCCAGTTCATTTCTTGTAGAATTGCTTACTTGAAATAGGAGAAAGACTTCTCAGTCTCATGTTAACTGAGAATGGATTTCTGGTGATGGGTAGGGATGCACTGATAGAATCGTTTTTAACGGACAAGTAGAAGTACTAACCAGCTACTTGTCAATACTGAGTACCGATATGAGTACTTGTTAAATGCTGTAAAGGGACATTGTGCTTCTGCCCTGCAAATTGTTGCCGATTCATCATGGCACAGTATCTCTTAGTTAATTTTGTACACATTCTTTTGCACTTTCTCCAAACTTCATCTGCAATCTGGTCTTACAGGGACCGACTCATCGAGGCAATAAGTGACATAGTGGCCAAGATTCCCACTGAGTTGCAGGACATTACATAATTGCAACAGACAGCCACACAAAGAATGAGTGCTGGACAGAGACGAACGGGCCCAGCAGAAACATATAATGAGAACATTCCCACTGATTTTACAGACGTGGTTCTAACAGTTACCCAGAATGTACTATATAATGGTAATATCTCAATATGATTCATTAGCTATTTGCTTTGTAATGAAATGGCTTCTCTCTTGTCTCTCCATCCGTCTCCCTGTCTCTTACTCAAGTGAACAGTTGGCGTAAACACACTGGCCGCAGCAGCAACAATAATCACGTCAAGCCTTCGCTGACGTTCATATAAAGATGGTTTTGGATGAGTCACAGCCAAGTAGCGAAAGAAACAAATTATTAGCAGATGGAGTGCTAGATGCAATAGAACAGCAAGATGGATATTTAGGTTGACATTTAAGCTAAGGTAAATAAACCCTTGTGCGGCTCAGCCTCTATTTGTTTTCGCCAAGGTCAACGCCAGTGTGGTAAATGAGGTCTGTTTTTCTGTCTCTCTTTTTCTTTATACACAACATGAGCATTGACTGGGCCTCCCATAGTTTTTCTGTCCCCCTTGCCTTCTCCGGTGTCTTCTGGCCCCCTTAAAGCATCAGATGGACGTCACACGCAGAGGGAGGCCAAGCTCAACGTGGTCCAAGAGCACACTCTCTTTGTTCTTTAGCAGACGATAAGAACAGCTTAAGTATTTCGTGTTTCATAAATAGATAGCAGGTGCAGTGATCTTTAGTTGGCTGCTCAGGAATTACAGGCAGAGCTGTAACATTTATCTGCAAGATTTATTCAACATCAAAAGTTCTATTAAAGAAAGACGCTTCTATCATTTCCTCATTCCCTTAATCCTTTCCCCTCACTTCTTCACATTCCCAGGGCAGTGTCTTGCTTCTCCCCCATCTCTCTCTCCCTCTCCTTAATGTGCTTTTTGTGTGAGTGGAAAACAGCGGTCATACGCCTCAGCCTACCATCAAACATTTACATCATGTGGTGCTCTGGACTGCAAAATGAAGAAAGAGAGACAAGAAAGGCAGGAATAAGGGAAAGGGTTGCTGATTAAAAAGAAAAAAGAAAAAAGGAAAGAACAGGCAAAGTCAGAGGCGACAAAGCTGAGATGGACGGACAACAAACAGCAAGGTAGTCATCCATACAAAGAAAGAAGCAGACAGACAGTGATATTTAGGAAAGACACACACAGAGACAGACAAAGAGAATGCAACAAAACAGAGGCAGACAGAGACAGGGGCCGAGGAACAGCCGAACGGCTTCAACAGAGGAGTCATTGTCCGAGTGCCAGTAGGTCAGGAGTTCAGCAGCCACCAGTCCACAGCAGTGCCAGATAACACGACCATGAGGGATGGATTGAATAAGTAAATCACACAAGAATTTGGAAAATATGCTGCATGTTGTGAGTTTGATTGGTAATCTCTAAAACGTTGGCCAGCCCTTGATTGAACAGAAAGAAACAGAAGAAAAAAAACCAAAACAAGAGGAAGGTTGCCCATACGCCTGCCTAAATAAGAGAAATATGCGCAGGGACTATGCTTGTGATCAGCAGCCTTTTCTCAGTTCTCATATTAAAAAGGATCTAAAATGTGCGAGTGAAATAAAGTAAACTGAAACAACTGAATGAGAAGGAGAATTGAATTTATAACCTGACTTTGACTGATTTACAAAAACGTCTTACCAAGCCAGCTATTTTCCATCATATCTTTAATTGTTGTTTTCTAACCTGTGGCTCAGTTAGTCATCTCCCAATTGCAAGGTTGCAGGTTCCATTCCCATCTCCATCCCATGTCCACGTGCCGTAGTGTCCTCGAGCAAGACACTGAACCCCAAACCGCTCCCAATAGACTGACAGCGCCATGCATGGCAGCAGCCTCCATTGGTGATTAACGATATAAAGCACTAACACAGTTGAAAAGCTCTATGTAAGTGAAGTCCTTTTTTAATTAAAAATATGTGGCCATTCAAGTCAAACAATAAAGTCTCTGGTTCACCAGAGATTTCTAAAACGTTGCCCGAAAGCCGTTTCAAACCCATTCAGGAGCTGCATTTGACTTTTGCGTCCCTGTTTTCAAAATTAGAAAAGTAGAAAAGCAGTTTCACGGTGTGTCCTGAATGAGGCTTGATTATTGGATTTATTGTACATACTGTATTATACTGGATACGTTTTTCACATGATAGAAGCATTATTCATTATTTCCAAAATCGGAAAACATTTTTTGTTCCCAAATATAGGTTGAGGATTCAAAAAGAAGTCTGTGCAACTGAATTCCATTTTGAAATATATTGATCAATGTATTGCTACTATGAAGGCTATAGTTTCTAGAAACATTGGGACACTGTGTGAACAGAATGAAGTAAAGATAGTTACTTGTGAATATCATAAACGTATATTTTGTTCTCTACACATTATAAACAACATGCCATATCTTTAAAATGGGACATTTTACCATTTCATGGAAAATATAAGCTTATTTTGAAACGGATGTCATCTTCACATTTAAGATAAAGTTAGAAAAGGCTGGAAAAAACAAAAGGCCCAAAACATTATAGGCAGAAATCAATACACAGCTGTAGGAGTGTTTAATGATCAACTAGGTTGATTGGCAGCGATCTGGGTATGAAAGAAGTATTTCAGAGAGGCACAGACTCTGAGAAGATGGTCTGGCAAAAAAAGGAAAATAGTTTGTTGGTCAGATTAGAAATAAATGAAATAACTTTGAAAACTCTGAACACTGTGTTAATGGCTTCCCTCTTATCTTCAGTCCACAGGATCATCCAATGTAATAGTCTGCATCTCTGATGGTGTGCGGTCGCATTAGTGAGTATGACATTTTACACATCCGTAAAGTCATCATCAATGACGAGAAGTAAACTGAGGCTTCCCAGATACATGTCCCAGCAGATCACACGCCTGTGAGGCCCTTCATATTTGAGCAAGTAAAGGCTAAACCACATCTTGCCACATCACAACAGCAGGAGCAATAGAAAGCACGGGCACATCATGAAACAAAAGATAATTGTCTTATCACAAAGTGGCAAAATTAACATCGACTCCGTTCCCCTTATGAAGGTGATAAAATCAGCAAACAGCTGTCTGCTCACACATCCAGCACTGATGAAGCAACATCACATTTTCAATTTCATGCTTCTGGCAACTTGCTAAATGTTGAGTCTAGTTTCATCTTTACGAGCTCTGCCTATAGTCTCTGAAAATCCCACAGGGAAATATCGGAATCTTTAGCTGCTAATTGCCCCGCTGTGTTGTCCAGCACTGAGCTGCTAACTGTGTCTGTCTACTGTTTGGTCCCTGGCGAGTAAACGTGGCGCGGCGTTTCAGAGGTTTCTCACTGTAAACTGCTCCCCTCTGCATCCTAAGATAACGCTATGAGGGCAGCGATATAGAAACAAAACAGAAAACTGCTGTGAAGCACACTGAAACTGGATGGTGAGCTACAGATTTAGGTGACAGCCCACCCAGAGGTTCCTCCCTACTTTTATTCACATTATCATCTCATGCTTAATTCAACAACTATGTAACGCAGCTTTCTTGAAAAGAGAACCTGCCCAGGTCTCTGGTGCTGAGGTAGCAGACCTACAGTAAACCATCATTTCTGGCGTGAAGAGGACATATGACTGATGTCAAACTAAATAGATATTAGACAGAGAAATAGTTTCTCCGTTTCAAGTTTTAGATAAATATTAACAAGCAATAATCAATGCAGCTCTACATTAAGCACAAAACTTGAAAAAAAAAAAAAAAAAAAAAAGAATGCTGTTATGTAACTTTTTTAATAATCTAACAGCGGAAGAGCCTGGACAAAGCCCATCACTAATTCATCATCTTTTTTCATTACTTCCCAAAGATCTGGCACAGGTGGGGAAACAATTAGGCCAGAAAGCATGCGTGGGCAGTAATACCCAGGAGGATTTCCAGGTGAGGCGATTCTTTTTTTTTTTTTTTTTTTAAGGCAAAGGGGATAAAATAACATTCTGGAGCAATGCAGAGTGTATCTAATAACAAGAGATAAAGCAGAGTACATTGACTAATCTTGTAGTCTTGCTGATTGCTTTTATGCTGTGTATTTATAGGTGTACAGTATCCCAACATGTAAAAAAAAAAAAAAAGCCAACATTAAACTAAGTTAAAGTGAACAGATCTAGTCATCGAGGTCTACCACTATCTTCTTTTATTATTCATTCTTGCTTTTCCATGCCTCTTTTTCTGAAGATGACTCAGTGTTTTTGACCTCTTCATTGCTGTGTCTACCTGTCATTCTCAAAACGCTATTCCAAGGAAGGAGATAAACTTGAGTCTTCATGGGATTTAAAAGCAGTTAATGACTGTGATTGGTGTTGTACACTGTTGTGTGGTCCCTGGATCAAAACCAGACTCCCAATATTTCTGAAAAAAACTATACATTTTATGTTATGTATAATGATTTGATGAAGCCAATGCTTGTTTATCTTCTTGTGTGTTTTCCCCTTGTACCCACCCAAGACTAAGTCTCTCGTGTCTGAGAGAGAGAGAGAGAGAGAGAGAGAGAGAGAGAGAGAGAGAGAGAGAGAGAGAGAGAGAGAGAGAGAGAGAGAGTAAGAGAGCGAGAGCGAGAGAGCGAGAGAGAGAGAGCGAGAGACATGAGTCTCTAACCCGACGGCTGCTCTGGAGGGAGGACAGAGAGAGAGAGAGAGAGAGAGAGAGAGAGAGAGAGAGAGAGAGAGAGAGAGAGAGAGAGAGAGAGAGAGAGAGAGAGAGAGAGAGAGAGAGAGAGAGAGAGAGAGAGAACATACATACAAGGAGATAGAGGAGATTTACTGCAAGTAAATTCACAAATGTGCATCAAGAACACGGTCATATTCACACATATGTCGGTAACATTAGAAATCACATAGACACACACAGCTGTGCAGATATTATCTCTTTTCCATGACATAAGCAACTGAGCATGTTGACAAAACATACGGAAGAAGATCTATATCTGGACTCATTTCCCTTTCCTCCCATCCAACACAAGACTGCTTTATCATATGACCTCATATATGTGATCATTCATAGAAACGTTCTTTTAAAGCGATGTGGGAATTCCTTAGCCTTTTCAAATGATATGCAAATAAAGGAAATCACAACATCCCCGTTGAGTGGCTTAATTTAAACAACAAAAAAAAAAGTCACCTTGTGCTTTGCCAACCCAATCATAGCAGCTCTTTTATTCACCTCTAATCCATACATTGCATAACATAGCAGGCTCTTCCCTCACATCTTCTACAGAGCCAAACCGCTGCACAATGAGGAGGTAAGCTCGGGGAGTGGGTGGGGGATGGGGCAGGAAATAGATAGTGAATGAAATGTGGGGTTTATGAAGAGTAAATATGTGAATAAGTTATTTTCTTCAGCCTGTGACCTTGTTAAATTGAGACATTTCAGCATGTTCCAGGCAACATACTGAGAACTATTCAATTAGTGTGAATCACACACAGACACACCCACACGCACACAGATGTGAGTGTAACCGGTGTAGGTATTGTGTGACACTGCCCTCCACAAATCATTTGGTGTTGAGTTTGTGTTGTGGCATGTAAACGTCCATCTGCTCTTTGGGGTTGTGAACCAAAAAGGTTAAGAACCATCAGGTTGCATAACACACCAAACACTCCCATTTTATGCAGGCAGCCAACCAAAACAGGAATTGATGCACGCACGCACGCACACACACATACACACACACCTAGACACAGGGCTGAGATACCCTCATCAAAATGGAGGAGAGGCCCGTCTGCTGAATGGGATTTTATTCCATTATGTAATCCCCCAACACAGTGACAAATCATTTGACCCCACTCTTACCACAAAATCGTCTTTCTTGTCACAAAGTCAAAGCAGTTTCAGCATCCACCTCTCCTCATCCTCACAGCTTCTCACCCTCTGTTTACTGTTTGACCACATTTCTTTTTACTCCCAGCAGTGTTTGTCCAATTAGCGCCTTTTCCTCAAGTCAAAAATTCATATCTCTCTCGCTCAGTTATTTTTCCCTGTTTATGTTGTTCCCTCTTAATGACTCCCTCTCCTTTTCCATTTCGTTTACCCTCATCCAATTTCCCACCACTCAAACACCCACTCAAATACTCTTATCATCCTCTTCTGATCCACATCCACTGCTGTCTTCAGCTCTTCGTTCATTACAGCGAAGTTCAGTTACATTTGTCACTCTGTGCACATTACCCGCATCTCGCCCTTGCCAGTTCTTCATTCTGAAAAGCTTTAACCTCGTTTTATTCTTTTCAATGACCACCCAGAATCCTTACCAGGTATGAGCTACGGTGAAGCGCCGCCTCTGTCGGATGCTCTTGTTGACCATCAGCTTGCGGAAGAGGCGCGGGGAGCTTCTTGGGGACAGTTTCGGAGACGTGGCACCCCTCTTTCCTCCCACCACACCTGGTATTTTGGGGGGCTCCAGCTCCAGGTGCATGTGCTCCTTGAACGTCCTGATGCAGGAGTCCATCTCTACGCTGAGCTCGTTTGACGACATCCCAGCAGGCTGAGATCGTGCCTGTACGGGATGCTCGGATCACTCCCCTGTCAAATTCTGTCAATTTCTCTCCAATTTCAGTCCCGAGACCCAGTCATGTGCAGTCAGTGTTGTCCTCCTCATGCAGACACTGAGAAGTTTGGACTGGATTGTAATAATGGAACGCAGAAAAATTGCGGCTACTTCACATGCATACATTCACTCAGCTCACACATACCTCTGTGTTGCTTGAGTGGCTCTGCCTCTGTGCTTCCTATTCTTCCCCCCTTTTCCCTGTTCTTCACGGGTTTAAGGATTAGTGAGCCAGCAGTCATGCCCTCGCCCTTTCTCTTTTCTTTGGCTCATGTCCCGTGCTTTGCCGCTGGTCCTGTTCCTCGGGGGCTCTGAGCACCGAATCTACAACAGGGTCACATTCAGGAAAATCCTCTTCTCAACACCACTGCTCTTCCATCTCTCTGCTGGTCTTGCCATCTGTAAAGTGCACACCTTGATTCCCTCTCCTTCTCCCCGTGTCCCTCTTGCACTCTTGTCACTGTGGCTGCCAGTTAAATGCACACCTCAGAGGCACGCCAGCACTTTCTTTCAGTCCATCCAGGCAGCTTGATGTTGGAGGATCTCCCTTATGAAAGATTCAGAGGGGCTGTAAACTGCTCTCTGCCTCCTCCTGTCTTGCTCTTTCTCCATCAACCGCTGCTCGACTGACCTCCTCTCTCAGCAAACAACCCCCACCTCTCCTGAAGGCACTCCCGGAGTGGCTCCCACTAAGCTGAGCCTAAAGTCAGCTCTCCCTTCACTCGCGCAGTCAGAGCAGTGAGCGGAGGGGAGCGTGGAATGCAAGGCAAATACTTCCCTTGCTGTTTCATTCAGAATATACACAAGGAGCTCAGAGCAGGCACACAGAGAGCACAGGCCACACCTCCGCCGTTCAGGATTGGCTGGCCGCTGCTGTGACGACAAGCAGGCAGGCACAGTAACAGGTTGTCAGATTTATTATTTATTTTTTGTTTAGCTGGGATTTGTGGTAATGTTGCTGATGATGTTGTGACCTTTAGCGACGCAGGCAACTGATAAGGACGAGCCAAGAAAAAAAAAAAAGGCAATTTTGAAGGGAGATCAAAATAAACAGCTTAATGGGCATCACTGAAGAGAGACATGCACACGACTCAAAAGTCAACTGATTATAGAAAAAAAACACTGTAAAGCATGTGTGCTTAATAGCAAATAAAATTTCTACACATGTACACAGAATCACACGCTCACTTTTTCTGGCTCCCTCTTACAATTCTCACACACACACACACACACACACACACACACACACACACACACACACACACACACACACACACACACACACACACACACACACACACACACACACACACACACACACACACACACACCTCTATAATTTTATCTGGAAGGAAGCCGTCCAATCACGACACGGACTCAGTATGCGCAAAGAAGAGAAAGACAGACAGATACGATCACATCCACAAACGGCGAGGGCTACTCCGAGTGGTGAAAGGACAAAAAGGGGCAATATGCCCTGAGGGTAAAGAGACAGAGAAGAAGAGGGCAAAATCCAACGGGCGCATCAGAGGAGTCAGAACGGCGGCTTGACAAGTGTTGGAAATGTAAGCACTTGCGAGTCTGCTCGGTGGACTGATTTGTTTTGGTTGTGAGTCACTGACGATTCTGAACCACTGAAGCACAGAGAGCTTTCTCACTAAATTGTTGCCAAGAAACCCTTTGAAAATAGTCCTACCAAGATTGTACATAAAGACGAACAACACTTGTAATGTGAGGCGTCATTGGAACAGAGCAGGATAAAGCCTTGTTAGCGGTTTGACTTCAGCGAACAACTCCTAACATTTGCCTGGTTTTGCTTCTCACCACTCTGATTTAAATCCTAGTACTAATAATAAAACAGGTTTCGCCATCATCTCCAGCCACAAAATTAGAAGTGTTAATAAAAAAAAAATACAAGAAAGTTTTGCAAAATAGCAAATTCCACTCATAAACACACAGTATTTATAGTTTCATAAAGAATTTAATAATGCACAAATTCCTTCCAAATTTGGATCAAAAGCTCCTTGGAGGTAGCATCCATGTCAGACAATGCTTGCACAAAATTGCCTTGACATCTCGAGGTGAAATGACAGATTTGTGGTGTTGGCACCTGTCTTATAATGGCCACTACAGCATGACAGTCATTCAAAACAATTTAGAATGGTTGCCCATACATTGCCTCTTCCTCATCCTCCTCTCATAAACAACATGCAGAGGCTGGTGGGTGAAAACCCTAAAATAAATGGAGACCAGACAAAAATGCGGAAGGCTTTCACATGCATTCATATATAATTCAGTTTTGAAAATGTGGCCTCAAAGTGACAGAAGTGCGAGTTTCAAACTACACGTATTCCCTTTTGTCATGATTTTTTGTAAGTAAGTAAGTAAATACATTTTATGTTATTTAATACTATACATTTTTATTGCCGCTAACAATAAAGAGGTAATCAACTTCATCTTACGTTGATGGTGTTTTCTTTAGAACTGTGCATTTATACTTGAGAGGACGGTTTAGTGAGGTGACACTAAATGTGAGGATACATTCCTTTCTAATTCCAAAATCATCTCAATGTCAACATTTTGATGAAAGGAAAGCATGAATCGACTCATGCTATCAAATTTCTCGCACTGAAAACACGAGATGACCACAGATGAATGACAACCTTCAACGAGAAAAGCAAACAACCATTGCCAGAAGTGATTGTATTAGAAAGTAACTGGGCCACTTCATTTCATGTTAAACGGGTTTTCATATCCTCGAGAGCTTGAATGAAAGCACACTATGCACGGTCCTAGCCCAGGAAGGACTGAGATACAGAATAGCCCCTGCAGCCAACCATGAAGACGTGACAGCTCTTCACTGGTGTGTTATGCTCTTTTATCCAGTGAATCTAAAAGTGAACATCAGTTGGGAAACGTTTTTTTTTTTTTTGCTACCTACATATAAACTACATATATATTATATCATATATAGAAGACCGACAACTGTTTGTATTATTGAATAACAAATGGCTCCAATGGAAGCATTGAGCTGTATTTGACTGTACTGCAACTTGGATGTACGGCTGCTTTGACTTTAACCCTGCTCACAAGCACAAATGACTTGTACTAGTGTCTCAAATTAGTTTAGCTCTCATCAACCTCACAAACTAAAAGTAATACTGTTTAATCTGGCCTCAAAATCTTCTGCAATGAGAAGTTCTCTCTTGCAAGCAGTACATTATTTCTCAAACTTAAGTGATATACTTGATATCTCTGTGGTGCTTGTTGGCCCAATTGTGAATCATGAAAGGCTTCATTTTAACAACAGTGCACAAAAATATATATTCCCATTAGAAATGTTCACTTCATCTGAATCAGTGTTTTAATTTCTGCAGCATAAATGCATTTATCATCCAATGTCCTGAACTCATATTTGTGCTTCTGTGTAGCTGAAAGAGAAGAGGGTTAAAAGTTCTTTGGGCGTTCCTGCTCCTCCAATGTCCACCTGTCACTTTCTATAAAGTCAAAACGAGTGAGGAGCATGTCAGCCCGCTCCAGTTCCACTTGCTCTCTGGTCTCACGCAGCAATACATGAGCCAGGTGACAATATCGTCCTTTGTAGCCGAGTGTGTTATCACTATGTGTGTGTGGGTCAGATCAAGATGTTGGCATGTCCATGGGATGGATTTGGGATGTGAAATGAGGCGGCTTAATCTGGAATGCCTGGTTACATAAAACTATTGCTTCCCTATCCTCTCTGCCACACTTCAGCTCTTTCAGACAAATGTAAAGCTGTGCTGCGTTGTGACCGAGTCACGAGACAAACACAAAATAAGGATTTTTATTGAGGATATTTATAGAGCTGAGGACTAGTAAGCGTATGAAAAAATGAATTTCAGCTCAACAGTTAGAGGAATAACCGAGAGAGAGCAAAAGTATAAAAATATTCAAGTTGATGCACATCTTAGTAGTGCAGACCGAGCAGTATCGTAATATGAAGGTGACCTTGGTATTTCCTCGATAACGGAGAGTGTGACTTACACACGCTGCTTGTTATGAGCACAGGTATGCAGGAGTCCTTGCCCCGAGTTTACAAAATAAGCTGAGTTTCATGTGACAGCAGCATTTTAATCCTGTGTCTTGGGTGCGTGCGCTTGTGCAGTTTGCACAGTGGAGAAATTCATTCAAAGACCTTGAAGGGTCAAACGTTCAGGTCAGACAGTATTGTGTGCTGTTCTTCACTTGGGACAAATAAACCGTCACATAATATCGTTGCTCCACCACAGTTGTTTCTTCTCACTCTATGGATGATTACTACTTGTATGTCTTGATATAATCCATGGTCTGGTAGGTCCATGTTATAGTACAGAACTATACAGAACCTGTATGCAAGCATGCAGGACCTCATGCACGTCGGTGTGTTCGCAGAAGTTCTCAAAGATCTGTTGGCAAACCTCAACGTGTCCAAAATGGCCACAGACATTTCACCTGCATTAGGCTGCCGAGGGGACAGTCTCTTTTGGGGGGTTTTCTATTAATAGCACCGTTTTGAGTTCATGGATGACTTTGATGGAAATATCAGCCGCTTGTGTAGATCAAGGGGGATAAATGTTATGTTGGTGTTTGCTCTATCCCAAAGCACCTTGGCTACAGTTTCTACAACTGATCCAAAATGCAGCTGCACACGTGCAGAGAAGCAGAAAAAGAGCAAACATTCCCTATTTAAAAGGCTGGCATTACCTGTCAGCTTCGGAATTCTTTTTAACGTTATTCTATTAGTTTGTGGGTCTTCTAATTGGTCTTACTCCTTATTCATTGGAATTACTTTTATCAAATGAGCCTCTTTGAAGCCTCGGGTCTTCAGGTAGGAGCCCTTCAGTAATACTTTGATTACATCCTGCTGCTCTGTGGACAGCAGCCTGAAGAGCCGAGTTCGGCACAAAGATATTGAAATATTTACATTTTTAACTTGGCTATTAACCAATATTTATTTGTTTGATTGTTCATTTAACCAACGTGTTTAACAATATAACTGACTCACTCTTTATACTGATACATTATTATTGCTATTATTTTGTCTTTATTTGTTTTTTTTAATTCTTTAAAAATGTATTTTGATGAGTCATTTAAGTAATTACCATTGTCCCTGATTATTTTATCTGTTTTAATCTTCTTTATTTGTTTTTAAAGGCCTCATTATTTGTTTCAATGTTTAATTGTCTAACCTTTGTTTTGAATGTATATTTTTTTGGACATTCTAAATGCCTTACAATGGCTCTTGTGGTTCCTCACTGCGGGTGTGACAGAGCTCTGCTCACTGATTGTTGCCTTGATTTTAATTTAGTCCCTGTGCTTGGGAGGGGGGGTTGCTGTTTTTGTTGTGTCAAGAACTTTTGCTGCTTTTTTTTTTTGGTATGGAAAGTTCTCAAAAAACAAAGACTGATTCATTGATTGAGACTTATTAGTAAATTCATTCTCAGCTTATTAATAGACAAAGATGCAATAGCACCTGGCTCTTCAAGTGGAGAGGAGCTGATATTCACTTTTTCTGACATTACTTTCAAAAAAAAGTCTGGTTAGGAAAGAAATTCCAACCGTCATATGTCATTGCTGCATTCCAAATAATGCAGCATTTATATGATGAAAGTGGACCTGGAAAGGTTTGTATGTATTTGTGTTATGCCTTTTATACCATTCAAGCTTGCACACGTCGCCTCACAGTTAACAAATTAATTCACAAAATTACTTCAATATGAGGGCAAAACCATACATTTAAAATTACCATAGGAGTATCTGGAGTCATACAACATTTGAATTTACCGATGTAGGGCATGTTTACCACTTTAGTCGTTTCATCACACTCATGTAACCCGGCCACTCATCGCCACTCACGGCTGCACTTGGACAACTTGGATTTCAACATCTCGCTAAAACACAGTTCAACACATAAATAGATGACGATAGGGATCAAACCACTAATCTTAGAAATTCAAAACTCTCCATCCTAAAACACTGAGTGGCAGCTGTCTGTGACAATAAGCTAAACACCATTTCCCTTCGTCATTTCCTTTGACAACTTTTGAGCTACGCTTTAACCATGGTGGGGACTATATAACTGGAAAAATAGAATTATACAAGTGTGACAACTATGCATAATTTCTCAGCTTTTGTCTCTGCTGAAATGAAAAGTGTAAGGTCCAATTCAGGCCGGCTGGCTGTGTAGATTACTAACGCCAACAGGAGAGCCATCTGGAACACGCTCAACAACACGACGTACAAAGACAACACACAAGAATACAGACACATCATCAAGTGACTGCTGTTCTCCTGACTGAGGGTAAAAAAAAAAAAATCAGGATTTGATGGACATCTACAAAGACGTAATGACTGACAACTTACATCGTTTTACATCAGAGCGCACACATTTAAATTAAAATTAACATTACCCTTAAAAAGTCTGGACACACCTTCCCATTCGGAATTTCTTTTTTCTTTTTTTTTTTACTACTTACATTGTAGATTCTCAATGAATACCTAGAAACTATGAATTAATACATTTGAAATTAAACAAAAAATGTGAAATAATTCAAAACATGTTTTACAGTTTAGATTCTTTGTCCAGGTCCATTTGTGGAATTTCACGTCTTTTTATTGAGGTTGGGACCATCAGATGTGTTGTGAAAAGTCAGGTTGGTACACAGCTATTTGACAGAACTATTTGACAACTTCTAGAATTCATGATATGGCAAAAACCAATCAATGTAGTAAAGGGAAGCAACAATCCATCATTACTTTAAGAAGTGAAGGTTAGTCAGTCCGGAAAATTTACTAGAATGAAGGCAAAAGGGTCAACTGGCGCTCAGCATCTCTGGAAATCCTTCAAGTTGGAAAACCATTTCAGATGACGATGTCATGAAGCTCATCCAGAGGATCCAAGAGTGTGCAAAGTAGGAATCAAAGCAAAGGGTGGCTATTTTTAACAACTTAACATATAAAACATGTTCTAAGACATTTCACTGTTTTTTTTTTACCTCATAATTCCATGTGTGTTCATTCACAGTTTTGATGCCGACAGTGAGAATCTACAATCTAAGCAGTCATGAAAATATAGAAAAAAATTTAATGAGAAGGTGTGTCCAAACGTTTGACCGGTGGTGTGCATACTTTCAAGTTTTCACTGGACAAACACACAGGCTATTGTAAAACAGTGGCACAAACACAGCCAGTCACACACACAGTGTCCACCATCAATCCACGAGGCTCTCGGAGCAAAGAAACATCAGCAGAAACAAATAATTGCATCCCGAAATAACTTCTCGCTCCCTCCTCCTTCCAAACATTGACGATGACACTTAAACAAGTACGGGTAGAAAAGGTCGGACTCAAAAAGAGAGTACAAGGAGACGTGCCTATGATTTGAATTTGTACTGTTTTACAGACATTTACCTCAGGGACACCTGCAAGAAACACACGCACGCAACACACACACACACACACACACACACACACACACACACACACACACACACACACACACACACACACACACACACACACACACACACACACACACACACACACACACACACACTGAAAAAACTGGCTATAAAGTCTGCCGCTGCCAAAGTAAGACTGTGCTGCCACCAATAAATTCACTCTTAACAGAAAGTCAAACAAGTAACCATGTCCAATATTTATTACTAGCAAAAAAAATTTAATAAAATGTTCCAGTGGGGACAAATGAAAGAGTACAACATTTAAAACAAATCTTTTATCTGGAGTTTAGACCTTTCGAAGCTCCTGAAGTTGTTTTACTCAAAATATTTCCTGATATGGTGTGTAGATGAATCACTGTGTAACATCTCTGTCAAAACAGGAGTGAATTGGGTTGAGATCTGCTGACCATAAAGGCCATGAGTCACTGCCACACTCGTGGAGTCAATCAATGAACCTCTGTGTGGACACATCAACGTTTATGTTTGCTCCTTTCTTCAGCTTTGCCCTTCAATCTGACGCCAAGTTCGATGTGTGCCTTCTCTCAGGCATCAGGACACTGCCCCCTGCTGGTTGTAATCAGTGCCTTCACACAAAACAAATTTGATTCCTGACTGATTGAAAAATTCTCTGCTGTTCTTCAGTAATCAAAATAAGTCATGATAAAAAGTATTTTTGATATTTTGATTAATGACATTAGAACATATTTTCACAGGCCACGCTGCAATCTGAATACAGTCTGAGAATGTATTGATATTTGGGTTTCGGACGGACGGACGGACGGACGGACGGACGGACAGATGGACAGATGGCAGTCAGACCTTAATACTGTCAACTCTCAGATAAAAATTAAACAAATTAAACAAGACAACTCATGATTACTCAATGGACTCTGTCATCACACTCAAAGGATCTGGTCAGGCACACAACCAACCAGTACTAATGAACTACTTCTGAAAAATCTGTTCTAAATTTAATACCACTGGACAAATGGCTTAGCACCAACAACTATCCACTCTCAGTTTGTTTGTGTTTACATCATTGTGCCTGTTGCTGTGGTCAGTCTGTGTGTGAATATTCAGCTGTATGAGGAGACATTGTGTGTAAATAAAGACTCAAGACACCATTACCTTCAACAGGGTGAAGGACACATGAAAAGTTGGGTATGAACTCTGAATCCAAGTTGAAACTGTAACACATCCAAATAGTTTGATAATGCTGAAGTTCTCCTCTAGTGATTTGTTTAATATGCTATGCTTACTGTTTGCTTAATTATCCGAAAACAAAATCTCTTCATGATGCTGAAGTGAAGTGTGAAGTGAAGACAAAGACAGGTTCACAACTCACCCGTCATCCACCTCATCCCCTCCCTCTAACTGAGGGATGTTCAACCTTATTGGTACTCTCTTTCAAGAGTAATATGAAAATGTAAAATACAGGCTTCACCTGCCTTAGTTCCAGGGCAATGCACTCAAGTCTTTATGAAGACAGAAGTTATCACCAGAATAGTTCTCCACGATAGTGCGTCCATGTCAACCTCTCAAAAACAAGAGATGTATAGTTTGAACTTTGAACGTGTTCATAAACTCATGTTCTGCTGACCGGAGAAAGAAGCTCACCATTCAGGATCCACCGGCGTGATGTCGATCCTGGGAGGAGCGCCGAAGGGCAGGGATGTTGGCCTTGCCATGATCTCCTCGTCAGGTGTGCGTGACCTCTCTCCCTGTCGCCATGACAGTGGAGGCAACTGCAGCGTGCCTGAGAACCGACGGCGACCCCGACGCAGGTCCACCCCCAGAGTGCAGGACGGAGATGTGAAGGACTCACTGAGGCAGCAGTCAGGAGGCTCTTTGCTGTCCTGAGGAACAAGAAGCAGAAAGAAAAAGTTTAAGAATAGTTTCCTAAAAGAGGCACAACTGGGAAAATGTTGCACGCTTGAACTATACCACAAGAAATCTTTTGTTTTCCTGTGGTCATGTGTCCACTAGGTGGCGCCAAAAGGCTTTTTACTGCCTAGAACTGGAGTTGTGTATAGAGCACAAACATTATTCAGTTTAAGATCAATATTCAAAATCTCCACAACAAAAGAACAACAGAGGAGCAGATTGGAAATTATATGAAATGATTGTTTTGAATTTGTTTTTTTAAATGAACATTTTAATTCAGTCTCAGTTTTGGGGTCTAAACAGAAGGTTAGGGTTGATAACAATTTACTTTTTTCTAATTTAGCTAATCATGTGTTTTGTTATCACAGAAGAAACTTATTACATCACATACAGAAACCTGTTTAACACGGTTGGAATAAAACTGAAGTCATTTCACCTGTAGTGATGCAACATATGGCCGTACGAGCACAGGCGCAATAAGATCATCACTGTCTCTTTATAGATATTATCTCAAATAAGCCAGGGTAGTTCATCCAACCACCTTTCCCTTGCTACTTCACCCTTCCTCTTCCTAAATTATATGAATTCTATCTTCTGATAATCAGGGCTTTATGCCACTTCACTAGCAGACTGGACAGAACGTATCAAACACACTTATGTATATACAACTTTAAAATGTAGTAAGATTAAAGTGGAGCTGCTAACTCTCTGAATAGTCTATGAATTAAAAGATCTCACTGATCATGCTTTGTTGTTTAGAGCCTATAATCATCACACCAGGTATAGATTGTTTTCATTCTTTCCATTTGCCCTCATTACATTTATGTCATCGGGTTATGCTTTGACCTGGAGTGTAGGGTACCCAGGTTTGAAATGCCATTCCATGTTGTTATTGTTGTTGTTGTTATATTAATCACCTTTACACTTCTCGTTGCATAGCATGTAAAGCTTTTGTACAACATATCGATGTTGTATTGGTATATCTAATACCAGGTTTAGTTATTTAGTTGGTGCCAGACTGAAAATATCCATTATATTGCACATCACTGCTCGGATGTACTATTGGGCAATAAACCTACATGGATCGCACACGAATGTCTTTTTTTTCCCCCCCATCATGTCTTCGTGTTCCTGAACCCTCGCCATTTCCGCTTCACTTACTGGTTTAATTTGTCTTGTTAGCCCTTTATGTGTGCAGCAGACTGGCATAAATAAGCATGTGTACTCCTCAGCTGTGCAATCTAATTTACATGTCAGCCTGAAGGGAAAGATAAATTTTGACAAGTGCCAATGAGCAGAAGGCAGATTTCAATTTAAAAGCATGCGTGAACAGTAGTAAAAAGACATGCCTCCATTTATGACGCGAAAATTCAGCCTCCATACAAGACAAAGTAGTGAAGCGCCCTTTTTAATCTCTGACACACAACTCAGGCTCTTTTATTTTATCGGCTTGTTTTTAGTTATGCGATCCTGGATCACTGTCAAACATCTCAAACGCAGCTCCAGAAATCATGCTGGGGTGTTTTATAAGGAGATAAAATACCTATGTTATACACTATTAACAAGAGCAGAGTTTTCACATGAGCTTTTATTGGCAGTTACTTCGAAATGTGATAAACATGCTGGTAAATCCCCTCATTCCATTACCTAAACCTCAGTCAAATGAGAGCTCTTGTTTTAAATTTATTTCCTTGGCTTTCGGTGGAGTCAGACGCTAAAATAGCTGCTACTGAAAAAGGCACTTGGCAACTTGGTAACATTTTGCTCAACAACAAACAAATCCATGCAAGAAATTCACCTGTAAACATTAAATGTTTTACACGGTATATACAGAGATAAGTGATTATTCAGCAACTTTAAAAGGTATTGCATGAACTGAGCAATTCTCAAGAAAGGGCACTAATGAAATCACTGTATCTTTTATAGTCTATCAACTGTTTTGTCTAAATAAGTAACAGCATTTTTGTCATTTTATTCACTAAGTCAGGCATCAAAGCAAACTAGACATTTTTTTTATTTTTATTATTGTTTCAAAAACCCAAATATTTCCCAGTATCAGTCTTGTAAGGGAGCCATCGCCAAAGGGTTTCTTGGCAATCACTCACAAAAACAAGAGTTGCTATAGGCGTCAGATCACTCTGTGTTGAAATCGCTTGTGCAAAGTTAGATAGTGCTGATTTATATCCCCTTGAGTATCGTCTACCCCAAAATTAAACAACTAAATCAAAATGTAAATACACATTAGACACAAATAAGCATGACAGTAGGTCTTGAGAAGAGCATGAATACGTAGCACGACCATCATCTGACAGCAATATCAGATAGTTAAGTGCGAAGCGATTCATACAGATTTAAAATAGTGAAACATCTACCAAAAAATAGAGTCAATGAATATTAATGGTGGAAATATACAGAAGAAAAAAGTATTGCTTTCCACGGCCAATGAGAGTCATTATTTGTGCGGAAACCTTGGGAGCCATGAGAGACACTGAAAAGACAACACAGCCTTTCGGTGGCAGCTCCAGAGGGAGTGAAGTGGAGACACAAAGACAAAGTGAGATAAGATGGTGATAAGAGCTGCCCGGCTCAGTAAAGAAGACATAGAAATAAAGCAAAGTGCTATGTTATACCACAAGGCTCCAGAGAGACAAATATTACACGTAGCACATGAGGGAAAAACTGCAATACTCGCAATAATCCTGTACCTAACTAAACAGAAAAACTAACAGAGGACTCTGTCATGCAGGTGCAATGTCAAAACCGTTTTCTCCATAACCTGAAAGTAGGTTCTACACTTGTGTGAAATGAGTCTGAACGAGTTCAACTAGCGTGTTGAGACTCAAAGCAGTGATCAGATTTTCATTCACATCATATATTTCAGGGGAAAAAAAGCCCAGAACGTCCTGAATGCAGCCAGTAGCAACTCAGACATTGGGATTTTTTTAGCAGTATAAGAAAGTGTTGGTCTGTGATTCACCAGCAATTTGTTAATTCAATACTGAGTGTTAGATCTATACAAAGTCATTTGCATTTTCTTACTATTTTGAAGAGATTTACTAGTTTTTCTGGTACCAAAACAACTTCCAAATCCATCAAATATTGAGACATTGTTTAAAATGTATCTAAAAAATAAGATACAACTGTATTTTCAATCCCAACCCATGTATTACTTACAATAAAACATAAATAACATATCATACGGTTAAAGTAACACATACCATCATAAGAATACTGCCCACAGAATTTTTTTTTTTTAAAAAGTCTCAGCAACTCTGAATTTAATGGCAGCATCACCAAAAAAATAAACATTTTGGAAGAGAAACAACAACAAAGTGAAAAGTGAAAGGTTAGAATATAAAAAAGTACATGTGGAAGATCCTTTTGCAAAAAATAAGGTTAACTGGCAGAGGTCAGTAACATCACGGTGTATAAAAATAAATTCAATTAGCTGTGCAATCCAGAGACACCTGTCCTACAGAGAACAGTAAATAATCCTGTACTGAAGCATAAAAAGATATTAAAGATATTTAACAACAGCCTTCTCAATTCAACCATTGTTTCCCCCCTTCCACAAAAAAACTTCTCAAACTATCTAAGCTGGCATAATAATCTCTTGAGGTGTGAAGCGTTTACTCATGCCCTCACAAATACTACCTGCGATCCTTAGATGACCTTAAACTGCTGTTTTTGCATGTGTGTGTGTGTGTGTGTGTGTGTGTGTGTGTGTGTGTGTGTGTGTGTGTGTGTGTGTGTGTGTGTGTGTGTGTGTGTGTGTGTGTGTGTGTGTGTGTGTGTGTGTGTGTGTGTGTGTGTGTGTGTGACCAGTATGGTTCAGGCACAGAGGTCCATTAGTCCATTAGCAGCACTACCTGTTTTCCTGGGACCACTAAGTACTGAGACAGTAGCAAGTTCATTAGTCCTTCAAACATCCACATCATCCAATGAGAACAATGTCTGCTCACCCTGCAGACTCATGTGAAGATCTGCCTGCCAGGTCACGCGACCTCAGCTGCTGGAGAAGATCGGTATTCAGACAATGATCAATCTCTGCAGTCTTGTCAATATTAAACTCCTGTCAAATCATCTCAAATTGGATTTCAGGACCATTTGCACTCAGAAATCCATGACTGGGGATGTTTTCAAACACCCTTGATTAGCCTTTTGCTATCACTTCAAGAGTCAGTTGAGGTTAAAGTCACCTGCAAATAGAAGGAGAAACCACACAGAAAGAAGCTATGCCATGAATGTGAGATAGAGAGGAGCTTTTGTCTATTTTGAGGCGGAAACGGAGGAAAGAAGTGACGGGACGCTACATTCCTCAGCTTCACGTCGGAGTTAAGGTTCCTGAAAAGATAACATATTTATGAATGTCGCTGAAATGTGTTGATCCCAAGTGGGGAGAACGCTTCTCAAGCCTCAATACAGGCAAAAGCTTCTGTCCTCTGATTGGCTGTGAGATCAGTCAATCTCAGATAAGCGCCGCCTTTTTCTCCATTGACTGACCGCACAGATAGTTTGTCATCCAGATATCTCAGCGGAGAGCTGCGATGTGTGATTTGTAGTTGAAGTAAACAATCTGTGACTCGTGGGGAAGAACTTCACATTGATACAGGAGCACAAATGTGTTTTGCACCAGGTTTTCTGCAACAACAGCAGTTGTAATGTAAGCATGTCAGTTTGTTTTTTTTAATCTGAGACTTGTAAAATAGGAGTTGTGCAGCTGTAATGAAGAATTTGTGTTGCGTCGTATTGGTGGAGAGAAAAGTAAAAAAAAAGTAGACAGCTCACGGTGCACAACTACAAATTCCAATTTTACAAGCGCTCAAACCTTTTTCACCGATAATGCCGCCATATAAATGCTCCGTTGGGAGCAATTTTGCAGGTAGCTATCATGTTCAAGCCGGTCTTGACAAGCATGAGTGTTGCAGGGATTGAGTATCCCGAGAAAAGCCACACAGGCACAAAGAGAACCTGCAAGCTCCGCACACCACAACCAGTGCTTCAAAAAAAAAAAAAAAAAAAAAAGCCTATTTAAGCTCAGAGCTTTATTTTTTTGTAACAATGTCCATAGTTTTTGATCAACAAGTTCTCTGGTTTCTTCTTCCTCTTATCTCTACATCATCAGTCACTATATTGAGATATTTTATTTACAGTATTTATCTCAATACATTCTGAAAATAATGGTTTTACTAATTGGTTAACAGGAACTCAGTCACAGTGGTTAAAATAATAAACACACATATATTCTAAAGACATTTAAAGACTGGGTATTTGACGCTCCTCTTACTGGTAATTACTAGTAATAATAACACTGTAAATCGATAATAAATTGGTAATAAATCACGAGTCAGTTATTTGTTTAATACAATATTTGCAAAAATATGTTTGAATATTTTGGCTGATCTGTTAGTGTCGATTCATTGGTATTAAAATGTGCTGTTCAAACAAAAATGTTTATGGAAAACAATTTTCAAATGTTTTATCAAAACTCAGTGTTTTGATAAACAATGAAAAGGCTGATTTTGAGTCAAAGGCTTAATTTGATGTCTGAATAGTATTTAAAAAAAAAAAAAGAGTTGAGGCATTGAAAGGCCAAATAACACTGTAGAAATCAAAACTTCTGGTATTTTCACTTTTTTCAAATCCTATTTAAAATATTATCTTGAAATATATTTTACTGCCATTCTAGCATTGGAAGGATGTAATATTAATGGGTTAAATTCGTCTGCTCATGCCACATGATGTTAGCTGGACAATAAATAATTCAGAACAATCTTCGTCTTTAAACAATCCTTTGCGTTATTTGTGCACATGATGCATCATAGTATCGTTCTTGGCATCCAGCCTACTTCTCGTTCGCCCCCTCGACACTCAAAACCCGCCGCACACTTCCTTTCTGACACCGAGGCAACAAAACAAGAGGGAGGAAATGAGGAGAGGAGCTAAGAAAACAACACCTGCTTCCCATCCGTTAAAGAAGAGGAGGTATCGAGAGTGGGAGAGCAAAGACAGGGAAGGCAGTTGATAAGGAATAGAAAATAGACCAAGAGCAAAACAAGTGAGTGGATAATACCAAGAAAAGCAGGAACAGCTGGGTGAGAGCATTAAGGGGGGGGGGGGGGGGGGGGGGGGGGAAGCTAAACAGGATGAACGTGAAATGAATGAGGGTGTATGAAAAAAGGAGGGGCGAAACAGAGAGAAGGGGAGAGACTGATTAGTATAGTATGAAAGAAGACATCTTCATCCACAGCTGAACACAGCTTCCAGCTATGTACACATGCATCTTGCACAGTACATCATGTACAGTGCAGAATCCGTTTTCTACAGCCAGGAGGGGAAACACCCACTGGTCCATGCAACAGTAGAAAAAGGTTTGCAGTTTAAGGTGCTTGCAAAATGTTGTAATAGATAAATATAATGAGCAGTAGTTGTTTGATACGTGTCAGTGATTTCTCCATATTCTGTTGGATTCAATATAAATGCACCAATTTCATCAAGCTTTACTTGTGTCGCACTTTCAAAGGTTGGTGTGATTAAAGGTGTACTACAGTGTGCATCTACATACATAACAAAGAAAATGGTTGGTAAGAGGAGCAGACAACACAGAGCTGACGTCTGATCCTGGAGCTCCGTGAGCAAGTTACATGAGTGCAAAGAAACCATTAAAGCTATACTGTGAGGATGAATTTATCAAACATGCATGTTGAAGGTTGCAGATATTGTGAGAAACTTTTAGCTTTTTAGTTAAAAACTGCAATAAAATCAGATTCGGAAGCAGACAAGTTCTATACAAATAGTGTAATTTTGCTCTATTATTTAATTCATCAGCTTTTGGACAGAAGATCTTTTAACTAACTTTTTCATTGTGTTATTTAAAGATAATTATATAACTGATTTAAAGGTTGAGGAAGGACACAACGTTTCTCATGTTTTTGAGCAATGAAACCGTGTTGTTGTCGGAGGTCATTTCAGGCTCAATAACTCCATTCAGCTCGATTTATAGGCTGCTGGAAGTGATGAAATATTCCTCTGAGGTTGGCAGAGGAACAGGATATTAATAAAACTGTTTGGTGAATTATTATACTTCCTTTCTTTCTTTTATCATCTTTTCTTTATCACTGTGAAATAGACTGATCCGCATGTCTCAGACCAGAGATAAAATAAATAGTATCCCCCTCCACTGGAAAATGCGTGACGTGTGATAAATTTAGCTTGTCAGGGGATCGAGAACAAAAAACACGCCTGCCTGTAATTTGCCGAGGGCCATCTTCAAGTGATTTCGATTTCATTTATTTAGTATTGCGCGCACGGACAATTTGTTGGAGAGACAGCAAAGACAAGGAGATGAAACAAAAGATGAGGAACAGACTGACAACCAGATGGAATCCATCCTCTTCATCTGTTCATGCTTTTTTTTTTTTTTTTTTTATATGAATCACTCATCCTTCCTTCTCCAGCCTCTCTCTACAGTATAAGCAGCTATTTCTCTACTTTTCCTAAATTCTTAATGTGTCATAGGTTGTTGTTTTTCTTTTTTTTGTTTGTTTTTTACATTTTAGAAACTCAGACATATGTGCTGTGCCCATTTCCTGAGTTGTATAAACTATCCTTCTCTTGGTCGAACACTGTTTATTCTTCACTGCGTGCTGGTTGCCAGTCCATCACAGGGGGAACAGAGTCACACACACTTCCATTTACTTTTGTTTACAACAGTGGGTCCTGAATGTGTTTAGACAATCAGTCTAAGAAATGTCAGTGCTTTAGCGACAAATCACAGTTTATTGGAACAACACGACTCTCCCATGACAAGTGTAAAACTGTCTGGCTTTAAAAAGTAAAAACACTTGCAGATTTAATATATACCAATTTCGTCTCTGTCTTCAGAAGTAGTTTGTTACTAGTTTCGGTTGTTGTGCTCAAACAGATAAGTAGTAACAAGCAAAGTGATATAAGCACCAAAATTGGCATGGAAAAGCATCATGGGCTACATATTTGGAAAATGAATATCTGAAAACTACTAACTTACTTCCATTTTACAAGAGAGACACAATTGCTGTGTGGGCTGTTTTATTATAGTAACATCAACTGACTATGAGAAGGTGAGGTTTGGGGTTAATTGCCAATATTAAAGAGGTATTACTGTGCCAGAGCAGTAAGCACAGCACCATAGTACAACACATCCGCAGTTACACTATGTTGTGCATGTAAGATTCAGCCTGTGATATTTTCATCCCAAGTATCCTGAATTGCTTCCACAAAGTGATGAGCACAGACCCACAGACCTCTAATTCTAGTTTGGAGGTTTTCTTCGAGTGCCTGTGTGGGTTTTGTCCCTCAATGGAAAAACAGTCTTTCTACGTTTGGTTGGGATGATTTGTTGCCCCTGTGATAAACTAATGACTGACATCTTGAACTCTTAAGTGGTCAGCATACTTTATGAATACAGGAGTACTCCGTGAATATGTGAGCCTCTAATGCAAGGGAGTTGTGACGTGAGGTTTTGTGGCGCGCTGTTGTTCCAGAGTTCATCGATCAAACCACTTCAGTTTTAAACAGTTGATTTGATGCTATACAAAAGAAAATGGTGTAGTTGTGTTGAGGTTCATATTATCACCTCACAGTCAGAAGTACAATGGTTTTGTTTGGGACATGAGGTGTTTTCAATTTTTTACAGGTAATTTTGACTTCGTCCCACTCTGAAGACATTGTTTGGTTGATCAGTAATTGTCTGTAGGAGTGAATGTGTGTCTAAGGTTGTCAGTCTAGTGACTTTTCAATTAAAGCCCGACCACTTTTTCTCAAAAGATCAGCTCCAGCCCCCTGGCAACCCTAAGAGAGATGAAGTTGGTGTGAAATCTTCCATTGGTTTGAGACCTGGCATACTTAAATATGGTGTTTAGTAACACACTGTAGTATGTTGTAACAAACTTTGATCTTATGTATAAATGTGACAAAAGCCAATTGGTCATTTGAATTCACCAACAAAGCATTTTTAAGTTGAGTCTAAAACAACCTTGTAGACACAGTTCACTACACTGTAGGTGTTCATTGTTCAGGCTGGAGTAACATATTATACTGCCTCACTGTACTCCACAAATGTCTTTTAAGAGTAAACTGACGAAAGTATGGTTTTTCCTCAGACACCACATCAATTGTTTGCTTTTTGGTATACAATATAATTTCACAAATAAAAAAAACATTAATGAATAAATTTGTTGTTTAACAGTTTTAGGATATTTGTGACAGCTTCATGATGCTGTGGGCTGCCATGCACTGGCACATTTAAAACACGAGATCTGCCTCTTAAAATAGATTTTTTCTAAAAGGCAGAGTAATGATTGTAATAGTTGAATGTGCTGACCCACAATTAAGGAACATATTTTTAGTCCCAACTGTTGTTTTCCCATTTGAGAGTTAATTAAAAAAAAAATATATATATATATATATATATATATATATATTCAACTTATGACTTATAAAGTAGTGGTGCCTTTCTCCAAACAACATATTAACTAGCATCGCTCTCACCTTCATAAATATATTTTTCTAATACAACCATATATAGTCACCAATTTACTCCAAATGCAGTCACCAAATGCAGGTTTTATGAATTTGGGAAAAAGTTGAGGGAGCTGGAGAAAAGTGAAGACGCATACTCCACAAAGAAAGTCTCTCAAAACCCGGACTCAAACCAACGACATTAGGCTGTTGTTTTGTTTTTTGTTTTTTACAGAAAATGTGAAGCCCACTACTGTTCTTCAGATTTTTCTTTCTGTTTTTTAGCAATACTGAATGAACCGTGTCATATAAAGGACAACATGTTTGAAAAGTGCCGGAAATCTAAGCCCCCTCACAGACCGTGAGACAGGAGGTCACTCCTGAATGACAAAGCATAAGGTCAGAGCAATAGCAGACGAAAGACTGACAGGCGAAGTGCAAGAGGTCAGAATTCACATAATCCCAAGGTTCCACGACCAAAGGATTCATTGTTGCTGTGGCAACCAACATCAGCCCTCCTGACTGCTGACAAAACAGAAAGGAGTGAGCGGATGGAGGTAACTTACAGTGTATGTTAGGACCAAATATAGAAACCGTGTAGGGCGGTGAGAGAGAGAGAGGACATTAAAGAGAGGGAAGAGTGAATGAGAGCGGATCGCAGTAGAGTGGATGCAAAGACAGTGGTGAGAAACGTGGTGAGAGGAAGAGAGAAAGTGGTGAACTGTCGCTGGCTAAAATTCAAAGCTCAGCCTCCAACATCTCTAGCTGTTCAGTTTGACCCACGATCCCTGTAAATATAAGCCCAACAGCCAGTGTTGGAGAAAATGACAGGACAAGAGATGGACCCCGAAAAAAGTGTGAGTGTGTGTGTGTGTGTGTGTGTGTGTGTGTGTGTGTGTGTGTGTGTGTGTGTGTGTGTGTGTGTGTGTGTGTGTGTGTGTGTGTGTGTGTGTGTGTGTGTGTGTGTGGCGGGGGGGGGTTGCTTAAACAAAGGAAAAAGATTACTGAGAAAAAAACAACATTCTGAAAACAAATGACAATACAAGTAATTTGTGATGGACTCTTAAAATCACCTGATCCAGCCGTCCTTTCCCAACACAGCGTTGCTAATCATATTTTTAAAAATGTTTACATGTGCATGAATAGTAATTTGAAAAAACTTGATTTAGTCACGTTTTTTTCACAGCAAATAACTAGAAGTGTCACCCCAATCTTAAATACATGTATAATACTATCTTCC
Organism: Lipophrys pholis; assembly: GCF_963383615.2. NCBI lineage: Eukaryota > Metazoa > Chordata > Actinopteri > Blenniiformes > Blenniidae > Lipophrys > Lipophrys pholis. Next base: position 19,292,382 of record NC_137640.1, on the reverse strand, counting down.
CCCACAGGTAGGCCCAGAACTTTACGCTTTCAGGATTTGGATGCCAAAAACTAAGCAAAAATAACAAAAGGAAAACACCTCTTTTTATGCTTTCTGGCAACATCGCACTGGCCTACATTTATTTTACAGAATAGTTTTTCCAAACATCAACAATAGCAATCACCTCACCCTAGTTGTACCCAAACATCAATCTGACCGTAATGGCAGTTGAACTTTAAAACAATTGAGTTTTGCCCCCTAAAGGAAGAGAAATACCAATATTGTGATTATGTGATAAGATTTAGATCCTCATGGCAGAAATAAACACATGTCCACACACACACTCCTACAGATGGAGTCAGAGCTGATCAGATGAGAGCTGGTGGGATCTGCATGGGAATGAGGTCATTAGGTCTGTGGGGCGTAAAGACATTATTTAATCCATCTGCTCAACAAACTGTTCAACAGTGCACACATGTAACAGAGTTCGGCAGCATTCGCATGCACACAGAAACCAAATCACCTGCATATACTTAACCGAACACGAACAAAGTAATCCAATCTAGTAAAAACAGCTGCACGATGCTATAACTCACCAACACAAACAGCCCCTGGCATATCAGCTCACATTGACATCGCATAAATCTGACGTTAGCTGAGTTTCATCAGCTAAACCAAATCCCCCTCTGTGAGAAATTGAATCAAATAAAAACAACTCATCTTAACATGCTTAACCTCATTGATTCAGGAAACACTAAATGCTTTCACTGTGAGCACGCCAGCTATGGTGTACAAGGCTGAAAGTACACTCATCAACCAACACAAGGAAGGTATAGATTTCTCCTCTGGGCCGTCCATAAACATACACACATCATATCTTAATGGCCTTAATACAATCTATCTGGTTGCTCACACTTTGTGTAGTTTAAAGATGGAATGTCAGACAATGTAGAGTAAACATAATGCTATTGGCTTCAGCATTTTTTTTTTTTAAAGTTATATTAAGTTGTACAGGATACACAACAATCACAATCACAGCATTGTTTGCGTACCGCAAAAATATCCAGCACCACAAGACATTCTGGCTGTAAACATGATCAAGGCAGCCTGTATAACCTTAACATGTGCATGTGAATGATGGCGAGAGGTGATTCAAATGTGATTAAATGACAGGCAGCCATATCTCAACATTGTCACCTTGTCCACAGCAACATGTATGTTGGTTGAGGCGTAGTTTGCTTCAAACACAAAAAACCTGCATCCATCCTGCTCTGTATCAACAATTACAGCTCGCAAGAGGGGGTGTAAAGATGTGTGGGTTATTATCTTGACACATTTGTGGGTAATTGTGTATATCAATGTGTTTAAACACCCAGTTGTTGTTATATTCGGATGATCTTCACCGTCACCAGATTTCAGTCTGACAGTGGGATGTGGTGGACGAGCTGATTGAAATCATGGATGTGCAGTTGATCTACAGCAACTATGTGATGGTATCATATTAAAATTGAAGAAAATCCGGAAGGAGTGTGTGATATCCCTGCTTTAAAAACATATTTTAAGTTATGTGTTGGGTATTTGTGCATCATGATTGTGGGATCAGGATGATAGCAGCAGAACATAATAGTCAACACAACAAATACTGGGTGTGACTGCAGCTATGTGACTATGAGAGTCTGCAATACAGACTATGTGCTCATTCTTGATTTTCTAAATTTGACAGTGTTAATTTTTTCTCAGTGTTTACAAAAAAGGCATGCTGGGAAATGCTGTTACCCTCATCTACCTCAACCTACATTGCAGCATCGCTTCCTCTGTTTTTCTCTCAAATCTCACTTTAACGGCACTAAATCATATTTTCTAAACACCACTAGTCCCTGAAGCCCCCTGACGTACAACTTGTTCTTTCTTCCCATAATACACTAAAGCCAGTAGACTGCTGCCTATAAAAAAAAAATGGTCAGAAGTCAGTATAGCGCACACTGACCTCGGGGATCTCAGGTGTTCCCTCATAAAGGTGTTGCTGATCTGCCTGACAGGTGAGACCATGAATCCTCCTGAGCCTCAAAAGCTGAGGAGAGAAAATTCTCAGCAGTTTTATTTGCTTACCCAAAAGTCCTTGGATGTTTTTATAGTAGCCATGCCAAGCAACCGTTTTCAGATCTGTTCACACATCGCTTCAAACTACGAAACGAGCACACTGAAAACACCAAAATAGAGTCGTGTGCTGATTTCAGTAACCAAGGGGAGCTAAACTCCTTTTTAGACAGGCTCTATCCTCAGTGGCCTGGAAGCACTGCAGAAAATACTCCAGCCATAACTTTGTTTAGGCTCACATTAAATGCTAAAAAAAACAAAACCTTTTAAACAATTCTCTTGAAGAAAAGAACATTAATCAAAGCTTCAAGTCATAGCGAACGGGGAGGCAGTACAAGGCTAAGAAGGTGGAGAAGTTAATAAGTGAGACAAAGCAAGTTTTCAAGCAAAGCAATGAAGCGCACAATGTTGAAACTAACATAGAGAGCAACATATAAAGTCAGAGTAAGACTGAGTAATGCACACCCACACTGTCAGCTATTGACTGTTCGAGTTAAAGACACCCACAGCCACTGCTAAGTGGACCTGCATTATCCATGGTATGTGATAATGCTGTGCGAACTTGAAAATGCTTATAATGACCTACTTCACGACTGTTGGGGAAGAAAAAAAAAACAAAAAAAAAAACAAGGAATGCAAATGACTTGCAAATTCAATTATTATTTACATTCGATGCAGATGAAGTGCAACTGGAAAATGTGTTTATCTATGAAGGCTCCAAGAAAATAAGGAACTTATTCAGTATTCAACCACAACCAGACAAAATCGTTTAGCTGTGGGAAGTTTTTTAATATTTTAACATAAGCATACTGCAATATCTGTATGTTCATGCAGGAGCAGATATGTCAGCAGCTGTCTGAAGAAACTGATGTACAGTTGGTGCAAGTTGCGGGTTGAGGGACACAAACCTCTGAGTACCTCTCAGAGATAAGAAAAGAGAAAGTTGGAACAAAACAGTCCTAAGGGAGGAAGAGAGAAGCAGCCAAAGCAGGAATGGGTTATCAAAGCAAAGGCTGATCCACACAGAGCCCAAACACTGAGAGCATTATCAACAAGAGCGATCAGATAGTTCTGACGTCCGCCAAACGTTGGCATGGACTCAGAATAAAGACGTTTCTGGATCACATCCAAAATCTAATGGAATCTTTCATGGCCTAATATCTATCTGTGGTGAATATTTCAAGAAAATCGGTTAGAGTAGTTTTGACATAATACTGGTAACAGACATACAAACCTTGGCGGACGTAATGAGGTATTGCTACTAAAGATTCTTTTTTATCCAGGTCATTGTGCAACTGGACTTCCTTAAATTTTTTAGAAATTTTAAATTTGACTTCTTTATTGAGTATGACTTTGATGTTATTTACATTATTATCATAGTTATTAATATTATAGTCCGAAACATTCCCTGTATAGCAGCATTTTGGTAAATTCTTGTTAAGAAGTACAAATTAAACACCAAAGTATGGTTTATACTTTTGAGAATCTGCAACATTTCCAAATGCCTTCGTTATTCCAAGAGCTTATTGTAATATAAGAGTACAAAACGGGCAGAGAGAGAAGAGAGATGACAGGTAAGAGGCAAGTCATGCTGCTCCTCAGTGTATGTTGACTCAACAGGATATAATGTGTGATTCAATTTTGACTTTCACACAAACATCAAACAGCAACAAATGTCCGGTAAATTCTCAACTCCCAACACCAAAGAAGACCATATAGTTTACAAACTGAGTCTTTTTCAGCATTAAGGATGGAGAGTTTACACAGATTCCTTGTGGTTGGTTAAGTGATAGCTTTGGGGTTGATGTGACAGGTTGTTTGATGAATTTCTGGTAAGTAAAAACGATGGCACAAACAGGAGAAATACCTCTAGGACACAATGACTTACATTATTGGGAGACACTGTGAGGACACTCCTGCTCTTTCTCATCTTTCCTTCAATATCCTCAGGCTGCACCAGCTTCACATGCAAACCTGCAAAAGCACAAAGAAAGAAGTTATTGTTTTGTGTGTTTTGCGGCTCTTTTTGGAAAAAATTGAACAATTTCAAACTAGGCAACAATTTTATCACCAAGACATCATTTTAAGATGTTGCTGCTCTTTATGAAATGCCACACTTTCATCCTGAAGAGTAAGATTTTCCCGTCATTTACATCAAATTGTAAATGGACTTCACTTATATAGCGCTTTTCAACCGCTTTACATCATTTAATCACATTCACCCATTCACACAACAATGGAGGCTGCAGCCATGCAAGGCACTCTTTACAGTCTTTTTTTTTTTTTTAATTAGTTTAGTTTTTAAGGATCCCCATCAATTTTCATTCAATACTTAAGTTTATGAATTATACCAATAACATCAGTATCTATATCTTCCATGTGTACATCACACATTCATAATATGAAACTATATCCTAATCTTAATAAGCTCTATTGCCTTTCATTTGAAATCACATCACATGCAGTCCTAAAACACCAATAATGATAAAAATCTCCTTTGAAGCAGGTAAACACTGCACAATTTTGAGCGTCTCAAACAAAAGACAGAAACAATGTTGTCAAAACTGACCAAAATCACAACCTCTCTGGTCTGTTACATTAGGCTATTGTGCCTGTTGGTGTCAGTCACTCTCAGCCTGCTGCCCAGCCTGCACCAGCATTTGATTGTGTTCATGGTATCCATCCAATTGCCTGCAGGAGATGGTTTATGTAGAAATATAACTTTGAGTTTAGTTGATGATGTTACATCGGAGTTGTGGGAGTAATCAGTTTTGCAATATTCTTCATACAACAATAATAAGAACAGACATCTGGTTACTGAAATGATAAAATTCTTGTTACAAAGCGCTCCATGTCAACACATTACTGTTTGAAAAACAAATTCAACCAATATAAAACAATTAAGTAGAAAGAATGAGGTTTGTAGATAGTTGAAGTCATTTACCTAATTATCTGGAGAAACGAATATGTTATTGCGAAAGTGGAATAGACTACAGATACAGATACAGATACAAACACTCATCTGCCACTAACTTCCCCTCTTCAACCATTCGTGAATAGAAACTGCTGATCATATGGCAGCAAGTCAATGTATTTAGTTATGTGGGCATGATAAAGAAAAGCTGCTGAAGATTAAACGAAGCATGAGAATTGGAAAACAGTGCGATAGTCTGAATATATGAGAACCTGCTGATTTACTAGACTTTTCACCCATAACCATCTCTAGGGTTTAAAGAGAATGATCTGAAAAAGAGAAAGAAAATTGGTGTAAAACGTGGTGGAAGTCAGTACTTGCCTATCACTGGCTGGGGATGTGTAGGGTCATGTGGGCAAAAATATACAATAGTGAGAAGAAGAAGGAGCCTTAAAGGCAATAAATTCAATCAGCTGAAGCTGCAGTGCAGGAACTGTGGCTCACCAGGAGTTGGTGAGAAAAACATGGCAGGTATGCACAACAATTAAATTCAACACAAAAACACCTGTGGATCAAAAGTGGAAAAATGCATAGAGAGCACGTTTAAAGGAAAAACACACTCAGATCCACGCCCACAGGCTATTTAGTTTAACCACAACCATGTTTTTGCTCTCGACACTGAGAGGCTGAAAAGCCTCCAGACCAGACCATCATCAAATTCTGTGGTTTATATTTTTATTTGATTTCTTTTCTCATTTTCTCATGTTTTCTTGCCTCTATTTTTTTGTTCTTTATCATATATCTTTTACACTCTTTGATGAGAGAAAACTTCTTTGTAGCTGTGATATAAAGGTGAAAAATGTTCCTTCGTTACACAGACTGGTGAGTGAATCTGTCTTTAGTCTCACAGCACTCAGATGTGCGTACTATTCTCTGTCCTTGTTTATTTTCTTCTTGCAAGTTCAGACAGATATTGACTACTGCACCTCAGGACAGGTCACCTGTATTTATGGTATAGGAGATCTTATTTTCTTGAAACAAAAATGGAAGAGTAGCTTCCACATGGTTGATATGCTTTGAGCATGTATTAAAGTCATTAGTAAAGCAACAGTAACCCAATCATGATTTACCTCAAAGCTACATTACTGATTAAATATTATATATTGCCTAAAAGAGGGTAATTTAACACCCATTCTACTGTCTTGTAGGCAGTCCAACTCTAACTGAGAGACAGGGGCTGATATCAGACATTCAGGCTTCCAAGAAAAAAGTGGCAACAGTAGTTACCCCATCACCAACACAATAGCGCATATAAAACAACCCCCCACTCTTTGATGATCATTGTTAATAACAACAAATGTATTATTATACAATTCATGCCTGGATTGCCTAATTGTTGTTCACAATGAGCTGGTTTGGAGAATATGGCCAACATAATTGTATGTGTATACCTGGACCACAGTTACCAATTACAAAGATGGAAATTCACACATATCACAAATACAACACTGGTATTGGCGTTATTGAAATCACTGACACTATCTAAAGAAATATATGAAGGTTAGACTAATATTGAGCTGTGTTGAAATTATATGAAGCCACTAAACTTTGGTTAGTTAGAAAAAGATGATGTATCAGCAGTGCAATGTTTGCTCAAACTTTCAATGTGTTCAGGGTAATTTTTAATGCAGAAATTAACAATCTGTGAATTTACGTCCTTCGCCAATTATTAGTGTTCATGTCAAAGGCGAAATGACTGATTGAAAAGACATTGAATAGTGAATGTAATTGAAAGATGCAGACCGTGCCTCTTGCCAAATACAAGTAAAGCAAAAATATCTATACAATATCCCATTTGAATGTGAAATACTCTTATAAGATGTCATGAAAAGCATAAATGACACAAAGCACTCTATAGAACAATGAAAACCTGAGCGAGGATACTGGAAGGCTGGAGTCGATCATAGCTAACACAGGGTGAAAGGCAGGGTACAGGTCGTCCAGTCCATAAGAGACGCAACATGGACAGACAAACACGAACACCCACTTTTGCCTGAGGCCAGTTTGGATTCACCAAATACCCTAACAAGCATTTCTTTGGATTGTGGGAGGAAGCGGAGTGCTGAGAGAAAATCCCTTCAGCGACAGAAAAACATGCAAACTCCACAGAGTTTGCAGGTTCGAAAGTGTGACCTTCTTAATGTGAGGCGACAGTAGCCCACAGTCCCACTCAAACCATTTCCACTCTGACCAGCTGAACCCAAGCCCTCTCCATAGCTGTTTGTATGAATGTCTTTACTGAGCATGTCAAGCAGGGTCTGTCAACCTTTCGACTGTCCAGTTAGTAACAAAGCAGACTCTGATCACCCGGGAAATGGGAAGGGTTGACCCCAGTCACTCAATGTCGTTATAAAGTGCATAACCTTGGTCAAAAGAAACACGGTCATTCTCAAGGGGGGAGTAGATTTGGTTGACAAGTTAATGAAAATGGTGCCGAACTGGAAAGACACGGAGATGAAACAGCTTCAGCTGATCTGTGGGGAGGAGGACGTTTGTTTTCACTTCACAGGATTGTGACCTGACCTCTGTTTAACTTGCTGTGTCTGTTGGTGATGATTTCACCAACATGACGACAAAAAAAGTCATTTGATTCTCCAAATGATTACAGGATCGTGTGCCTACTTCAAATGATCCTGTAGTCATTTGAAGTAGGCACATGTATCCTGTTACATCATAAGTCATAAACGGTATAAAGGACAGTTCATGTCCAAGATGCAGATGGGTGTTTCAGCTTGAGCAGACCGGACATTGTGGACACCCTGAGGATGTATAACATATTATTATATAAAATCCCTTCTATAATGAAATCTTAGTGCACTGATAAAAAGCAGAAACTGTGCATACACACAGTTGTTTCAGGCCAATAATACTGCCTATACAGATGAATAATTATTGATACAAATTTTTAAAGAAATGTTTGTTTACCTTTTTACAGTTTTGGCTGCTGTCAGAAGACGTTGACTGACATCTAATATGTAAAAACTCACAGGCATGTGAGCAAAGTAATGTAAGTTTAAATAAGTGATAAACTATCTCTCTTTCATTAAGTTTCCAAATCGTACTCTTTTCTGAGGCTAAATGGTTCACGATAGGAATACTTTCCAAAACAACAGCAATGTAACCATCATTCGCTATACCTGATTCTTCAAAGTGGAGCTCAAGGGGGCTTGCGCGAGTCCCCATTTCATTAGTTCTCCATCCAAGGGTTAATCACCAGAGGGTTAAGTAGAACCACTATGTAAACTGAAAAGCAATATTTGGCTTATGGGATGACGTCACAGTATCAGGGAGAATCCATACAACCACAGGAAGAACATGCAAATACCACACAAGAAGACCAAGAGCCACAATCTGCTGTGAGGGAATACTGTAGTGTCATTAATACAGATTGACTTCTTGCTATCATCATTAGTAGAGTCTAAGTCTTCGGTATTGGATCATTGGATTGCGCTTTGGCTCGTTATGCAGCATGTTTGAACAGCTTGAATAATTAGTTAATTTCAAAACTGTCGTGAATATCTATTTCATGAAGAAAATGAACTGGCTTCTCTGCAGATATGCAAATCTGTGGTAGTTGTCAGCAGATAATTAGTGAGTACAGAGCCAATTTATGATTTACAGCAAACCGGAGAATTGTGCTTGGCAGCACAGATGTAGAAAACAGTTTATGAGCACAGATTAGCACTGCAACCTCAAGGGATAAGGCATGGCGCTAACAAGGAGCATGTGTGAGTGTGTGAGTGTGTGTGTGTGTGTGTGTGTGTGTGTGTGTGTGTGTGTGTGTGTGTGTGTGTGTGTGTGTGTGTGTGTGTGTGTGTGTGTGTGTGTGTGTGTGTGTGTGTGTGTGGCCTAATTAGCGTTACTTCTGCCTAATTAACAGTATTAGTGCAGACAGGTGTGGTGACAGGGAAAAAGCACAGACACAATGTTCTCCGCCGCAAACGAAACATTTTCTGCTCTCCCTCCGAAAACTGTGCTAAAGTGCAACGTACCAAAATTTAGGTTGTGGAGATGTCTGCTTAATGGTTTTGGCAGTGGCATCAGTGAGATACCTGTCAGCTGCTCGGAACAATCGACAGTATATTGTGCTCCTGTAGGAGGGAGCACGATAAGAGACGAATACCGGTAATAAGATCTGATACGGAGATGCAGCAGAAGTGCAATTTAGCTGTGATTCACACTGTACTGTGAACGTGTCAGAGACAGTGATGGCTGTCAGTCATGGGATCGCCTGGCATACCATTGGGATCATAGGTGAACCCTCTATTGGTCACTGAGTCAGTGCCAGAGCCCCAAAGTAATTGAGTAAAAGTTAATTTCTTTCTGCAGAACTGTACTCATCTACATGAGCCCGATTACGAATAACAATCTGATGGAGTAAATGTAGCACATTTTTACATACCTCTGAACATAACATTACATAAAGTGGAAAAGACATGGCTTTACAAAAGTGAGCCTGAAAGCCTACATTTAGGGTAAACAAAACATAAAAAGGTCTGTCTGAGCAGAAGAGTTGAATCCTATTGTAAAAACCCAGCTGCCTGAGACACTGCCTATGGCTGCCTGAGGACAAAAACAATACACACATGCAAATTGTGTCACATATGTAGAAATGTAATCACACACACACGTGCTGTTACACACATACAAGTCAATGTATTGACAAATCTAGCAACAGCAAAATAAACATTTGATGACCGACACAAAAATCGGTTCACAAAAACGAACTGAGCTAAACATATAACTGTACACACAAATGCACCAACACTGTTACATAATAGCCCAATCATTTTATTTTTACTAGTTTTCGAGGCGCAACCCTTGAACTTTGAATGTTATTTTGCCAACAAAATAGCTCAAGGGTGTCCAACAAACTACGTTTGGAAAAACATGAGTGCAAGACTTTCTCTGCCAAAACAAAATACTTTATGTGCTTTCGCAACAATATTCCTCTCCTCCATAAAAAAGCTGCCAACAAAACTGTGACAAATGGCTTTGGGAAACCGATTCAAGGTTAGACAAGGTCACATAAAGCATGAGCTGGCCTAAAATGTCTTTTTCGTGAGCCTCGCCCAAACAAAGGATAATGTAGCACATGAACAATTTGTTTATTATCTATTAGTCCCTTATCAGTTGTCCAGAGGGTACATTTATTTTACGGAATTGACCCATGGGTGCCCATCCACACAGTGCGGCGCTCGGGGTAGCTGGTGGGGTCTTGCTCAGGGACTGTGGGAGAAAACTGGTGTACCGAAGAACTTGCAAACTGCACACAGAAAGGCTCCCGCTGATATTTGAACCCATGAACTTCACTGTGTGTGCTAAACACTACGCCACCGTGCAGCCCAATGATAACCCACCTGAACCTCCTGTACACTGTTGGAAAAATTGCTGTACTGGAAAAAAGTTTTCACTCCCAAAACTCTTACTGGACCCTTACGAGCATTAAGGGAGGTAAATCACTCGGCCCACATGGGTTTGTAGAGGTAGTATGAAGAACAAAGAAGCCCAGACTAGGGATGGGGCCGATCCAATCCAGTATCGGTATCGGGTTCCGATACCAAAAATAATTCACGGATCAGAAATTTCCGGTGCATGAAGACTCGTCTGTGCTTTTCTGTTGCTGAAATGACTCCACAAGTGTTTCCCTGCCGGCTATGGACTGGATTTCCAGAACAGAGGCGGGTCTCAATGAGACGCGGAGTAATGAGTCAGGAATACCATTCCACATTTGGCAGCCAGCTCGCAGGCTAACGTAGCAGCACTGCCGCTATCCAACTTTTCATGACATAATGTCGCTGTTGGGACGTATTTTACGCTCAAAACTCCGCAAAGCAACACAGTAACATTCAATGTTTGCAAAGCTGTTGTAAAGCGAGGCGGCCTTTCTGCAGCCAGGCGTCACCGTTTAAAAACGCCAGCTCGCCAAGGAGAACAGCGCTGACCGCGGCATCAAAACAATGAAAAGCAGCTCCTCCAGGCGATTCACACCTCAATATAGCTGCGTCTTACTCAAAACTAGTTCCAATCGTGCTGGAAAAATTACTGTTATTTGCTAAATAATTTCCCCAGGGATTAATAAAGTGATTCTGAGGTTTTAAAGATAGAACAAGTTTATTATGAGATGATGACATCACGCAGACCTCCACATTGTTCAAATTGAACAAAAAATTGTTTGTACTGCTTCCTTTTCTGACCTTATACTGACCTCAAGTTGTATTTTGGAGAATACATGCATACAATCGCACATGTCATACTTTCTTGGAGAGAGGAGTTTATTACAGCCTCTTATAAAATCAACAATAATGATAATTCTCATGAGATGCCAACATTTCAGCAACATCTTGGTACAGTATGGTGCAGTAGTGGCTTGGCCTTGAGCCTCTCCATAGTGGCTTGTCACTGATAAAGAGTGAGGCCCACCACCCTGAAGGTCATGATCATAGAAGATGATGGTGATGAAGACACAGCGACAGTGTTAATGCAGCAGCAGTAATGCTCTACACCAATAAATACATCCGTTTAAAAAAAACAAAGCTGTAAAACCTGTGGATTGACAGCCTGATTGAATATGCTTTTGCATTATTTTCATTTTAACATCACTTGCTCTGAAAAATGAAAATCACGCTATAGGTTCTCCCCCTGACCTGCTGATTTTTCCTGTAGCTAATTTGATTTTGAATGCCTCACGATTAGAATTACAACAATTAAAATATTTAAACAATGAAACAACTATATTTTGTAAACAGACTGAAAAATTCGATTTAAAGGAAGCAAAGTTTGTCTGTCACATCCTCGGGCAAAAAATGACAACTTGAAAAACTCAGCTGACTGCACTTCACAGGTATCTAATGTCTTTCCTCAGAGGCAGCCCCCTTTCAGTCATCACAGTACAATGTGACATGATGTTCTGATGTTCTGTCACATCAAATCCTGTCTCTTACACACACAGACACACACGCACACACCCCAATGTCAGTAAAAAGTGGCTTCAACAGAGCATGTTGTGTAGCAGCCTAACAGAGCCGAGATAACGAGCAGTGTGTCTGCGTGCCCTGACGACTGACTGACGCAGTGGGACACCTGAGATGAGACACAGAATCTGAACAGTCTCCGTTGCAGTCAGTTTATCTTGCAGTCCATATTTCTGAAATCTGACATTGTCACTTTTTGTTAAAAACTGAAATCGTTTCAGAAACAACAATGTTAACACGGACAATCCTCAGACTGTCTCTCCATAAACAATACAATAATGGACTTATTTTATTTTTTAAGAGACAAAGCATTTTTTTTAGCAATTTATGGCAGTTTGTACTTTTTCATTCCTCTTTATTATTTTTAGAAAAGTGTCCTTGTTTTAGTATATCTATTAAAGCCAATGTAGTGTATGTTGCAGTTATCTATATGTATTTTTTTTCAGTATGCAAATTGGCTCATTGAGCCCTCATATCATCTCCCTGTTTACTACACTCCTTTAGTCCTTCAGGGTCAAATTTACTTTTTTGACAGTTATTCAAAGCATGAGATATTAAATTATTACTCCTTTTTTAACATTTAAAGTTCTTATTTTTAACACATTAACAAAAAGCTTATATTAATCTGTGTAATTTATGCACAATCAACCGAATTTACCCCAAAAAACCTACAACCATTTCTTATCTAAAAAGAACCAAACGAAAACCTTTGTTGTTCTGGCTCTGGCCAATACTTGTGCAATGAATTTCCATCTTCTCTCAGTTTCACAATTACAAGTTTTCCCCCCATAGACAGCTCTATGTTATTCATGTTATTTCTCTAACTAAATAAATCAGTCTGCACAAGCAGACATTCATTCAGGACTCACTTTAGCAACAAAACATACCTGTTCCAATAAAAGTTCTTATGAGAAAAGTTGGCAAAGCAGATTGTAATAATGTAATTTCTATACATTGTTCTGTTTATCTGAGGAAATGTGCTTTGTCTTAGTGTTTTTCTATGCGTAAAGTAAGTAGAATGCCTTAAATGTGGTTAAAATGTTATGAATAAATAGTCTCGGGAACAATGGTTTGACTGGCGTATTTCTAAACAACAGAATTTTCACTTTTGGAGTAGAGATATTCAGTCCTCCTTCCACCACTGTGCACAAGACACAATGACACGCGAGTACCAGAAGGATAGTTAAGAGACCAATGGGAGAATAACAGAACTAAATCCCAAGCAAAAAGTCTATGCTCTCAAAATAAAGAAACTTTATGATCTCTGGGTGTAAAGAAAATATATGAAGGGAATAAAAAGCCGTTATCTGTCAATCTGTTGCAACATCGCCATCACCATCATCAGACCAGCAGACAAAACTCATCCGAAAAACCAGAATAAAATATTTTTTGTGGGAAAAATATGAATGTAATTAAATTACATTTTAGCCTGTTCTTAATCATGTTTGTGTTTCATTCAATGTCTGAACCTTTCAAGTCGTTGCATCCTGTAACTTGGGCCGTACACAATGTGGTTATCATAATTTACTGCATTGTTTCCTACATAGTACAGCTGCAAAAGACACGGCTGTTTTCTGTCATTCAAAATAAGGACCGGTCCTTCCTGCAGCATGAATTCTGATGGCTGAAAACATCCAGATGGCTCAAAATGTGTTTGATGCGGTCGTGGTGCGTGCATGCTTGACAGAGAGTATCATAAGGGTTTCAGATAATAACAGCTCACCAGATTCTAAGAACTGAGAATTTTTTTTTAATGTCTTACATGAAATAATATCGTGTTACCTTCAAACTCATAGAAAACATTTTAATCCTTGACAGATTTTAAACCAAGTCAAATCCAGCACTAGGTCAATCTTCACATAAAAATGATGCTTGTAAATAATGTATTTGTTGGGAAAACATATCCAGGATTCAAAATGGTAGATATCATGATCAAACTGATTATACTATATTTGGCTGACATCATAATCAGCACTTCAAAGTAGAAACATAGACTCACCTGCCACTTTATGAGGTACACTTATTTAACCACTTCAGCTAGTCTTTCTTGGCACGCTTTTGCCCCTTAGTATCAATTAAACATTGTTTAAATGCCACAGCCTGCCTTACTATGGTACTTGGCATAAGACATGTGTGTGATTGATTTCAGTATTCTGGGAAAGATGCTCTATAATCTAACTATTACTGAAACCAACAGATTTATGGACAAAATGACGAAAAAAAGAAGCACCAACATACAGTTAATAGAAAATTAAACTTGTGCTTCTTCTGGGTTGAAAAATACATCACAGGTACTAGGAAAACATATTAAGGATAATGCACATACAGTCCAGCATCCGTCAAGCTGCTGTCAGGAGGAATGTGTTGCTCCTGCATTAATGACTTTAAGACAATAGGTCTGTGTAATTCTAAAGGTGACAGTCGGCTCAGTGAGCAGGACAGTGGCAGAATGCAGCTTTTTGCAACAGTTGTTAAGACAAAAGTAAATGTTAATGAGCTTACAAAAACATCAATCACGTTAACGGCATTGATGATATGAGAGCTGTCAGAAACAGAAATAGCATTGAAACATTGAAACAAGCAATTGTTTGATTGTTGTCAAAATGCAACCGAAACCAAAAATCCAAATTTACCACCAGAAATCTACCAAGTGTTTTGACAGGAGCCTCAGAAGGCCTCCCACCAGGCAAATGTAGATAAAAGTCACAGAGTGAAGAATGAAGGTCAGATCACTGGGAAAAGGCATATTGTGCAAACCAGCATTCTTTCAAACACAAATGTAACCTGAAGCCAACATACAAACGGGCACAACTGACATTCAAATGGCCAAAACTTAATCAAGTGTCTTGATTAAGATAAGAATTTAAAACACTACATGATGGCGGGACTCAAAATCACAATTATTTATCTAATTCATATTCAAGGTCCCAAACCAGTCGCTAAAAAATTCACGCCATTGATTCCAAATACTTGAGTCCCAGAGAACAAGCCACTCTGCCTGGGGACTTAATTTCTTCCTGCTCATAGAGATTATCAGCGTGAGACAGAAAACCAGAGCTCAGGGGCTCCTAATGAGCGAAGTGTCAGCAACTCTCTTTCGGTTGCACTCTACTTCCTTTTCACATCCTGACATCAGTGTTGTCATTTCATGAAAAAACACACACACACACGCACACACACTCTTTGGGGAAATCAGACCATGATAAAGCAAATGCTTTCACATAAGTACTTCT
This sequence comes from Lipophrys pholis, assembly GCF_963383615.2. Classification (NCBI taxonomy): domain Eukaryota; kingdom Metazoa; phylum Chordata; class Actinopteri; order Blenniiformes; family Blenniidae; genus Lipophrys; species Lipophrys pholis. The sequence continues at coordinate 19,277,125 of NC_137640.1, read as the reverse complement.
TGAAACTTCTTTTTAAGTGACGAGCGCAGCATCCCTCTGGTATTCATTTCTTCAAGTTGTGTCATTCTAATAAAGGGGGAGCAATTGCCAGCACTTCAGTCGAGTGTGAGTGAGGACCGAACACAAACTGTGTTGTTAACACAAGAAGAGATGGAGAGAAGTGTGTCTCTGCTATGGTTACTGTGTTTAAAGATCCCTAAGTTGTTTCTCTGTGTTGCAGTTGTGCATCAGATAATCACTTCATGTAAAGTGGTTGTGAAAAAAGATAAAGAAGCAGGCACAGTTCAAAAGGCAGAGTACATCTTTGATGGCTTACTAGCCCATCATTAAAACATAAACACGCCTGGAGACAATGTGAAGTCCGAAGCCCTTCTAACAAGCACAAGCTGAGATTTTTGGGAAGACTTTGGGAGTACGAGGAGAACATGCAAAAACTCCATGCTGACCGGCCCATGTCCACAGCAGGTTTGAAGATTCACACAGTTATTAAAATGTTAAAGTATGCATGTCTCCATCCATGAATCTTCTATGCTGCTTCATTAAGTTCAGGGTCAGGTGGTGCCAGAGCCTCCATTTAACTAAGGCCAAGCTGCACAGGTTTAAGGAAATTTGCTCCAGGCATTGTAATGAGATTCAGACAGATAACTTCAAATCCTAGCGCCTCCAGGCAAAGACTGTCGTGCAACACGGGCATAAAAGCTTAAATAATTACAACAGTTTAAAAAATTAAAGCAATAGGCTTTGCATGTATCATAGACTATTTTAATCATCAACAATCCCAAAGTGAAACAGGAAAACAAGAAGGCTGGAGTGTCCTATATACATCATTGCAGATTACTGACACACTCACTCTTTTAAATGCAGACCGTGTGTTCGATATGAGATTAAGCACATGGGCTCAATCTGTGTGTGACACCGTCACACCAGAATATTGTCATAGGTTAATCCAGAGCTGCCACCATGTGTACAGCTGCTCAGCCTCAGTACACCAGAGGCAATACACACACTATGGATACAAGGGTGGCAACATTGACAGTGTGTCGTCAGTTTGGGTTGTTCCAGATTGTTAAAGCATTTATTTAAAGGGTTGGTGAATAGAAGACAATTCAAGAAAGTATCCCGTGGTATATGAAGACTTTATTTCTACAGATATCGTTGTGCTCTGTGTCATTTATATATAGATCAAACCTCTATATCAAAATGCATTGCCTTTCAAATGAGCATAAAATGTGGTTCGGTTCCGTCAGGAGGGCATTGTCAACCTCTGTGCAGTCTCTGGTCTGGAGATAAGGGTAATCCTTAGTTGTTTTTTGTTAAATTACACAACAAATCTGCATCCTGGAGATCACCTGTAAGCAATATGACGTAGAGGGGAATAACATTAAAAAAATGTTTGATATTTGATGTTTGATGTGCATGCTCATGCTCTCAAGAATGAGTATGTTAGACTTGAATACAATACAATTTAGTTGAAAATTTATTTTTTCATGTAACTACTACAGAGGAGTCTCTCCCTCATCACTGTGTTGATCTAAGTGGGTTATCAGCATTCCACTTTGCAGTTTTCAGTATCTGCAGAAGTTTCCCCATACTATTGATTGTGACGATATTACGCAAAGTAAGAAGTGGAAACTGATTTGCTGGCATTATCAAGTAAAGTCCCACTACCTCAATGCACTTACTATCTTTTTGGCTGAAAACATATAAGGTCATTTGACATTTTTTTGTTGCAGATATATAAAACAAGAATAGCGTATTGATATTTCTAGGCAGACAATCCCATTTCACTATGATAATAAGCCAAAGGAGTGGGCTGGTACAGATTATGGTAACACACTGTAGCCCACCTACATCGTAAAAGCAGGTTGTGGAGTTTATTGATAACAATCGTGTTAGACCTCAAGAATGTCAGGGTTTAGTCGACCAGACAATCTCCAAGTATGAGCCACGGAAACACATTTCGTACACATAGAGGAGGGATTTTATGAGACCTGCATACGAAATTCATTTTCTATCAATTATTTATCAGCTCCTGTATTTTTGATAACAGTTATTTTGCCATTGATTATTCTGTTTGACAGGAGTAAAAACAGAGTGTAGGAGGAACACACAGAGAAAATGTATCAAAAATAATCAGGAACAATGATTCAGTAGTTGATAAAAAAAAAAAAAAAAAAAAAAAAAAAAAAAACAGCGATCAAACAGGATATAAAATGTTTTTTGAAGAAAACTTGTTTTGAAAATTGACCTTTTTATTCTGTTGTTTTCACCCGACTGTTCTTGATAGTTCCACCTCCACTCATCGTTGTGTTTTGATTTGGTTTGGCATTTTCCACCGAATGATAATGGCTGAGAGTTTGATGATGAAAGTAGTTTTAAAATCCATCACAATCAAGTGGCAAGCTTTATCATGCTTTGAGATGTGGCGGAGCTTTCATACCTGTTAATACAGTTCATGTTGGGAAATGTGAATCTGTTATAGTCTAGTTAGAACCATTTACAATTCATGGTTACTGATGCAGTTCACAGAGAATCACTGTTTTTATGAGCCATGTTTATGTGGCTACTGACCACAAAGGAAAATGACATGTTCTACATAAAGGCAAAAGAATGTCAGGATTTAGTCAAGAGTGGAGTTTAACAAAGAACTACAACTGTTCATTGAGCTACAGGAGCTTTTTTAATATAAAGCAGTGGAGTGTGCAAGATCGCTACTCTGGTTGCTGTCACACTCCTTTAAAAAAAAAAAAAAAAAGCAAAAGGAGCCTGAGGAGTCGGTCTCTAACTCGGCTTGCTTGGAGCGTGAGTGTTGTTTTCACAATAACCCGATCCTGCTTGTACTCAGTTTCAAAACTCAAGTTGAGCGACCTAAAAAAATGTTGTGTAAGATGACCCTAGAAAGAGTGTCGTTGTAAGATTTGTGTCCAGACCAGAGTCGGCACTGGAGCACAAAACCTTAAACATGCAAAGCATTGTGGGGTGGTATTTTGGGCCACGGCAGGTTTAACACCAAAAATGCCTTATATTGTTTATATTTCCTACATCATCCATCTGTGCATCAGTCTTAGTCTTTTGATTACTTTCAATTCTCTTGCTTATTCTTTCTCCGTCAGCTCAAGCTCAAGGAGAACAATGTTCTTTCAGTCAGCGAGATAAAGATTGGATGGAGAGCATCCTTTTGTTTATGGTCACATAAAAATAACAGCCACAATTATTACCACTGGTTTGTAAGTCATTGAACGTCGGCTGTCAAGGAGAAAGACTGACGTACAAAAAAGAATCGTATTTAGCAAACAAAAGACTGAATAGTGGTCTTTATAAAAGGTGGACCACCAGTGATTATTGGCCTCCAATGAAATAACGTTATGGAAGGCAGTAAGCCGTATTTAAAGAGACTCATAAAAGACGGTTAAAGCAGAAACCTTTAAAACATTTACAGCTGTCTGGTTTCTTCACCCATTCTGGGTATTGGATAGAAATTGGAGCCAAATCAGAACAGCATCGTGATGGACCTTGAAGTGAAACTTGTTCTTCTTCCACTGCTTTCTAAGGTACAGAAAAACTGAAACTCAGGTTAAACGGGATAAAATCTTCTCTGCATAAAAGTAGCAAATTCAACTTCAATCATTCCATTACAAATGTGCTGCCTTCAGGTCTGGATGAAAGCCTTATAACATCATTAAGTATTAGTTCATTTTGATAATGATGGAACATTAGTCTTATTTGGCTTTTCATGCCGGTTTAGCTTTCCCTAGAGTTTAATATTAAAAATGTTTTCGTTTTTTTAAAGAAAGAACTACGCAATTGATTTTAAATGAAGCAACATTTTAGTTAGTTTTTGTTTTTATCAGTTTGTTACATGACATAGTCTATTAATATGTTACAGAGTAATGGAAATACTTTATTACACTTTCTACCTCCTACCAACATTATCAACGGTCACTGTCATAATTATGACCCTTAACCCCAATTTCTTTATCAAATGTTGCCTCCAACTAATGCATGTGTGCACATACAGCTGCCCCAGCTCTCCCGGTTCATTACTGAATCCATCATTTCAATATCAATTCCATTAAGCCAACGGAGCAGTGGGAAATATCCTGCCATGTCTATTTCAACCAGACAAGAGAGCTCACTAAAACCTCCCCAGTGAGGATGATGCAGTGGGGGCTGGGTGGATCTAAAGATTTAAAAACCTGACCTTCGAAGAGAGAGTTAAGGTCTGATAAACTATGGTGAGGGTTGGCTGTGTGTTGTGGCTGACAGGCAACTTGAGACAATGACGATCTTTTGCAGTCATGGTTTTTTTCTGAGTGCCTCATCTTATGTTCACCCTTCACAGGAGAGAAATTATGATTTTGGGATATTTAAAAAAAAAAAACATCCTACATTTTTTTCTGTTTTACCAATTTGCACTGAGATACTTCTGGTGGGCATTTTTTATGTGATCCTGTCACATATTAAAAGTGTGTGATTATTTACAAGTAATAGCTGCCCTCTGCCCTGGATTCCAGGAGCAATGTTACGACTGTCATGTTTCTGGAAGCCCATCTCACGTCTGGCTCTGCTGTATCCTCCTGTTTTCATGCACGTCCAGTTAGTCCCAGCTCTCAATGCCTCCCTCCTGCTGTGCTGTCCTCCACATCTCCTGACCCTGGTGATTAGAAAATCTGTGGCCCCCAGTCAGCTCAACTGCTACTCCACATAGGTTAATGCACAGGCCGGGTTAAACTGACCTGACCTTCCTCTTCCAGGATTTGTTATCAATTCTCAACTTCACCCATCCAGCTGTTGTGATATCCTGTGACAATGAGTAAGAGTGGACATTGTGTACTGCTGTCCTCAGAGGATTGTGCAGTGTTGTGGGACACAGTTTAATATGTTGCCTATTCCATAATGAGACTGATGTGTTTTGTTTGTATTTGTTATTGTTATTGTAAAACAATATTTCAGCTTACAAAGAAGATGCGATATGACAACAGTGTTCCCAGTTTATACAATGAGACAGTATACTGTAATATGAAAATGTTAGTGTCCATGTCAATACAATGCTCATAATCTTTTAATGTGTGCATGCACTCAGAGTGTTCCAAGATGGGAAATTCCCATATTACAGTTAAAAGTATTTACTTGGCACAAAGAAATACCCATGATAGCTATAAATGTCTTTTTGTAGAAAAATATCATCACACAGATTAAAAAAGAAAAAACCACATGGAATAAAATGTGTTTCTGGAGTCAGTATTACCTTTAGTGTTTACTTACACATGTGGGAGTACTGCTGTTTCAAGGGAACTACAATTCTAAGTAAACTTGACTAATGAGGTTTGGTTAATGTTTTAGATTACTTGCAATCTAGTTGCATTGCCACATTAATACACACTGCCAATATGGAAAGAGATTTATGACATACCCCGACATACCAGTGAGAAGATTAGAATTTAACAGATTTGCATGTACACGTAAATTTCAAACCATAAATCCATGCAATCACACATCAACACATCATCTTCTTCTTCTTCTTTTGGCTGTTCCCAATAGAGGTCACCACAGCAGATCACCTTTCTCTAGTTTACCTTATCCGCTGCCTCGTCTACTCTCACACCGACCGTCTCCATGACTCCCTTCACTACATTCAGGAATCTTCTGAAGTCTTCCCCTTCTCCTACTGCCTGGCAGCTCCATCTCCAACGTCCTTTGTCAAATATGTTACACAAACATACTGCGCTTAAAGTGCAACAACACCTCAAGGCTATTTAGCACGTGCAATAACTGAATGCGCCAATTGCACACAAATTAAGCACAGCGGGCTGAGGATATTAGCATAATGGTAAATACACAAGAGCACAATCCTCAGGATGCACGTCAACACTTTGCATAGCCCTGACACCACACAAGGAAAAAATAAACAGCACAGTAGTACAGCAGCATCAATCATTTTACAGTTACGAAACATTAACAGATTTGTGTACACGTAACTTTGTTGATATAGTCGCCTGTAAATTTATAAAAAAGCGGGATAATTGGTTGTTGGCAAGTCCTGAATTCGCCTGTGAGTATCAGGGTTTCAACCATCTCTTTGAGTGAGGGCTATTCAGCAGATGTATTCTCTGCCAGGCTGATCTGCCAAGAGTATTTAACAGTTTTCCAGAAAAAGACAGGACAAATATAGTCACATTTTCATACAGAGGAAAAGCTGCCTTACTCAAACAAGTACTCAAAAAAACCATACAAAGGCAAAAAAATGATCTTTGACACTGTTCTTCTATCTGCCAAACGCAAACACATCACTCATCATCGATCACTGATATGACCTTTAAACATTTCCACTATGAGGCCAGAACTGGCCATTGTGTAGCATCATTAATAATCCATTTCGCAATTGAAATGACAGGATGATGAGATGAAGTGACCGGTCGTGGGTGAGGGAAGGGCCAGCACAGAAAAAATTATTGTGTTGTGAAATGTGTCATTCACACTGTGGAAACTCCAAAGTCCAATGATTCATTTTCTTCCTCCATCTCAACAATAGCAGGTGATTTCATGTATAGACTGGATCAACTTCCATAGAATAGAACAAATACACACCTGTAAGGTGTGAAAGCAAGCAGCTGTGAAGAAGTGCTGTTGATGATCAGACACAGCGCTTTAGTTTGCAGCTCCGAGGTCTGAAAGTGTGGTGATGGAAAAGAGTAGGAAAAGTAAGGTGTTACCTAAAAGGACATTTGAATACATCCAGCCTATTTACCCTGGTTAAGAAGATCTGCAGATCTCACACTGGCAGCCCACAACAATTTTTTTTCTAGTAATCTGGAAGGACTGCATGAGAATTTTTCAATTACTAAGTCTTTTTCAAATCTGACAACGTGAAGAATATCTAACACAACAGTTAAAAAAAAATAAAAATTCATTATGATCACAATCTTCAACAACCATATCTAATTTTAAATTTTGCTGCAGGAACTACCTGGGACACAGGTGGATCCTTCGATGTCGGCTATGTACTCTGTACAGGCGGTCTTAGAGGAGGATCCAGTCCAAACTGAGGTTCATCCTGACTACATAACAGCAACAGACTCATACCGCCAAAGAGCAGTACAGATTTACAGGAGGTTCTTCATTCCTGTGGCCGTCACTCTATAACGCTTCCCTGTAAATTGTTTTATTTTTACTGCCAAGCCATTCTCCATGTAAATATTTATTCACAGTTAAGCCTTGTATCAGTAAGTATTTTCTATTCTATTTCAATGAGATTAAAACACGAAGAAATGAATTAATTAATTTGCACTGCACTGAAGGGAACCTACACACACACACACACACACACACACAGTATGTGTGTGGGGGCATATATTATACTATTGTGCTGGGTATAATACAATAAATAAAATACTGCACAGCTTTTAAAATGTACATGAAGCCGTCAAAACCGCTGCAGGAATTTCATTATTCCGCACATCAATTGTGATACAATTGATGATACACGCAGCTCTTTGGTCTGTGTTTAACTTCAATCCAACATCGACTGAATCACTCTAGAGTTTATAAATAAATAGAAATAAATCCTGTCCTTCGATTTAAATGTTCTCAGTCAGCTTGTTTGGTGGTCCCGGGCTGCAGGTGACACTATTCACACTTTCACAATTAGAAAGCACCAACACAGTAATAACACCGGGATTTACCAGGATCAAACATCACAATAGTAAACACATACAGCAAGGTGGAGCGGTTGTTAGCACTCTCACCTAATAGCAATGATGTCGTGGGTTCAAATACCAGGCACGTCTGTCTGGAGTTTGCATGTTCCCCACGTGTTTGCATGGATTTTGTTTGGTGTGACGCTCTGTTTTTGCTCTGTGATAGACTGGTGACCTGTCTATGTATCCCCTGTGACCCTAAACAGGATATAAGCAGCATAGAACGTGGAAGTGGAAGCGAGACGCCCTGCATCAAGGTTTCTGATTCATTCACGGACCATCTTACAGATTTGTTTTTTTCATCATCTCTATTTTTCCATATTCTTTTCAGCTTCCTACTGTCGTACTCAAATAACTTAAAATCACAGAAAAGTGGGAAGAAAAGAAAATATGTGATGCATTTGCAGACGGTATTGCTGATGATGGTTGAAGTGAAAGGGCTTGGGGAGTTTTAAGACACTGGCGTCACATAGATGCTCACAAATTTGTATTGAGGAACTGGAGCCAGTCTCAGTGGATGATCTTCAGATTTGAGTGTATCATAACAAAAACAGGGACTTGGAGACTGAAATTTACCTTTACAAGGCTGTTCACCCTCTACTGCAGCATTTTGTAAGGACCAAGACCTAATCAAATACAGCCGAAGCACTGATTCACTCCGACTGCTGATCGCTGAGTAAACAGGCAAGTGAATTACTTCTTTTTCTTTAAAACATTAATAATAACTTGCAGCAGTATGTATGCACCACCAGGTCTTCATCTGTGTCTAAATGGCTTACTTAATGGGACATTATTCTTCACAATAGTGATAATGTATTGTGATCATACAGCGCAGCCACTTAATGTGGCAATATGAACAATATTATTTGAAGCAATTCAGTTGGTTGGCATGCATGCCGAGTAAAAATACATTGTAAACAATTTTCGAATACTTCAATCAGTATCCAAACAGTTTACTACTGCCCATAAAAAAAACTCCTGCTGTGATGCTTGAGTCACCGGCAGCAGAGCATACACTTTAAATGCAATCAAAGAGGCCACAATAAAGAGAGTTCAATTACAATGTCAGAGCGGGTCAGTCGAACCCATTTCGGTGACATAATAATACCAATTTGTAAACTGCCCAAATCAACACTGACAATCACAGGAAGATATAAGTGCTAACGTGCTGTGAGAGCGAATGTGCCGGTGCCTCTCCAATAACGGCTCCGCTCACGGATCAATGCGTATCCACACTTAAACATGGACTGTGCACCAGATCGATGGGTTCTTGTGTTTTGGTTGGAACCAGTTAAATGGACGACCGATGTTATTGGACATTTCACGCATGGAGTGATAGACTGACAGTTAGACAAAGAGACAGGCGTGACAGGCATGTGAGAAGAACTGAGGGTATTTGACATGATGAAGACATGAATGGAGATGAGAAAGAAGGAGGGAGAATTGCAGGTATCTTTAGAACTACACAAATAGCACAAAAGTTCACATGAGAAAGCTGTACAAATAAATAATAACTGAAAAAGCCCCTGCCAGCAAACCCTCCAGGAGATTGGGTTTTCGTTGGTTCACAGTTACAGTATGTTGTCAAAGCAGAATTCCCAGCTGGTTTAGATCTTTCATTAACAAGATTCCCCCTCACACAGCCGAAGAGAAGGTCCCACCTCATGTACAGTATTTCCACTTCAATCCATTAGCCAAATGCCTTTTTAGCTCATAAATCACTTCATTGGACAGTATTTTGCTGCTCTAAAAGATGTGCGAATACCCATATCCTCTTGGCAAGCAATTTCTGTCATTCATCTTGAGATCAGCCCAAAGGCTTGTTTGCACATTTCACAGCGGTCATTCAACAAAAACAGCTTAAAAGTGTTATTGATTCTCTGCACAGGGCACGAAACTCATTGTTCTACCTGATTTCACAGCATTCTAAATCTTGGAAAATGGGAATCTGATACTGGTGCATAAAATGACAATTGACAGAGTCCAAGAGCTGTAGCCATACTGCTGTGTACAGATATGCTTGTTTTAAAGAACAATAACACGAGATACAGGCAGCATGCACCTGGCCCCCCTGGGGCGAAAGAGCACTTTTTTTGTTAATCTCCGGAGAAGTCCTGGGTGACATTTATGGGGCACTTCTGGAAAATATATGGACCCAACATACTTGATGTAAATGAGTGTCATTGATGCCGACTGTAGGGAGGGGTAATAAAGAACAAATTAAATGAAGTGTAGGAACCCTTAAAAAGTATATCAAATACCAAGAATAATGCTTGCCTGTATGACTAGAATAGAAAGCCTCAGCGGACAGGTGTGTGAGGCTGTCAGGTTCAGGAGCTCTGATGATTTACTCAGACAGAACTTGTCTTCTAAGATGAAATAAGCCTCACAAATTCAGTGACCACCTGAAAACACACAGTCATTCTCAAGCTCGGATACCCTTTTCAAAAATGAGGATGTAGGAAGGAGTAAAGCTTAATTCATGGAATTAAAAACGCTTTCCGATTACCTCGTGCCCTCCTCAGTGCTCCGCCGCACGTGGGGACAAAGGGAATCCCCACGCCTCGCACGCGCTGTTTTCCTGAAGGGGGGGCGCAGCTGTCAGCTCATGAAAATAATGATTAGATTCCGTTCTGGAGAGGCTTTTCGGCGTCCTCTGCTGGGATATGTTTTCAAATCCAGACTCTCCGGTCGTTATTGGGTTTTTTTTTTTCCTTCTTCAATCTCTTGCTTTAAAATTCACATGGTTAAACGTGTCCACTTTCACCAAGACCCAAACAAAATGTTATACAAACACTGGCGCATTTAACCCGAGTTATCGCCTGTCCCAGGTCCACATCGCGTCTGCTCCGCTTCCCAGACCGGCGGGCTTTTATGTCTGAGGAGGGGGTTGAAGGATTTCGCTTGTAATATTCATGTGAAAGTCGATGCTCCCCTCCGACCATCCATCCCTCCTCCTCCTCCTCCTCCTCCTCCTCCTCCTCAACAGACGAGGACTGTGGACCAATTGAGAGGCAGAGAGGAGGAGAGAGAGCGGATCAGAGCGAGTCAGTCTGCTGTGGGACCAGAGAGCTGTCAATTACACAACCAACAGCCCCAGAAACACACAAGATCCAGTGGGATAGACCAATCTACACTGTTCTGTGGAGTTTCAAGAAATGGCTGATTTGTGTGTTGTGTCAAACATACATGTTTGTTTGTTTATTTATTTGTTTGTTTGTCTGTATTCGGTAAACTATTCCTAGTGTTGTATCCATCAAAAACAAAACTAAACAAAAAAAAAAGATTGACTTGGTTATTCCTTCAATTTGTTTACTGATTGTCTGTCAGTTACATGGGGGCAATTTGGTGGCCACGGGGATTTTTTTTCAGTGTTTTTGTCACGATAGCTGAAAGCCTGATTAATAGTATCAGTGAACACCAAGCAAGGCGGGAGCTCGGGGGTGCTGAGGGGGCTTCACCCCCAAACCCCCCCCCCCAATCAAAATTTAGTCAAGTCATTTTAAATGTCTTTTTTAAGGAAAAGCGTCCCCCAGGCCCTTGCTCAGCCCCCCACCCCCTTTGCATCAATGACCCAATAGCTCAAGATGTTAACAACAGAATTATTTTAGAAATACTTTATTCTGAAGTATTAAATGACCTCCACAAATGAAGAATGCAGTTTTAAAAGCGTTGTATGATAATGTGTCACAATTGCATAGCATGATAAAACAAAATCTAAAATTTAGTATTGTAGTATTAAAAACAAGTTCAAATTAAAAATACTTATGTCAGGCATTCATCTATTAAACAAAACAGATTTTTGCTGTATGATTTATTTTCCAAAAATTCAATGGGTACAACTTGTGAAAAATATTGCGCACCTTTCATAATGAAAGCTGCGTATAATGACACTTAATGCACACCACATGTTGAGCCGCCCTCCGAAAAAAAAGTCCCGCTAAGAACATATTCCCAACTGTACAAGCATTTCTACATAACACAGAGATGTGGATGTGAGCGAGAGAAAACACACAGTGAAGTTATTTTTCTCCCCTTAAATCCTCGTCTTTTCACAGTGTGAGTAACTCCTCATCAACAAGAGCTGAACCTTTTCCCACGACATACATGTACCTGCTTTTTGCAGCACTTTTCATTGCACATGTCAACAAGATGAAAAATAATCCAAGGGGGGGGGGGGGGGGGGGGATCAGTTTTATTCTCCAATTGGTGCATATTTTGTGCCTTGTGAGTGGCCGTCCTGTCTACGTTTCTTGGAAAGTACTGTGTGTTTATGTGTACGCTAAGCTCAGGATGCAACTAACCCACCTGCTTCTCTTGAATGTCTATTCTCTGAAATTACAAAAAATAAGCTTCACAAAACAGTGTCGCCACGGATGTCTATACAACCAAGGAAATACCATCTGGGCTGAAAATAACAGTGGCAGCGATGCAGGAGAGATTATCTGAGGCTGAAATACGCCTTGTCCTTCTTGAGGAGAACGCAGAATGGCTGCACACTGATGAAGGCAAGAAAAGCAAACAAATGGAAGTAATGTAAGAGCGACTACAGGCTCTGGAAAATCACAGCAATAGAAATAATGTGAGGTTGATTGGCCTGAAGGAGACTTTAGCAATGGGACACAGCTGGACAATTGGGACTTTATTCTTTTGTCAAGTATCAAGCATGCTTTATGAGAGACAGAACAGGCTCATGCACATGGCAGCGCATTGAGCGGCGCGCCACCTCAGTAGTGGATTTATGCAAATAGAGTACTCATGGTTTGGGAAGACACGAGATGGTGATGCTTTGTAACTACTTTTATGTCTTTCCTTAATTGCTGCAAACTACTTTGAGGGATTGTAATGATGCATCTGTCTGCAGTTACTTGTCATTATTGCTGTCGTTTCTTTCCAGGCCAATAAACACATTGGTGATGAAAAAGCAGGGACGTGGAAATCACATTCTTAATTTAATGATGAGGTTGGTCTCTCAGCAGTAATGTTCACAAGAAGAGCATAGTCATGAATGTGGCTCCTCTGTTCAAAGCCGTTTTCCAGTTATTAGTGTGAGGAGCTTTTGGGGGTTTCAGGGAAATCAAGAATGTGTCAATCTTTTAATTGGATATATCTGAAAAAGGGGGTGCTCTTCAAGGTGTTGAAAATCATAAAAAAAATTTAATATTGCATGTATTTAGATAATCTTGAGAAGTGTCAGAGTACTTCACGCTTGGTTATATCATCTCCATAACATTACACACACATCTCCATTCAGGCATTGTTGTGGGATCGCTGACATATGTATCTGGATGTAAATAAACCGCAAGGATTTATTTTGATTCAAGATAATCTACCACCAAAGACACACATATGTTTGAAATTACCTTATCAAGTTAACATGGGGCTCTGTCAATATGAAAAACACTCAGAATTTTGATGAGAAAATGTAATGACGTCTGTTGCTTGGAGCAAAAATAATGACAGCAAATTGCCAGAAACAGTTGGCATAATAACTCCGTCAGGATAAAAATTAAAGTGAAACAAGAAAATGAAAGAAAAACATTTAGTGTTGCAATCATTCTTCTACTTTATAGCTTTCATTGATTGAAACATATCATTTTTTTTTATAGTTTTGCCACTTAAACATAAATGTAAGAGTCCATTTTATAGAAAGGCATTGGAATTTAAGGTAGATGGGAATCAAACAATTTCCCAATTGGGAAACACACACTCATATCCCAGCTCTCCATCACTCCAGTCTGGATGAAACAGATATAGAGAATAGATTTTATTTAAAAAAAAAAATTCAAGACAGCTGCAGGATGTATAGTCAATGCACATTCTCTGTGTCTGCCATGTTTGATGTTGGGGAACTCCCAAAAACCTCTTACTTTACAGTTCGGATGCTTAATTTAACAGCCATTCACATACATTCTTCTTCTCCCGAGTCTGAACCTTTCAAATTTTTACTTGCTTCTAGAGGTGTACACAACAACTTAAAACGTCGGGATTCTTTCTGTGGTTGCTTGGCATTTCCACGGACCACACTCATTAAAGTTAATGATGAATCAGTATTTCATCATTAACTTTAATGATGAAACAGTGTTTGCAGGACAACCCAATGAAGCCGCAAACTAGTGTTTTACATTAACTTTGCATCAACGGACAACATTGATGACTACAGCTGCAACACAAAAGAAAAGAAAAAAGACAAAAAAAGCAGAATAGGTATGGTAAAAAGCCTCTTTCATTCCATTCATTGAAATACTGAATTACACTTGATTTATCAACAAGAAGTGGGACAATAAGTACAATAGTACAGTGAACTTGCTATTGACTCTGGTCTCCAATGGTACTGGTTCTCTTTTAACTGTCAGAAAGAAAGAAAAAACTGAAAATAGGCATACAACACATATTAAAACCAACCGTTTCTTAAACGAAAGTACAAATACATTTTCACCCACCTGACATAGTTCCATTTAAAAAAGAAATAGATTAGCACAAAATTAGCCCGAAGAGAGTTTAATCCAGGCAGTGGGGTAACCTTTGTAAGGATGATAAAAACAATTAAGGTCTTTTATTACTAAAGCTCGCTGCTAATTTGTCTACCGGGTTTCTTGATGTTTCATTGGTCATACTAAGTTAATGTTTTGTAATGAAAAGGGACACGTGCTGCCCCACAGTAACACAGAAACACTGACAGACTGGATCTCCCATTGAACTGTTTTTCAATGGAAGTTTCAGGTTGATTGGATAAATGAAAAGTGTGTTGAATGTAAAGATTTTTCAGTGATGTGCTTGTGTTTGTTTGCATTAAAACCAAGGAAATAAAATTGCCATCATTAGTATTTACAGGTCTTTTTTAACTGTCAGTCACAATTAAAGATCAATTTGGGCTCTATGTGGCCCCTGACCTGAAATTAGTTCCACAATTTTACGTGCAATTGGCTTTTTCTGGTTTCCCTCAAAATCCACTGTAAATACTTAATGTCCATTGTAACATAAAACATTTCAGTTCAAACTAAATTAAATCTATCTCATCAGCAAATCAGACACATTGGCTGATTGGTGTCATGGTTAGCTGTCTGTCCTCATAGCAAGAAGATTGTGGGTTTGATTCTGAGCTGGGCTTTCTATGTGGGGTTTGCATGTTTGCCACTTCCGTGTGTTGGGCTGTCTGTCTGAGACAGACTGGAAACCTTATCGGCCTTATCCTACCTTCGTCCATTGTTAGCTGGGACTGGCTTCATTGCCCCACAGTCCTGAATTGGAGAAAGTGGTGTACAAGATAAATGGATAATTGGCTGGAGACTTTCATGGTTGTGACAACAGCAGTGTTAGTCAGAAGACGGTAAAAAGGGCACTAAACTTTAACGGGGTTTGTGTGACGTGGGTCAAGTTTATTAGCTACAAGATTACCTGATTCTGTTAATGTGTTTCACCTGTCTTCCCCATCCCCGGTGTATATAAACACCTTCCTTCATGTGTCCGTACCAGATCATCTTCCTACCTTTTTGTGCTTTTGAGACATCCTGGTGTTTCCTAGTGTTCTTAGTTTTTTTTTTTCTCGTGTTTGGACTTTATTGTATTTTGGACTTCTGGTCATGCTAGGATTACTCTTTGGATTCCCCCTCAGGATAGAGATGTCTCCACATTAGTGAAATGTTAGCAATTGAAAACCAAAGAGAATTCAAGTGTTCATGTTGGAGACTGACGATGCCGCCATGCATGAAGAGTTGGACTGGTTCAGGCTCTGACACTGTGCATTATGGAAATCGAATGGATAATACCAATTCCAAAATACAGATTTGTAGTTGGTATTTCATTGTGATGATATGAAATCAAATTAAGGGTCATTGTGTGTTTTCCACCAGTTCCCCTTGACTTTGGAACGATCTGCCCAAAGAGATCAGGCTTGCAGATTCAGTGACCTCATTTAATCTCTTCTAAAAACCCACTTTCTTAGACTTGCTTTTAATTGAAACTTACCTTTTGTTTTAAGTTGTATTTATATTCCATTGATGTATTTGTGACTCAAAATGATGCCACATTTATTCTATATATGTTCTCTCTTTTTAGGCGCCTCGGCCTTTGGCGTGTTGACGTCTACAATTTTCGTTTATGATTGCATGTCTTTTTTTAATGTTTGTGTGTTTTTACTGTAAAGCAGTTTGTGAACAACTGTTCTTAAAAGTGCTCTAGAAATAAAGTTATTCCTATTAATAAAGTGTTTTCAGCTTCAGCTTTGTCATTGAATCACCTTGGTTTCCTCTTCCAGGATCATCTGTGGAAACTTGTTTGCTTCTCCAGGGCTTTTGAAGGTGTTGGTCTGTCCCCAATGTGTGACCCGCAGGCTGGCAGAGTGAATGACGGTTGGTTGCCTAAGTTGTGAAGCCCCTGGTCAAATTTCTTCTTAACAGATTTCCTTTTGGGCCCATACAGCTGCCAGAAGTGCCGCCTTGTATTTGTAGTTGAGAAACTTCTTTGTCAAAGTCCTTGGTGGTCCCTTGCCGTCCTCGGTCCGATGTCCGGAGTCTCCATCAGTTCTGAGATTCATTCCTCCAAAAACACAGGGACGTCTGGGCCATTGGTTCCTTCTAGAAGTCCCACAAGTTTCAAATTGTTTAGTTGAGATCTGGTTTCCAGGTCCAGAACTTCATCTTCCAAAGTTTGTTTGTGGTCTCCAGCCTGTTTACTTTAGTCTGTAATTCAGCCATCCTGCCTTCCCTACCCAATATACACGGCTCAGCTTGTGAAACCAGCTCCAAACAATCATTCACCTTCTTTTTCAGGTCATTTATTACCACTAGCAAACTCATCCAGGAAAGTCTTTTCATCAGCTTTCAGAGCCAAGCTGCTGATTTAAAGGTCCATGAAGTGTTTTCAACGCTGTAACTTTAGCCCCGTGGTCGCGGAGGCCTTCAGCATTTCTGCACTCATTCGAGTGTTTCTGATGTACGTGTGTCGTTACAGAGAACAGAACATGTAGCATTAATCGAGGTTGTTGGAGGTTCACGACATTTTGTTTTTGAAATATAAACCTGGTAAATATAAATAATCCAATGACACAAAAATCTTGTCTCTTTGTCAGATTTATTGCGTCAGCAATGTCCCACATATCTGTGAGGCTGACACTACGTAAAAAGTATGGAGGAGGAATCAAGTGATAAATGGAAAAAAAGTGTTTCAAAGTCACATTTAAGTCGTAGAGGAGCCCAGTCCTCCAGAGCCAGCTGCTCTCAGGTACATCTGGGCTTCTTGTGGGACCTCACACAGTCCTCAAAGTCTTGCTCTGGTTTTCTTTAATTCTTTAATTGACGCTGCTTGAAGCGTCTCTCTGTGCAGAGGAGGACAGACCAGAGGACAGATGGACCATCTTTCTGTGGGGGTCTGTCTTTGGTTCTTGGCTCATCTTTCTCTTCAAGGTCTGCTTGGTGGGCTCGACCTTGGATTCATGACTGCTGGAGGTCCACAGAGCTGCTTTAGCTTTTCTGTCATTTAATGAGAGATTTAACTCATTATACAGGGGAAAAAAGGAGGAAATCAAAGTGGTCTGACACATTTACGATCTTTCAATTCTCATTCAATTAATCTGACTGAAACACAATGGTACCATGAAAATCAGTTCATACTTTTCTGTTAATTATTTAATTCACACACTCGCATTCACACCTATTCACACAGCAACTTACAGTTACCATTGAACCTCAAACACACGTTTGTGAACTGTGAGAGGAAACCAGAGTATCTGGAGAAAACCCATAAGGAGCAAGGGAGAACATAGAAACTACAAACAGGAATGCCGGGAGTCAAACACATTACCCTCTCACAGGGTAGCTACACCTCCGTGAAGATCCACTCATAGCTTCAAAAATGTTTAAAACACTGGAAGGGTATCAGGTGTTATTTCCACAAACTTCCTGCCAGTGCAGGTGACTGTGTGTGTGCTGGTTTTAAAACATGGAGAGTCTCATTATGGTCTGGGAAGTGAGCATATTCCTTACTTGGGACTGGGAGGAGCCATAGAAAAGGGGTGCTGCATGCTGATGAAAGGATGCTGCAGCACCTCAAGGGGAGTCACTCGCTGTGCAGCATCAAGATGGAGCATGCCTTTCAGCAGGGCCACAAACAGGTATTTGGGAATCAATTCAGCCAGTTTGTCCATGGGGCTGTGTGAGGCCGGCGGTCTGAGCTGGAAGCACAAACAACAGCAGTGGTCAGGCGGCATCTTCATTGTGCAGGACTCACAGGCGACTTCAGTCACAAAGTACACTTACAGTCAGCAGGTCTTGGAAGGAGGACAAGACTCTGGGCCTGTTGTCCATCAGTGGGCAGTCTGTCTTCTGGAAATACTCCTTATGGCTCTGATCAGACAGCAGGCAGAAAAAAGTTTCACGCTGTGTGAGAAATATGTGGGGAAAACATGAGAGAGACTTTGAATGGACAGTACCTTGAGCCTCCAGGAGTCGCTGGAATCGTCTCTGAGGAAAAACTGTTTGGTCTTGAGTCCCAGGTTGAGCAGGGAGTCTGGAGGCTGCCCCTGGATCTGCACTATGTACTTCAGCTGGAAACAACAAACATCACATCGGATCACATTTTGAAATACTGCGATATGAGACAGACGAGTCGACTTTTCTTCATTTCTTCCACCCAGTTGACAGCTAACATGTCAAACATTTCATCCATATTGTAACACCCGGTGCGCCCCGTTACTTCCTCAGTTATTACCAAACACGTCACCCAACACCACCCCTTTACGTCAACCAACACCACCCCCATACATCACCCAACACCATCCGCTCACGCCCTTTTAATGTGAGGTCATCCCTAACAGTGCACACCACAGTCCAGTCTTTGTTGTGGGAACCCAATTAAACTATTAAAGTGACCACATTTTATCATATCATAATTCCTTCCTATTTCTATTAATTTAACTAGGATAAACTTCACTCATATTTCAGTGAGCTGAGCAGTGAGATAAGAGACATTTCAAAAACCGTGGTTCCAGTAGAGATTTCTGCTCTCGTTACCATTTCATATGTACTCTTTCCACGATACAGGAGTGCGCCGAGGTACAATGCTGCGGTGATGCAGCCCAGGGACCAAACATCCACAGCTGCATCATAAGACAAGCCCAGAATTACCTCTGGAGACCTGAAGGAAGTCAAACAAGCACAAATGGATCAACTTCAAACACTGTCCCAACTTTCGTGACAGTACAGACGTGTTCCTCTGCATCAGAATCAGTCCAACTTGAAGAGCTGGAACAAAAGGTTTATGTTGAGGCGTCAGAGTTGCTCACCGATAATGCAGTGGCTGAATGCACTGGCCTTGCCTCGCTGCCGAGATCAGATGAGCCCGGCTGAAGTCGAACACCTTGACTCCGACAGGCTGTGATCTGTGCTTCACCAACAGCACGTTCTCTAACTTCAGGTTTGCATGGATGATGTTCACAGACCCCAAATAGTGCAAAGCTGAGGCCAGCTGGAAGACATGAGTGTGATCAGAGTGGATCGCGTGGACACTGATCAAACTCAATGTGTCGCCATAGAGCAGAACCAAGCCCAACACACCTGTTTGATGATGGGTCTGATGTTGTTCAGACCCAAAGAATTGTATTGTTTTTCCTTCACGAAATCCAACAGGTTTGTTTCCACAGACTCAAACAGCAGACAGGTGAAGGCTCTGTCCTTAAAAACCTGGTACCACCTCACCAGGTGGCTTCTGTCCGGGTCCAGCTGCCTCAGTCTCTTCAGTATGCGGATCTGAGGATTTATAATTAGCTCTCTTTAACTCTTCTTTTACAAACTGCTTAAAGGAGGAAATGAAGGTATTGTGGAAACCTACCTCTGCCTGAGCATGCCGGAGGTAATTGGAATGATTCTTGATCATTTTGATCATCACAGGCTTGGAGTTCTGGATCCTGGAGCATTTGACCAGCTGTCCAGCGTTCCCCCGCCTCAGGACACTCTCCACTATGTAGAAGTTGGTTTCTGAGGCGAGAATGCTCCCGGGGGCCGACTGGCAGGTCTTCTTGGGGGCGACAAACAAGGGCCGTGCAGTCATGATGACAGAGACCAAGCTGTTGCTGGGAGCTCAAAGCTGAGGACGCAGAAAAGACCCAGAATATTTAGTCTCAATATAAAAGCAGCACTGACTTCAAGTTATTAGAAAGTCATATGCAACTTATTTCATCAGTTATTACTCTTTAAGAGGAAAAAACAGAGGAAACTGGAGACCTTGAGCAGCTATTTCTACAGTCATAACATGTAAAACTAAAATCTTTCAACTATTTCAGAGATAAATCAGGGTATAAGTCTGCTTTCTGCGATCTGTGGACTCACCCAGGTGACATCTCTCGGATTGTTCAACTATATTTTCTGCTAAATCAACTCAATTGGACTTCAATGAGGTTTTGTCAATGTATAAAGTTGTCAGCAGATGAAAGCATCTTGACTCTGAGTGAATCCTGCACACAAGTCACGTTACAACTGCCATCATGTTTCCATGACGATACATGTTGTGACTACACCTCCATGATGAAGATCCACCATGAAAATGTTTCTTACAGGCCACATAAAGAGCAGTTTGCCTGGAGAACAATCATCAAACACTCAATTAAAAAAAAAGAATTGGCTGGTGCCATTTACAAAAACTTGATTGAACACTTGAAATGAAGCAGGAAACTATAAATACAAGTACTACTGGAAAACGTCAGTATCGTTGAAATGATAATGGTTTTCTCTCTGTTCTGCTTATAAAAACTGAAACGTTTCAAGAAGCTTTACTTTCTTAAAAGTGATCATTAAAGCCACTGGTTGAAAACACTAGGAAAAATGTATTGTGAATTATACCGATTCTATCTGTTCCTTTGTACTTTTCATGATTTATCAGTGAAATATGTGAAGAATTAAAAAAAAAAAAATAGACAGTTGATGTGCAATAACATCTAAAATATGTGGAAGTTTGCCACATTTCTTAATTTATGGGAAAAGCTTACGTTGATTGACTTCAAACTCTGGTGACGAATCAGAAAATAGTCAAACTTACCAAGGTGACTTCTGTGGGATAGTTGTCGTGTTTCTCTCTTCAAATAACCAAGAAAAGTAAGTTTAGTGAGTGTTAAAATTGTCCGTTTCAGGTTGTAAGAAGGTGGATGCTGAAGTGTTTTCCCTCTGAGAGCTTTTCAGTTTTGAGTTTTCCTCGACAGCAGCACATTCAAAAAATAACTGCTATTACCGTTGTTCCAAGATACATACAAAGCATACCAATGTTACTGTTACAGGAATAAACCAATAATATATTATATACATAGACAGTTTACCACGATCACGAATGAAGGTTGATGTAGTTTATCATGATTATGAGAAACCGTTCTGTTTTAATTCATGGGAAAAGTTTGCATTAATGGATTTCAGACTTTTGTGATGAATCAGAAAATAGTCAAACTCACCGACGTCTGTGTGATGATAGCAGTTTCTTTACAAAGAGCCAAAAAAGTTTAGTGAGTGTTAAAGTTGTCCATTTCAGGTTGTAAGAAGGTAAATGTGTAACACTTAGTTAAAGTTTACAAGGGCCAGTGCTGGGTTCGACTACTGGAGCAGTGAATGGTGTAAGGTACCTTAATGACCACATACCAGAGATTAGGTTTAACTTGCCGGCTAATTAGTTTTAAATGAAGACAGAAGAAACGGTTGACATACGGTGCCTTTTTGATTTAAACCCTTTTTTTGGAAAGGATATTATTTTCAAGCTAGTGATTCCTTGTTTGGCGCATTGCTTGTATTTATGATCCTGCAAAGCTGGGGGAAAGTGTGGATGGAACGCAGGGCAGCTCAACAGTTGGAGCGGATCTTTTCGAACCACATAAGGTCAGAGGGGGATTAACACTTGGGTTTTGTAGCTGGCATGTTTCATGAAGCTTGTCCAGGCAGCCCAGAACAGACTGTATAAGACTGTAGAGACAGTTCGATGTTCTTCCATCTTGCTTCATAATCTGGATTATACCAACTGAGCAAAGGCCTGAGCTGGGCTGACAAAGAATAATCATGAAGACAAAGCACAACAAAACCCCCCACTCCCCCATTCAAATTGTCCACATACTGGACAGGTCGCCAGTGGTGGGTGGATCATATGTTGACTTTTAAAAAGGTCACTCGGTCTGACATTGGGATCCTCAAATTATACTCTAGGTTTTCTCAAAGGTGATTTGATCAATGTGGAGACATAATTTAGTTAAAAAATATTATTTCTCTAATACCAGACAGAAATTCAGACGGGCTTCTCAAAAGCTACTCAACATGCATATATTTAATAACAAAGGTATACAAACTTATAAGCCTCTAAATTGAAGCAATGATGACAATATCACTTTTTCAAATCTCACTGGACAAATAAAGGACAAAAGCTACGAGCATTATAAACAATGATAGATATGATGATAACTCAGGCTTGAGCGTTGTCAGGGTTTTGTACGCACTCAGGCTACTATGGGCCACAGCCACGACCAAAATAATAATGGCGGAGGCATTTATATGCTGATGGCTGAAGTTGACCAAGTGACATGGTGAATCAAAGACATTCAATACAAAATATCAAGCAAACCCTATTTTCTGTTTTGTATGGTCTTCTTTTTAGAAGAGATTATGCATCAATAAGCAATATGTAGCTTCTCTTTTAGGGTCAGTATTTGCTACAAGCATTCCTCCCCACATATTGTATCTTTGTCTTCAGGCAGCCTCCATGGAGGAAGACAACAAATTCTTTCAGGCCAGCTCAGTAGGATTGCATATGTGTTCACAAATTGTAAAATGCACACAGTCATATGTGCATTATGTTACAAAGGCACATTTGGAGACATTAACAAGCATACGCATTCATGTAAATGCATGTCGGCAGACATACAATCTAGACTTAACCTCAAGCACTTTTAGTGTCAATCTGGTCCCACAAACCTGCAATCTACAAGAGAGAGGGACACAGGCAGCATCCTGAAGCCAGCATGGGCTATTATTTCAATCAGAGGACAATTTGCTGACAAGGTCCAGGGGCACACAGTGACACACAACAAACTGAGTGGAGCAGGCAAAGAGTTGCTTTTCAGAATATCTGCTCGTCACAAACACACAACGAGCGAGTCATTTCTTCTGTTTGGTTCATTTCTTTCCCCCAGAAGCAAGTTTGATTAAGGCAAGCTGAAAACATGCTTACACATGCATGTGTACACAAATGCTCACACATGCAACATTTAGTCTACAACAGACTTTTAAGCTCTTGCTTTGTTTCTATAGAATCCATGCAAATACACTCTGATTGTCTAGTGCGTCTGAAATCAGTCTGCTATTTACATCAGGAGCTCATAAGCTCAATGGAAATACAAATGTGTCATGTAGAGCCCAGGTTTCAGACGGAATGTGCAATCCATCGAGAGCATAAACACCTAATGAAACATTTACAACATTTAGTCTATATATGTTTTAATAAATGCCAGGGTTTTCTCTGTGGGAAATAGGATTACTGAAAAACACAAGTGGAACATAGAATCTCCAGGTTCGTGTGCTGATACAATTTAATGCTGCAGAAAAAGGGTCATAAACAACTGCAGTTATTTTATAATTGCTTATATCCAAAAGGAGGATGTAACCAACCACAAACTCAATCCAAAACCTTTAGTTACAATACCTGAAACACATTTAGTAACAATACCTGAAACACCTATCTGTACCTCAAATGTGTTTTGTGCTGCATTTTTGGTCCTCAACAAAGTTGGACATGACATAACATTATATACACGGCGCTACATCAGACACATTCAAAATAAAATACCTTCTTGGGAATCTTTTTTTTTTTTTTTTTTTTTTATATTAGTGCAAAACTCATCTCGTGATTGGAAACCATATGACAAACCATGCCAATTTCAAAAATGTACACTGGCTCTCTCACTTTCAATTTATTAACCCAATTTTGAAATTCTTCTCAGCATTAAGCTCAAAAGTATAAATGAGCTCCCAAGACCACGTCTGCATGCCTCGTAGGCACGCAATGGAGGAGGCATGTAGAAATATTGAGGTGAGGTCAGTTCAAGAAAGAATTTGGCACACGAGGCTGTATTTGTCCTGTTGATTTCATAAAGGGGATATCAGCTGTGATGTGAATTAGGTCGTGTGGCGACACACACACACACAAAAAGAAGAAACCATAGCAATCCTCCTGCTCGACAAAGTAGTATTTTTGTTTCTATATTTTCAGTATTTCTTTAGTTTACAGTAAAAACAAATGTGGTGTAATTGTTTAGTAATAATACCTGTTATTGTACTGTATTCTAGCCATCTTACTATGTCTGTTTTAATTTGATTTCCTTGTTAAAAAAATAAAATGTGGAAGAACTAGTTTGGTCACCAGTTGAAATTCTACTCTGGATCTTGTTTGAGTCATAAAAACAGTTATGACAAGTCAAATTTAGCAAAAAAGCATGAAAGCAATTGACAAAATTGTAAATGGGTCAATATGAAATATTTAAAACCCTCATAATAGAAACCTCAAACTATGTGTTGGACCCCAGCATGATGAGCTCCAAACATATTTCATGCGCAAGTCAAAATCCTTGGTTGTATTTGTGAAATTGTGGAAAATAAAGAAAAAGAAAATGAAATAAACAAACTTAATATCAAAAAATGCTATTTCTCCTTGGATGTGGCACTGGAGAACGTAAAGCAACACCAGAACAATACCGTATAACTCACTATATGGCTTTTTATCAAAATTATGGCAATTTGTCTTTAACATAGCATGTCTGTTTCAAGCTGCCATTTTCTAAGAACAAGCAGGGAGCACATTTAAAAATATGACAGAATTGTTGTTTGAAGAGGAAATGATGAGGAAGATTAAGATGTCCATCTGTTGCACAACCGTCAGCATATGGATTGACTGATTGTTACGACGGCGCTGCGGAAATGATCGCACATTGAAGTACATACATGCTTTGGATGAGAAGGAAAGCCAAGCTATTTTTAATAATACATACTGTATGTGAAAGCACACAGTGTGAACACTGTAAAACAGCCAGCTGGGTTCAGCAGGTTCAACAGTGAGAACGTGAGTAAGTGCTGCTCGGTCAGTGTTACACAGCACTCACACTCATTAGGACTTGTGGACTGAATCACTGAAAAGTCTGAATAACTTAATTCAATGAATCGGGTGTACAGACAGTTTTACCTCAAGGCTGTTTATATCTAAACTATCTTTTTTTTTTTACACACACGGCCAGTGTGTGGGTGTGTGTGTGTGTGTGTTAATGCTCATCAAAGAGTCTGATTGCAGCTGGCAGGAGAGACTTCCTTCTACATTCGGCCCTGCACTTACAGGTGGATTCAGCCTGTGGTTGTAAGAGCTTTCGCTGAACTCCTCCAGGAAGGTCGGAGTGGTTGAGAATCATTGTTCAGTATGCAGTCGCCTTTCCTCAACTCAACTGAGTTCAGCTCGGTCCTGATGGTGGCGCTAACTCACGGATCTAAGCAACGTCAAAATACAACACGGTCATCCCAAGGCACTTTTACAGAGAAAAACTAACGATTCCACAAGAGCAAGCACAGCTGACAATGGAAAGGAAAAAAAACTCCCTTTGAACAGGAAGAAACCTTTGCACAATCAGGATCACGGGTGGAGACCTTCTGCTGTTCCAGTTGTATACACTATATCTAGAAGTTGTATACCCTTTTTGTAAACACTCTGCAGTTATTTATTTAGGTTCCGATTTTAACATGTATCAGGTGTGTGAGATGCAGGGAGAACATCCATTTCACACACCAGAAGCGGCTTACTAGTTCTACGCTCTCTGACCGTCCAAAGGATGTGAAACTTTGAATGCCTGCTAGATGGCCCCCGGGTCGTCAACTCATAATCTGACTGGTTAAAGCAATCTTTCATTGCCATTTATTTTTTTGCTACAGGTTCCTGCACTGTTGATTCTGAAGACCTCTAGGCAGCTTTCTTTGACTCCAGGAACATATGATGGTTTAAGCAAATACGGGAACTCCGGTAGTCAATTTAATGCATTTCATCGTTTTAAATGATTTTGTACTTTAGAATAAAATACATTACCATTTTAATCGTGCTCATTGTGCACACACAATAAGTCTTGAGTACACTGGTCATTAAGTAATGGACATGGTCAGAATTAATAGAAACTAGCCAAGAAACTATCCTTCGCACATTTACACCTCAAGCAGCAGCTGATCCTGTTGAGGCAAGACAGGATGGATCTCTGCAGCCATGTTTTAATGTGGCAGCAGAAAGTCAAACTCAGACACGGTAACATTTTGCCAGCCTTCTATTGTCCAATTTTGGCGAGCCTCTGCAAACTGAAGTTTCCGTTTCCTGTTCTGAGCTGACAGCAGTGGCACACTGTAATCTTCTGCTGCTGCTGCTGAAGCCCATTCGGTTCAAGGTTCAGCTTGTTAAGCAGTCAGTGATGGTCTTCTGCATATCTTGGTTGTAACGAGTTAAGACCCAGATTACCATATTTCAAAAAATCTCCTTCATGCCCAGTGGATCAGTGTTATCATGTATCCCGCCCAGACAAAGACCAGTGGACTCTGGCATTTGAGCCGGGCCTTTCGAGGGCGTGAGCCAGCGAGTGTCTGGTGGTCATTTGGCTCTGGTGTCCTTGCTGGTTTCACACATAGGAAAGAAGGGCAACGCTGCTCGAGAAGTAATAGGAGGTAAAGAGCCTTGCGGTATCGTGGGAACTGGTGTCAAAAACTAGCACCAGGTAAGTGGATCGTCACCTTTCTAACACTGCTTACACATTAAATAGCAGTTCAGTATTTTTGGTGCAGTTCTGAAAACTATCTGACCAGACAAGAATATCCAAAAGGTTCAAATGTGGAAATAAACAATCTTTATTTGTAGAAAATGCTTGCTTGAACACAACCGTAACAAGGTGGTCAAATCAAATGATCGACAGAGAAAGTGAACTGCGAAATGAGGGGAAAGAAATCTGTATTATAGTATTCAAAACCTGATACTCTCAGCCTTGCAGAAGTACTCCCCCTGTTTGGAGTCATGAGCCATGACGCAAAGAAGAAAACTCGGTAGAGGTACATTCAATATTTGAAACTACACAAGGAAATATCCATTACAAAAAACAACTTGAACCCATTCCAACCTTATTTTTATCCAGTTGAGGTTCGTTGGGCACTGGAGTTGATCCCAGCTAACAGTGGGCGAAGGCAGGACATATCCTAGACAGGCCGCCAGGTCAGAACAGGGGAAACACACACACGCTCACATTCACACCTTTTGTGGTCACTGGAGGTGGAAAGCAGACAACCTGGAGACACAGACACACAGACACACAGACACACACACACACACACACCCTTGTACAATTACTGAATCCCACAGCCTTTCTTGCCATGATGCGAGTGTTTACCACTGCCCCCTCCCCTCCAACTCTAATGTTTAAGTTTTAATTAAACAGCTGGTCCATTGTATTGAATATGCTAGCTTTATCAACATGTTCTCAAACATGCATAAAACTTGATAAAAAAGCCCAAAATCAACTGTATCAATGTCATTCACTTCAAATGGCCATCTGGGAAGTGAAGCCTCTCCATCTGGGACAGCGGGTCCACCCTGTTGGTCCATTCGTGGGTTAACCATTTGAAGTTAAAAATGCTCCATGGAGTCCTTAAAGGGGGATATTTGGGCCATTTGTTTGAAAACCTCTTCGGAGGGTGAATGCAGCTTGATCAACCGGAAATGCACAGGTCCTGCATCGTCAAGAGTCAGCGAGGGCCACATCAGTAGTTCATTGCAAATTTGTACACGATAATCTGCTAAAATGAGTATTATTGAACTCTTTAGGCAACCAACAGTTCCAAGTGAGTGACTTTTTTTTTTGTTAACAACAGGCAGATGGGCAGTATAGGCTCTCTGGACACAAACGGCCAGGTGTTGTTGGTTTCTGTGGCCGGCTGTGATTGAAGTGGCCAATCGACAGACGTGAGCAGGCAGCCTCATGGAACCCGAGCAAGACTCCAGTGAGTAACCGTGGCCGTTCAGTGGTTAAGATGACAGTCACACAGCTCTTTGTAGATCCTCTTGCGGATGCAAGGCATGTCTTCCTGACTGAAGAGCAGAGGCTTCTTCACTGACAGACGACGGCAGTACTGGCAGACAGAAAAGACACATCAGGGTGTAAAATCCACCACCTCGTCTTTCGTGGCGAGAGGAAGGAACAAAAACAACGTCTCACCTCAAGTATGAAAACCCCACAGTCGCTGTCATTCTTCTGCTGAGGGATACCCTGAGGAGTCAACACATCACAGATAAAGTCAGACAAAAGGATAGTTTCAGAAGTGAGCATACATACCTAGATACATACGCAGCTCCAAAATACATTTTAACATAATGGAAAAGTTAATTTCTCCGATAATTAAATCCAAACTGTGAATATTTGAGTTTTATCACAAGAAATGAAATATTTCAGACCTTTTTGGTTTCATTCTTTTTAACTGTAGCAAGTCGAGACAAAATTAACTTCAGGTTTTACAGACATCGAGTGTTAAAAATAACAGACGGAGCGACTTTTAGTGATCTTTTAATTGTTTGAGATGCAAATGTATCTGCAGTGTGCAAGTAATGTGACGTCTCAAAAGATGAAAAACATCTTGCAGCAAAGTTGCTTTTCATTACTTTAAATACTCAAAATTCTATTATATTTTGACTCTAAGTACATTTTGATATCATACTGAGATACTTGTAGGTTGTATTTTATTTGTAAAACGTGATAAGTTAACATGTCCTCTCATCAACCACTAGAGTAGTGATGGCCAAATGAAGCTTCAATGAAGCTTCACGAACCACTTTCTTTATTTTCTGACTCCACTTTGAGGGCCCGCATCCCTGCATGGTTCCAACGTGCCCTCACTTCAACACACCTGAGTAATGATTGGCTGTTGTGAGGCTTTGTGCAGCGCTTCATCATGATACATCAAGTAAATTCAAGTGTGTTGAAGCAGGGGAACATTGAACAAAATGCAGGACCGCCGCCCTCTAGTACCAGGAATGCTTAGAGGCACCTTGATTATAGTCGTTGTCCAGCCCTTCTGAAAAGCGGTCAGTTTCTTCTCAGAGGCTTCAGACTGAAGGTACTTCATGATGTTCTGGTCGGAGGACATACATACACATGGATCAGAGTTAAACCACGGAAACAGTCTTTCAGCACATTTCCTCTATTTTAACTTTAACTTTCATCCAAGCATTTTTTTTTCCCCCCAGGGTCATGAATGGAATATGTCATTCTGTAAAGTGTGCTCATATTTAGCTATTTATTCAGAAGTTGTCTTGAAGGATAGGATGAGCGCATGGACCCAACCAGATATATTCATCCTAAAGAGACTAATCAAGAAATTCCAACTGGATGGTTTCTAGATTTGTTCACAATTCACCTCATGCAAATCTCTTGATTGAGATGAGGTGAATTGTCACAGGATTATTTTCAAAAAAACAACAATGTAGAACCCCAATACTGCTCCAAATTTGTTCATATTGTGATGGGTAAATTTTAATCAATTACTCATGTTTTCTTTTTTGCAAGGTACAAACATACTTTTATATACAGTACAGAGCAAAAGTTTGGACACACCTTCTCATTCAAAGAGTTTTCTTTATTTTCATGACTATTGACATTGTAGATTCACACTGAAGGCATCAAAACTATGAATTAACACATGTGGAATTATATACTTAACAAAAAAGTGTAAAACAACTGAAAACACGCCTTATATTCTAGGTTCTTCAAAGTAGCCACCTTTTGCTCTGATTACTGCTATGGACACACTCTGCATTCTCTTGATGAGCTTCAAGAGGTAGTCACCTGAAAGGGTTTTCACTTCACAGGTGTGCCCTGTCAGGTTTAATAAGTGGGATTTCTTGCCTTATAAATGAGGTTGGGACCATCAGTTGTGTTGTGCAGAAGTCAGGTGGATACACAGCTGATAGTCCTACTGAATAGACTGTTAGAATTGGTATTATGGCAAGAAAAAAGCAGCTAAGTAAAGAAAAACGAGTGGCCATCATTACTTTAAGAAATGAAGGTCAGTCAGTCCGAAAAATTGGGAAAACTTTGAAAGTGTCCCCAAGTGCAGTCACAAAAACCATCAAGCGCTACAAAGAAACTGGCTCACATGAGGACCGCCCCAGGAAAGGAAGACCAAGAGTCACCTCTGCTGCGGAGGATAAGTTCATCCGAGTCACCAGCCTCAGAAATCGCAGGTTAACAGCAGCTCAGATTAGAGACCAGGTCAATGCCACACAGAGTTCTAGCAGCAGACACATCTCTAGAACAACTGTTAAGAGGAGACTGTGTGAATCAGGCCTTCGTGGTAGAATAGCTGCTAGGAAACCACTGCTAAGGAAAGGCAACAAGCAGAAGAGACTTGTTTGGGCTAAAGAACACAAGGAATGGACATTAGACCAGTGGAAATCTGTGCTTTGGTCTGATGAGTCTAAATTTGAGATCTTTGGTTCCAACCACCGTGTCTTTGTGCGACGCAGAACAGGTGAACGGATGGACTCTACATGCCTGGTTCCCACCGTGAAGCATGGAGGAGGAGGTGTGATGGTGTGGGGGTGCTTTGCTGGTGACACTGTTGGGGATTTATTCAAAATTGAAGGCATACTGAACCAGCATGGCTACCACAGCATCTTGCAGCGGCATGCTATTCCATCCGGTTTGCGTTTAGTTGGACCATCATTTATTTTTCAACAGGACAATGACCCCAAACACACCTCCAGGCTGTGTAAGGGCTATTTGACCAAGAAGGAGAGTGATGGGGTGCTGCGCCAGATGACCTGGCCTCCACAGTCACCGGATCTGAACCCAATCGAGATGGTTTGGGGTGAGCTGGACCGCAGAGTGAAGGCAAAAGGGCCAACAAGTGCTAAGCATCTCTGGGAACTCCTTCAAGACTGTGGAAGACCATTTCAGGTGACTACCTCTTGAAGCTCATCAAGGGAATGCCAAGAGTGTGCGAAGTAGTAATCAGAGCAAAAGGTGGCTACTTTGAAGAACCTAGAATACAAGGCGTGTTTTCAGTTGTTTCACACTTTTTTGTTAATTATATAATTCCACATGTGTTAGTTCATAGTTTTGATGCCTTCAGTGTGAATCTACAATTTTCATAGTCATGAAAATAAAGAAAACTCTTTGAATGAGAAGGTGTGTCCAAACTTTTGGTCTGTACTGTATAGTCCAGAATGCTTTGGTTTTATGCATGTCAGTTCTGCATGCATTACCCAATCTTAATTTACTTTACAGAGCACAATGCGGAATGTCTTGGACTTAATGCTTGAATAATACAATTGAACAAACACATCACTCCAGCCTTCAGATTCAATCTTAAAATAGTGAATGTGAAAATGAAACTCTATTTAACCAGGATCCCCCAATGGAACCGTTGAGATAACAGCAGAAACAATGAAATACTGAGATTGTTCATGAGTTTCCTGTGCAGGAAGTCGAAATCTGAAAACATGACCTGCGACCTCGTCAGCATGTGGAGGGCGTCACTTACATCTGTGGTGTGTCTGAAGACGATGCCTTGGCTGTCATAGTAGCTGATGGTTTTGGTTGCCATGGTGACAGTGACAAGTGACCAGTGTATCTCTAAATGGATGGGAATTAGCAAGAGCCACTTGGAGAACAGGTCAACCTGAAACATTCACACAAATTAAAGCAAAAAGTTGTGCCAAGAGTTAAAAGGAACCTTTACTTGGGGAGTCCACCACAATATATTCATTCACAAACAAATACATATCCATGCACTAGCACACCAACTTGCTCTGCAGCACTAGTAAAACCACTACCTTTTATTGCATTTGCTGTTTATATAGTTAAGTGAATCACATAGGTTTGTCAATTAAACCGCTTTACTGCATAACCTTGGAAAAAAAACAACCCTGCTCATATCATTTTCCTGTCTTTTGCTTCTCTACTGTGACATTTATCAGTGACAATGTCAAAAATCTCTGTCCTTACTTTTTTAGTCCACCTCTTCACGCCATCATAACCTTTGGCTACCAGCTGCTTGTGAAAGAAGCTGTTGAAAAAATGAACCTACAGAAGAAAATGTCAGTCAAGACACAACAAAGTAGTTTTAAATATTTAAATGTGTTTTGGAGAGATGAAAAACTGGCTCCTTGTGCACGTTTACATATTTTCATTATATTTGCATACTAAAACCACATCCGACTTACCTTGTGCTCTGTGGCCTCCATAATGAGCTCTCCATACATGTTTATTATCTGAACATAAAATATAGAAAATAAAATTTATAAACTTTAATAAGATTAACAAATACGAGGTTGTTTTTCACTGGAGAAACCTTTGACTTGGCACAAAGTCACTTACCGGTATATTAAAACACCCCATTGCATTTAAAGCGCACATTCAAGAGATTTACTTGCTGGGGTGTTGAACAGAGTGTTGCTGAAGTAGTTACAACATTTACTACATGGTAGCCTTCTCTTTACCTGGTCATTCAGCCAGTTCTGTTCCTCCAGTGTGCCAAGGTCCTCCAAGCTCAGTGTGTGTTTGTTATAAGTGACCATGAAGCCTGCGACAGGAGCAGAGGCCAGCCCTGCCCTGTACCGACTTATCGCTCCTCTGATGTCCAGTCCACTAAAATGGATTGATTAAAACAAAAACAAGGATTCAAACAATGTCTCATCTGCCCACTAGAACTTCAATGACATTTTAGGAAACAGCTGCAAAGTCACAACGATTCAGACTTTTTTTTTTTTGCTTCTTGTGCGATCCTTATAAAACCTGCCAAAGTGTTGAGGAAAAACGTAAACTGGATTGAACCGAGTGACTGAACGTGCATGGAGCCTATTACAGTCGTGCCTGAATGTTTTTATCTTCCTTCCGCTTTTTAACTCGGTGTACTACTCATAATTGATCAGTCTTTTTTTTTTCAGCGGAAGTTTCCTCAACAATGCCCCTCAGGAACACGATCGGTTGGAAAATGTTAGCGTTTTTGTAGCAGAATCTGAGGTGCGCGATATACATCGCCTACGATTGTTTTGTAAATGTTATGACGATGTGCAATTTGTGGCGATCACGCGCCCTCTCCCACAGGCTGAAGGGACTAATGTCGCTCAAAATAAAGTTATTTGCAAAATATACTGGAAAACTGTTGCAGTGAAGAGCAGTTCTGTGTGCAATTTGTTTGCAAAACGTGCATGGAGCACTTTGTTACCGTTAAGAAATGATAAGAACTGCTTGCTGCACACTTGCATGCTGTACAAAAGACCTCAGAAGAGAGAGAACCTGAATGTTTACCCATTTAATGTCTCTACATTGGAGTTTAACTGGGAGTTTCTCCAATATACGTGTTTAAATAATCAAGAGCTGCTGTTCTGTAAGCAAAGACAATTTTCCATTTTTTTTTTGTAAAAAAAAATAAAATTACAATTTAAAAGAAATCGTCAGATTATCATCAGTTGGAAATGTTTTTAAAATAGAGATTTATTTTTATTTTGTTTCTATCGCACACCCCTAGTTATCACCACTCAATACATCTGAACACAAAACTGTTACTCTTCTAGTTTTAACACGGCACTTCAATAACACGGTTCAAAAACTGGCAAATTCCATTTTATACTAAAATTAGACTGTGTGCACTAACCTGTCAATGAGGTCAGGTTTGCCTTCAGTCTTCAGATGCTCAAGAACATCAGTCTCGGTGAGAGGAATGAAACTTCCATATTTTATGTAGAATTGCTCCAGAAACTCTAAAACAGAAGACACTTAATTATAATACCTATGAAAATGATGGCAACAGACTCAATCATCACTGTATTTATGCCTCAAACGGAGGCTTTGGGCGCCATGCCATCTTCGTGGGCATGTACGAGCACAAGTTAAAACACCTTTCAGCCTACTTGTGATGTCAGTGGCGTGTATCTACAGACTTGAAAAAAACAAAGTGTGCCTGGTGCCTGGCAGAACCAGGTTTTAAAAGAAATCAATTGCTTGGGTTTAAACAAAACTAATATCAAAGTTGCTGTGAATCAGGATGGAGCTAAAAGGATTTCCACTAATCTACAGAATAATATTCTATACATATACTTTTCTCATTTTACCTACATCAACTATGGCTTGTTTGTGTTGTTGAAAAAGGGTTAAAAAAAACACAAGAAAGTTCCATTTCAATTTATTTTACACAAGAGAGAATTTCAACAGATTTTGGAAATAAGAACATGTGTCATATGTTTTTACTAGTGAATAAACATAAGTTCAGATCGAATCTTTGTGTATTATAGTTCTTGGACGTACTTTTTTTTAAAATGGTGACATATGACAGTATAGACTGCCAATGTCCAAAGTGGCCTTTTTTCTGAATTTAGGAAAGAAAACTTAATTTTAATACCATTTGGCCAACCACATAAAAACAATGAAGACATCTTACCATGGACCATATGGATACGCTGTTCCAGGATTTCTTCTCTCCGCATCATTCCATCCATCTCTGCGTTTTGTCGCAAATTCTTACCCAATGTTTCCTCTTCAATATTTTCCCAAGTGCCAGACAGAGGGTAAAGCATGTGGTCCCATAAGGCCCATGGGTACTCTTTTCTGCTAACTGTTATAGGGCCGAGGGTTGGAGAGGACACCTCGGATGGAGGAGAACTTGTCAGCTCGATGCTCGTGGAACTGTGGTTGTCGTTTTTTGATGCGGTAATGCTTCCATTGGACAGTGTTGATGCTAAAGAAAAAAGATCTGTTCTTTCAAAGCTGTGGAACACTTCTGTCTCAGAGTCCAGGTCCTGAAGTGTTCCTGGTGTGATCGGCCATGAGGTGGACAGCGGACCATTCCCTGGTTCAATTACAATCACGTAGTCCTCCTGCACCCGCTCTTCCGGGTCACAAAGGTTTACAGTTTCTCCGTTTCTAAACGAACTATTACCCGAGTTTGACCCACCCCTGACTTTATGCTGTAAATTCTGTGTATTTTGGTTTACCCCTGGCAATGACTGGCCTAAGGCATCTGCTTTAGAAGTGATGGCACTACCTTTAACTGCTCCTTTTATTTCAATCTCCCTTCCTTCTTTCTTTTGATTTCTAACCATGCATCCTCCCTGGTCTGACGTTCCTGACAATCTCCTTTCTGTGCTTGGACTATGACTACCTTCTTTCTGCACTGCACCACCAACCCCTGAACCCCCAACTGACATCTTCTTTTTCTTAACTTCCTCGTTTTCGGAATCAACACAGTTCTGAACCTTTTCATCCTGTAAGGAGACGGGGGTTTCAGGCATTTGTGATGGAGCACTACCCACTGCTGTGGACTGATGAACCTTCCCACATGAGTCATCTTCATCTTCCGATTTCTCATAGGCCAAATCAAGACTCGTGATGGGGGTCACCTGGAAGTTTCTTTTTAGAGTGTGCCCAATGTTTCGACCAGCACCTCTCCCCCTGCCACTCCCCCTCCCGCCAGCTGAGGTTTTAACATTGTGTCCTGTGCTGTTTGGGCCACAGCACTTACAAGCCTTAGGAGTCCTTTTCCTGCCCGATGTGCGGCCACCGATTGGATCCGTAGCAGGAGTTGGTCCGGACACTGGCGTTGTGCTTAATGCTTTCCCTCGAGTCACAACAGTGGGGTTTGCATCAGCAGGAGCGACAGTAGAGGGTTGTGTAAACCCTGAGTTGGAGTTGAGGTCTGTGGTGAGGAATTGGGTTGGAATATGGGTTAGGTCCTGAACTGCAGTGCCTCCAGAGGGAAGCATAAGAGGAGGTGTAGTAGCAGGAACAGTTAAATGAGGTGAGGCTGATGGTGTCGTTGTCATTGGGGAGGCAGAGTCGCTGTGAACCATCACGCCCTTCTTTGGCTTTTCAACCCCATCCCCAATGCCCCTCTCTGCACGTCTGTCTTTTTCTTCCTTTCAGCTCGGTGGACTGTAAATAGGATTTTCCTCCTTTATCCTCACACATCCAACTTGTTTTCTTCCGTGAAGAAGTTTTAGTGTGAACGGAGGTGGTTTTTCTTCAGTCTTCTTCACCACAGACCAATGCTCCTTGACTAAAACATTGCTGGTCACAAACATTCCTCAGTGTCAAGATATCACCATCTTGGTCTCCTAAATGGAATGAGAGGACAATGTGAAACAATTTAGAGAATGAAACCTACATTAAGTCACTGTACTCCAATGGTTGCTTTGTTGTGTTTGAAAGTTAATATGTCCAATATTTCAAAGTATTTTTTAAGGGAGGTTTCATTGGGACACACACACACACACACACACACACACACACACACACACACACACACACACACACACACACACACACACACACACACACACACACACACACACACACACACACACACGATGACAATGTGCCAAATATCATGTCGACCCCAGAAATGTTTTTAGCAGCTTTTTAGCTTTGAACACAATGTTATTTGAAGGGAATAATAACCTATTTCACTTTAACTTAAATGTACCTGAGCAATAGGTTGAGATAAGTTTGACCCACATGGAAATGGTGCAGGTGCATCACATCACCTCTCATATCAGACTCTAAAGTTGGAGTTGCTCTGCACAATTTGTTTTATGAATGGATGCAGAGTTATCTTTAGAGGGAAATCAAAACCCGAATGAATAAAACCATAATAATATTACAAAACTACCTATTGTAAAATGAAAAATATCTTTTTTTTTTTAAACAAATATGTCCATCTTCATTTTATAATAGAAATAGCTTTTAATCTCAGAGGGAGATACAGTTGCTCCACACAGAATAGAATACAATAAATAGAAAAGAAAATTGATATGACAAATTAAACAGAAGAATAAAAAAAACTAATAAGTAAATGTTAATGTGCACAAGGTAACTAGTATAAGCATGAATGGGTGGCTTGACAGAGAAAACAAAACAAACTAGAGAAAAAATTTACGTCAAAGTGTTTGCAATTAGTCTATTTTTTTCTTCTGTTGCAAATCAAAATGAAAATTGCAAGACTCGTTTGTCACGTTTCAGATTTGTTGTTTTAGCACGCAACTGACAGTGCATATTAACCATGACGACATGATTATAAGCACTTGAATTCTATGTCGTTCTCTCGATGGAAGAGGCACACGAAAAGCAGCTATTGTCATGTTTAAATATTGATTTCGTCGTGAAATAAACACTACATACAGCAGCTATGTTTTACGGGACTTGAAAGATCCAATCCGTCATTTTTTTTTTAAATACCAGCTGGTAAAAACATTATATTCAATGAAGTTACTGAGTTAATGTAAACCGTCTTGTTATGTTAGCGGAAAGAATGCAACATTTCAACGTCAGATTGACTAAGCACGTTCAAATAAACGCCTCAGTACATATCGCAATTCAAAACAGACTATTGTGGCAAGGTATAAATATTAACACGTGAAAGTAAATATTTGCAAAGTAGCCCTACGCGCTAGCTTTGGCCAAAACAGACGACTACACAAAGCAACGACAACACACATTTCCTCCATTTTCAGTGGGAAGTTGGAGGCGTCTAAAACCAAAAAGGGGGCGTATTGGAAGTATACAAACGAGTCTGGATTCAAATATGCCAAATACTTGATATCAAGCAGAGAGAATGGATAACATCCACTTACTTGTGAGTGATGTGACAAAGTGTTTCATCCAGCCACGATTTCAAGAAACAATTCAAGCTGTGGTCGCTGACTTATTGCGTCACAGCACAGCGCAGCGCAGCGCTCAGCTTCGGGTTTCTCCGGAGAGCTTCCCGAAGTCACCTTCGGCTTTTCGGTTTGTCTTCAGACCTTAATTTAGATATAACGCAGCAAGCAAATAAACAATCCAAGCCGCACCACCCTGATTAATGCTAACATAAAAACGGAATCCATGGGCATGCATAAAGCGTCCACTCCGACAGAAATGTTTCGG
Organism: Lipophrys pholis; assembly: GCF_963383615.2. Lineage (NCBI taxonomy): Eukaryota > Metazoa > Chordata > Actinopteri > Blenniiformes > Blenniidae > Lipophrys > Lipophrys pholis. The sequence goes on along the minus strand of NC_137640.1, from coordinate 19,239,493 downwards.
GAGAAGGGTAAGTTCTCTTGATTGAGAGATTGATTGAGCCTTGATTTGCATTGATGAGCTTTCTCAGAAATGTCTGAATGAAGTTATAACGACAACAACACATGTTTAATTTGGACGACACGCACACACGCTCACACACAACGTGTAACCTATTGTTTTATAGCCTTATTCAGACAATTGTGTTATTAGTAACACGATTTCAGAAGAGATGAAGCGTGGTCTACCTCGGTTTCGCTGCAGTAAGCGGCTCGCGCTCAGCAGCTCACCATTATCTGGTAATCGTTCGCTCCACCGTCAGCTGCTGCAGAATGGTTAATAATTGGCAAAAAAAAAATGTTACTGCGAGGGTATTCAGAATCCGAGCTTTGCTGCGAGTTGACTCTTATACTGTGCTGAATGTTTTCTAATAAAGCACGGATCAGACAACCTTCGGTTGATGCTGGCTTTTACTCGTGAAAACGGCTGTTCGTCTCGAACGAGACAGTGATTGACTGTAAAAACGCTATTTTTTTTTTTTTCTTTTCTTTTTTTTTGCGTTTTGGACTTTAAAAAAGAAGGCGGAAACGATGAAAAGGGTGTGGGTTGCATGGCGTGCCACTAGTCGGCGCTGTGGTGTCGTAATACAACCATCCACATTACAGTAAACATTCAAACTCCCCACAGACATGGTGAGTAGTTGTAGTTCAGACCCAGGAATCATGTATGGTAGTGATGGGCTGGTTGACCCAAATGTCGATTATATCGATACCTATGTTGATATCGAACGATACCAGTCCAATGAGATCGATGCTTAGTTTCAGTTGTTTACCTGAATGCATGCATGCCGCGCCATCCCGATCACTGCACCTGATATATTTTGTTCTAATTTTTTCTTGAGTGATAGTTTTTTTTTTTTAATACACTTTGTTTTTTCGAGAAAAGAATCCACACATTATAACGTATGGGAGAAAATTGTGTTTTTTCTGTTTCTTTTTATAAAGTATTTTCTGTTTACTTGGAAACTTTCGCCATATTCTGTTCTACATTTGAACTAATTAATAAACCAAAGGAAAACAAGGTATTATAAAAACACTTAACGGTCATCAAAATTCATCCAGATTTAGCAATTTGATGATGTATTTAACTTAAAAAATAATAACTAGCGGATCGGTATCGGGGATACTGGTAGCGTACTCTTTGTGCATACATAGAATACATGCATACATACAAACAGCACCCACTGGTGGCTCCACATGAAAACTACATGATCTTCAGTGTTTCTGCAGCGTCCATTTATATGGACGTCGTTTTCAAAACGCTGCCTTCTAAACGTGAAACTTCTCTGTAATGAAAACACAAAAACAAAGTGTTTTTTTTTAATAAACGGATGCCATAGAACCCGTATAGCTAACGACTTTGCTGGCCAAAGTACGTAGGTGTGTTTCGAGTCGTGTTCTGGCCAGACAAGCCCGAGGCATTGGTATTTTTTGAACTTGTAATTATTTTCTGGTCTTCACAGCAGACGGTGTGTCTTTGTCACCTTTAATTACAAAACATCTTATACAGGAAAACAATAAATAAAACCAACATTTTAGTGAAGAAATCAACTACAAAATTATAAACAGTAAAAAGTTACATGAGGAGAATATTAACATAGTAGTTACCGGGTGTATGATCGTGGTATCTTTCAGCTTATCTGAAGCAATGGTACAATATCTTTGTATGAAACTCTACCAAAGGTATGATAGCTGTCTGAAAGTGTCCCATATCACCGTCTAGCGATACACTTGAATTCCAGAACCAACAATCAAATTCTTCCCAGTAAAAAAACAACAAACAAACATATGAGCACAATAATAACATGTCTGAGCTTCCGTCAGGAGTTCTGCACACCCACTGAAAGACACTCAAAGATAATGCAGCAACACGTTTCAAATAAAAGTTCTGTTGCTGAACTATTTGTACATAAGGTCAGTGCTATATTCTCTACTAGCATGATCAAAAACAACAGGCATATTGTGTCTTTTCACAAGTGTCCCTTGGCTCAAGTGGTGTAAAGAGATTACATTTTATTATTCGACTAAAATCCTCTTTTTGTTTCTCTGTGTCCTTTCCTGCAGGAGCTCTGGATGGACTCCAGGACTGTGGAACTGGATGTTTGTGATCTGGGCCTTCTCGCTATATAAATAAAACTGAACTGAAATGGAATCGTAAATGAACAGATGTCACAATGTTTGAAATCTTCACATGAATGTATCACAATCCATCCATCATTTCAATTTTGCTGCAGTTTTACAAATGGGAATTGGCTTTTTAGTGGCAAGGCATGTCGTGCTTTATCCAAAAATTGGGACTGGGATTTTACCACTTTTAACAAAGCAATGTTGATCAAGCTGGATTCATGAAGGAAAAAAAATAACACAAAGTATCTCAAAGCAACTCTGTCAGGTCAACAGGACTCGTTCTGCATCTTTGGAAAATGTTTTGCCCCTTAATCAAGTATCACACGACTTGGATAAGAGACTAAATATCTTTCAAAGATGCACGACCGAGGTCACATGAGCTGATTAATCTGCTTTGAGACTCTTGAGACAAATGAGAATATGCACAGACAGTCAACATAGGAAATACATTTTGTGTGTGAAAAATTTACTTCACAAAGAAAAACAATTTATTTTGCAGTTTTATCATCTGCATTCAACCTTTACTGAGACTCTCCTGCACAGTGGAAGACAGCATGAGAGTGGGTTAGTAGATTCTAGGTTGGGGCCACGAAAGAGATTTAACATGGACAAAAGTTAAGTGGACAGAAGTTTGAACCAGTCTCAAAATATGAAGTAAATTTTATACAAATTATCACTTAATAACATATGTATGTATTCATTGGCGCTAAAGACAAATGCCATGCTTTGATGAGAAGGTGCTGCTACCTATCCAAGTGAGGCGTTGATAGCAGGAGTATATATGGTCTTGGAGACGGCAGCGCCACTGGCGCCCCCTGCTGTCAGAACCTGGAGCTGCAGCTTGTAAACACTTAGAGCCTGAAGACCTTCAACTGTCACCTCCCGCTGAGACTGGAGAGGGAAGCAGAGTACGTTTACAAAATCACACCATCAATATTCAATATTCAAAAGAAGTGAATAACAAAGTGACTTGTTCTAAAATGAGATTGGGCACATTTTACAATTTTCTCATACTACATGTTCAATTTTTTATTTTTTTTTATAATCTGTGAGATAATTTCATCAGCTCTAACAAAGGCTTATTTCTACAATGAATATTATTTACAATACTTATGTATTCATATTCGTTCATGGGTATTAGACATAACAGAATCTATATATATACAAGTAGTTGTTTACCCATATTAGAAGTACAGAAGTATATATAAAACAGTTCCATCCACTGTATACAGGTTCAATAGACAGCCTGCAATTAATTCATATATTACAGTAAAAAACTGAAACATCAGGCGAGCAGTGTGTGTCCTCACAGCTTGGCCAGCTCATATGCCCCACTTCCACAAGCCCTGAGAACTGCTTCTCAAAAACTAGATTAACCTATGATTCATTCGTAATTACAGATTAATATCAAATCTTCCATAACATTCTTGAAAAATATATCTTCCAACAATTACACAAGTTTATGGTTTGTAAAAACGTCTTCTCTTCCATTTGGTCAGGTTTCGGGCAGTGGTGGTCTAGAGGTTAGAGAAGCGGAATTGGAAATTCACAGGTTTGAATCCCATGACTGAGAGGTCACCACTGCAGGGCCCTCAGCATGACCCTTGACCCCAACCACTGGCTGAGCTCTCCACTAGGCGCTAGGAGTGGCACGCTGCCACAGAGGTTAAATGCAGAGAAGTAATCTCCCCTAGGGGATCGATAAAATGATACTTTCTTTTCTTTCCTATTTGTTTTTCCTTTACAGCACAGAGATGATTTTTGTTTAAGTCATCAATGATATACGTCTGAAGAGAAAATCTGAGTCCTGGTGTTACTCGTGCTTTGAAAAAATTGTGTTCTTTTTATATTTGTCTTTTTCTGATGAATTTTATTTAGCTTAAATTATTTTATGTTTTATTATCTTTGCTTGTTTTAAATCACCTTTCTCATTGCACTGTTCTTGCCAGGTGTACTGGTTTGTGCACTTTGAATTGACTTTTGAAATTTATTATACAAATAAAGTTGTCTTGCCCGGCCTAGGAAATTTAATATAAAAAGAAAAAACTAAAGCACAGGCTCCAACTGGACATTTCCAAAATAAAGCTACACAAAATTAATATATACATAATCTGTCATATTTTGGACACAACCTAATTCCTTTTCCCTATAACCCTTAGTCTCACCTGGGCAATGGTTTGAGTCTGGGAGATGAGTGTGTCCTCCTGGCCTTCTGCTGTTGCTGCAATCTCAGACTGCAAAGTCCAGGTGAACTGGAAACCCTCAATAGCTTTTGGGTCCCGTGCATGCTGGGACATCCTCCAGTGAAACCTGCTGATTAGGGAGCCGTTGACTTGCTGGAAGTCAGCGGTCAGCCGCTCTGGACGCAGTACCACCTTCCTACCTGCCAGGAGGCGCTCTAAAGCAAAAGACAAAGAATCTCTCTGGTAAACTACACAACTGTGCACATCAACAAAAAAGAATGTTTTAGTCTCTGTACAAAAGTTCATGACCATGATTTTAATTGAAATGGCAAATAAAACAAACTTGTCATGCTATTCTTAATAGTCGAGGAGTGAAAGGATTAATGAACGCTGCTTGACATCTGTGTTCAGTTACCCTTACCCTCCACGTTACAGGGCAACGCTTTGCCTCCTCTGACCCTGACGGAGGAGCATGAGGGAGTTGTAAGCCAGGCAACAGCCTCTGATCCCGGATTGGCCTTCATTGCCACAGAGACACGGTACTTACAGGCAAACAGCAGGCCTGTAATAGTGTGATGGGTGCCCTGCAGGGAGAGTGAAATAAGTCAAGTTTGGAATAAATGTGTGTTAGGAGCAGGGAGCAATTTGCCTGTGGGAATGGGGGTTATTAAATTCATCCACTCTTCAGTGTGATTAAAGCTACTTCACCAGCAGACTGCACAAAGTTTTCAGGCACACCTGAATAAAACTCGGGCCAACAATGGAAACAGTGAAACACAAATACCTTTCCACTCACACATGCAACATGCTTTGTCTCACAACAGGTAGTAAATTCTGTTTGAGTGTCTGACCTCCAACACTGTCATTAATATTTCAATATAGTATTGTTAATGAATGTGTAAGGTGTGTGTGACACACACCATAGTTAGTAGACCTTCTAGTGGAAGATATTTGGAAGCAAAACTGTGGTATTATGGTAGCACCAGTGGTACTTGGGCTCCATCTAGTAATACATGGAGCAAAGTCATGTATTCTAAAATGCAATAACTGAAAATAACTACTAATTTCAAAATGTTCTGTTCCGTCCTCCTTTGTCTCCCTCCTTTTGTGCACTTGCCTCTCTCTGTCCCCCTCTCCCATCAGCACAACAGTGACAGCAGTGACTCAACACTGTGACACAGAAGTAGCTGGCTCGCACACTAGTCTGGCATCCAGATTAAAACTGCACTTGTGTTTTTGGTGGCCAGCCACGACAGTCGTAACTCTAAAAGAGCGAACTGACTTGTGTGGGAGATATCTGGGTTCTGTGAAGTGGACCAGGAGCTGGACGACACACAACAAGTGTACAGAAAACAGCAAGCAAAAGTAGTAAAAGTCTTAAGCCACATTAACCTATATACTGTATCCTCCCTGAGGCTGTCGGTGTAGAGAATGAACGGGGGAAGATAGTTTTACTGTGAGATCTTTATCTTTAAATTTAAAGCATTGTTCAGGCCAAGTCTGGATAAATATTTAGTTCAGACACTCATGTAAACAAGACCGCTCAGGGTAACACTTTTATCAATAGATTGTATGACAGAATCTACCATTTTTATCAGTTTGATATTGTAATAATGTTGAGATATTTGCTGTCCATTTCCCTGATAGCCCAAGAACAACACCTAAATTGAGAATAAATAACCTTATACAACTTAACATGAAGTTCCTATTTAAAATTAGAACGATCTTTCCTTTAGATATGATGAAAAATCACTGTTGTTCTTGTGTTCTGGCTTGATATGTATGCGAGACAATAAGGTGCTTCGCCTTGTTATGACAAGACGAAGTGTCACTTAGAATGTTTGCACAGTGTGGTTGAGCTTGGCTAAAAGTATCAGCGAGTAATCTTCATATGAGCAGCATAATTGTTTCCCTGTGAGCTGTTCAGCACTAATCATGTTAGCCTCCGATACATTATGTTCAGGTTGGTCAAAGTGGTGGCACTTCAACATTTCCTCACGCGGTACATGCTGTAAAAGGTTTGAGAACCAATGCCTTAAAATCCACATTTTATCACTTTTTTTGGTCTTGGAACCTGATTCATGAGCACCTTGTTAGCATCATGTGAAAAATAAAAACACATTTTGACGACCTCTGGCAAATCTGAAGGTTGGCCGTTTCAAATGGCAAGAAATATCATAAGTCCAACGAGCAGAAAATCACGTTTGGTGACCTCAACAAAAAGTACACTGATCTTCAACATTGATCAGCCGACGGCGTATGTGGTCATTTAGGGCGAGAGGTTAGCAATGGGACAAGAGGAGAGTACGGTGAGTCCAGCTTTGGTTTAATGCAACAGTACGACCAGTTTATGGCAGCTTATTTGTCTGAAAGGCGCCAATGCTTTGCAGCAGCTACAATTTGTAATGCATACTTAAAACTGTTATAATTTACACAGAGCATTGTGCATAAAGTTACTTCACATGAGATTTGCCTGTGTTAGTTTTGGCAGCCCATTTAATGGTGAGCAGTTATTACTGAAGTGAGTCCATAAAGCACTTCAGCACCGATTCCACTTTCTGTCAAACGTTGACGTTTACTGATTTACCCATTTGTAAGGCACACCTGTGCAAACTTTGCAATGAAAATTGGCACGGGTTAAAGTTTTTCTTGAGCTTTATTTATCTTAGTTTAGAGTACCTTAAGCATACCCAGAAGGAACCTCACTGCAAACGTGAACCCTTGTGGAACGCGAGTTATAAATTGCTGATTAAGCAGTATTAGATTATCTAAAAGTGACTGTACCTTTCCCAGGCAGTTGACAGAATTACAGTAAGAGTGATGTTAGACAAAAACCAAGGTGATAGCCCAGAGACAAAGTTACACGCAGGCAGAGGATGAGAACATGCCAGATTGGTCTGAATTATGGTGAAGAAATCTGATCGGGGATCTGCACATGCACACGCAAACACCAGAGAAACAAAACACCGTTGCAAAATTTCATCTACACACAGATGCACATAAATCCAAGTTGCGGTGTTCATACCTGCACTATTGTTGTTCTCTCAGTGCCTGTAATATTAGTACTGCAGATGTGTGGACGCCACCGCAAAATGTATGGGCCAGGGTGTCTCTGTCTGGCTGAAATAGAGAAGAACAAAAGAGGGATCAGACATACACTCGAGGATCTGTGTTTGTTTTAAGATGGGTAGCGATGGATGATATGGTTGGAAACCTGAGGAAAATATGTCTCAATACTTAATCATAATATTCACCGCTCTTCAGTCCATCTCTCATTCCCAGCTGCATATATGTTTGTTTTCCTGGTTAAATTTCACCCACGAGCAAATTCATTCGAGGAATGCAATCTGGTTCAATGCTGCAGCTTTTTCATCATTTCTCATTCCTCTCATGTTATTACAGTGGTTGAGAAACTAGTATCACCTTTCAGTGTGATGCATAGCTGCTCAATGATAAAGAAAAACTGACCACCATCGTTCTTCCATATAGACCCCCTCCGGCTTGGTCTGACCTCTGGTCTTCTTCTCTCTGAATCCTCTAAGATTTTCTTTACAATTCTAATTCTCTTTATCATCAGTTCATCTGTAATAAATGGTTTGCGTCATCCTCGGGGTCAGTGAATTCCTTCCGGCTCCTCTTCAGAATTTCCTCGGCACTACTGCAAAATACACCCTCACAAATGAACATGTAGTTCATTAGTATTTTTATATTTATCATTCCTTAATATTCTCATTCTCACGACTAAATTTCCCCATGTGCTACAAATCTTATGCTATGCTATGCTATGCTATGCTATGTTATGCTATGCTATGCTATGCTATGTTACCTCATCTTATCTTAAAACTGGTAAATGGATTGCACTTATAGAGCGCTTTTCAACTGCTTGAGCATTCCCAAAGTGCTTTACATCGTTAGTCAAATTTACCCATTCACACACAGATTCACACACCAATGGTGTTTTGAGGAGCAACTCACCCTGTTGGGGCCACTTCCAGAACACCTTCACCTGCAGCTGGTTGTCATGGTAATGAGAGGCAGCGACTTCTAGCCTCAGGCTTCCAGGGTTGAGGGGGGCCTCAGGGTGAGGCAGAGAGGAGGACACAGGGAGGTCAGAGGAAGATGATGGGGAGGATGAACCAGGCAAAGAGGAAGGAAGAGATGACGAAGCCGATGATGAGGAAGAGGGGAGTTCATTGGAGAAGTCTTCACCTTTGAAAGAAGAGAAAACGATACATTTAATTACATTGAGTCACTGAAATACTTTTTATTGGAATGACATGGGTCAAAATTGGAAAATGTCTGTTTTAAAGCTCGCACATGACGAGTAGTCTTTTTTATTTTCTTTCTTTTCATATTTTCATAAAGTAAATGTGGTTATTTTGTGTATGTAGTTTGCATGTTCTCCTTGTTAATTTGTCTTTTTCTCTTTGAAAAGGCTGAACATGATGGAGTAGTGATTTACACTCAGTTTAATTCTAGAGTCTAATCAGGTACTCTGGCTTCCCCTCACAATCCAGGGACATGCATTGTATGTCAAGTTAACTAGTGTCTCTAAATTGCCCCTGCAAGCCTAAATTCAATAACCATTTTGCATGTTGAATACATAAAACCTGTTGCCAATCGCATGGTGTTTATAATTGTATTAGGCCTAAAATATATTGAATTTGAACTGCAGCAGGGAGCTACTTCCCTGTGGTTTCATTAAAGTACAAGCTGAATATGGCTTAAATGCCCTTCCTTGGCATTGGGCTGCAAGTTAATACCGAGACTGAGTCAAATATTAATACCTCTAAATTATAAGTGACAATGTGTTCCATATGAAATTGTTGTTATGTGGATTAGTAATGGAGCTGCAGCTGGCTATAATCCTCTGCTGGACTGACTGATAGGTCACCTATAAGTACCTCTGTTGCTTCAACGACCATTACCATCGCCACTTTCCAGTGCACACTGTGTTTAAACAGTGCAGCTGTAGGTCGACAAAATATGCTGACAGTCAGCAAACGCTGTAGCTGCAGCTCTAACAAGAAAATCATTAACTTAAAAAAAAATGTATGACTAATAAATGCTGCTAATAAATAGGCGCTGTGGACGGTGCTGTGGACGGTGCTGTGGACGGTGCTGTGGACGGTGCTGTAAAAACAGTATTCATTATTGTCTTAACAAGTAAATGAAAAGTGTAAAATTGGAATGTAATAAGCAGTTTGTGTCATATGGGTGCTTGGTTGCTGAAGGAGTCGCTAACTTTAGATGTGTGTCTGGTTAAGTAACAGCATCACAGACTGAACACGTGCAGGTACACTTGTTGAAACTGTCTTTACTGAGAACATCTTAAATCTAGTTAAACTATGTGGTGTTAAAAACAAAACAGGCAAAAATATAAAATAAATCTATTGGATGTCTTTAGTGCCTCTGACTGTAAGATTATTATTTTTACTTTTAATCTAATACAATTTCTGATAATGGAAAAAGTTCATGTATGTCTGTGTTATGTTCAATTGCACATTTTATACATAAAATTAAATACATATAATGAACTGCAGCTGTAAGATGAAGAGCAGTGTGAGAAACGTGATTAAACTTTAGTCACCGATGAGTTGCACCACACCACAGGCAACTTGACCATTGCTTGATTAAAATTAAATGAAAACAAAAGTTCAAAAATATTTCTAACTTTGTTTCTCAGCATCAAACAACTTAGTTCATTACTGCTGAGACAAATGTCACACTTCAATTATGTATCTGATTGAGAGGTATGTATCTACTCCTGAATTCATTAATACTAACTTAAAATTATTAGTATAATTATACTTTCCCAAAATTCTTTTAACTTTTTTCAAATATACATAACATTCCAAAATTCTTAATATATTTGTCTGTTGCCCACTTTATGTTCTGGAAATTCTCAAAGTCTCATTACAATTGCACATTGAAGTGCTGCTTAAATGACAATATGTGACTTAAGTGGCTATTACCTAGCTCTGTGAGGTGGCGACTTTTGTGTATTACCTGCATGAGTAATAGTGGTGAAAACCAGCTGGGATCTGGGGCTCTTCAGTCTCTTCTGGCCCCAGTAGGCCACAGTCTGGACAGATAGGAGGTAAGATGTAGCAGGTAGCAGGCCCCGCAGCCACAACTCGCACTGTGCCTAGAATGCATAAACACATCATTAAAAAATGAAAACATCAATACCAAGCATTGTATTCACTTAATTTTTCAGACATATTTATACCCAGTGTTTTACTTTCCTGGGAAGCTGAGATTCATTATTGTGAAGTCAGTGTGTCAGACTGGGAAAGTATGTCACAAAATGAATGGTTTTGTTTGTATACTTACAGTTTGTTAGCTTAAGCTGAATAAAATTGTGTATTTATATATTACTTCACTTGCAGGAACTACACTAAGGACAAATACAGACTGAATTTGAAAATGAAGATGGTGAAGTTGTATATGTACGTAAAGCTAGAAATAGGGAAACCCCTGAAAAGTCAGGCAGTGAGCTTCATATTGTCTGTTTGCTTCAGGCCTCCCTCTAACACCACTACTTCAAAACAATTAAATATATACTCTAACTCCAGCTGGAACTGAGTATACCCATGGAGGGTAACAGTATTGGACCATGAAACTAGTGACTAGCAACCATTGCAAAAAGACTCGTGTCCAATTTCATGCTGGGCTTTACTTTGCCGAGTTTGCACGTTGTACCTGGGGCTTGTATGCGTTTTATTTCACAATCTCTTCCACAATCAAAAGACGGGCATGATAAGTTGATTGATATTTCAAATTTTTCCATTGTTGCCCATCTGTGGTGCAGAGATACTAAAAGACTTGTACCTGTCCAGGATGCATCTGGTCTCCCCTGCCAACAGTTAACTGCTATGAGGGCTGTCCTGCCACCTCCTCAACAAAAGCACAGTATTAAGAAACAAATGAATTAAAAAGACTTACAACAGGTCAGACACTGCTGGAGAGTGCCTTTTCTGGTATTGTCAAAGACCCCAAAGCTGTAAGAATATCTAAAGAACAACTAAAAAACAAAACAAAAACCCAACCATGACCTCCTTTTGGTTTAAAGTCAATCTTCTGCATGAAACAAAGAAAAAACAAACATGCAAACCAGTCAGGATCACACTGGGGATACCACATTGAAAGCCAGCACCTTCATCTTACATATTATCATTCCAAGCCACAATGTCTCCATCGCCATAACCATCATCATCACCATCATCATCATCAACAGCAGCATCAACAGCAGCAGCCGCAGCCGCAGCCGCAGCCAAAGCTGTGTGGGTGTGTGTGTGTGTGTGTGTGTGTGTGTGCTCTGCCTCATGACTGACAGTCCAGACCTGTTATGCATTAGCTTGCTTTTTGACTGACAGCTCATTAACAGGCTCTTAGTCTATCAGCTCTGCCTGCCTGTGTGGATTCGAGCTAGTCACAACAAAGAGATGCTTCGATGATAAAGAGTCTGTGTGTGTGAGGCGCTGTATGTGTGTACACTTAAGACAGATTGTGACGAAAACAAGTTAAAAGCAGTTTCTTGGTGACCGACGGACGAAATGGGTTAAAAGTATTTCCATTACACTGAAGATAGCCAAAACATATGGCCTGTACAGCTGTGTGTGTGTGTGTGTGTGTGTGTGTGTGTGTGTGTGTGTGTGTGTGTGTGTGTGTGTGTGTGTGTGTGTGTGTGTGTGTGTGTGTGTGTGTGTGTGTGTGTGTGTGTGTGTGTGTGTGTGTGTGTGTGTGTGTGTGTGTGTGTGTGTATTGTAAAACAAAGGGAGAGCAAGGGAAGCCTGGATTTCTAGTCTGGTGCGTAATGTCAGTGGACATTATATGTAAGAAAGTGTATATTTAAAAGCACTGATTCAGCAGAGGTTTTTCCACATTTGAATGCTTCCTCTGAATTCCCTTTTTACCATCAGGTTCAGAGCTAAGGTTTTGCAGCCCACTATAAATTCCTGATTGACAGGATGACAGTGATATGTGCTATATCCACACCAAGGGAATTGTACTTAATGACAGTCATGTAGCATCAATGAATTCAGTGATACGAAAGCTGTTGTCAACAGCATGGCTACGTTGTTCTGGGTCATACCTACCTGTTGTGATGCTGCTGTTTGTGTGTCTAGATGTGGGAGCAAGGAGGAAACACGAGTTAGGGGGGGCTCATTTAAATTCCAGACCTCCCAGCCAAGCAGAACAGAGGACCAGACTACAGATAAATGGCTCCACCAGGCTCAGTCTGGGATCGCCATCACTACTTAAGGATAGGTAGGTCCATATGAGTGAGGCTGCATTCAACCTGGAAACTCATATGTTTACTTTTCAGCATTTTTTTCTCTTTTCTTGTGGTAAACGTTCCCATTATACTTTCAGAAAGAGGGTCAAACGATGAAGAGGGCAAAAAATACTTTTAGCATTCTCTGTTTTGCTCATTATATCCTTAAAGAAAAAAAAAAAAAGTTCAGTCTGTACAGAGGCAATCATACCTGTTGCGTCAAAGCTGTAATATCTGTTTGTGTTGTTTGCTGTGATTATGGGTATTTTGGTGCTGCTGACTGGACTCAGCTGCATTGCGAATGTATTACATCACACCTATAATCAGAATAACAAAATCCACCCTTTGAACTGTAACCACACAAAAGAGCAAAAATGAGACAGCACTGTTTTACTGTATATAATAACCTCACATCCCCTCAGTCTCACAGCCAATTCTTCCCACCACAGTAGAGTGCTGGCAGCCATAGCACCGCATTAACATCTAAATATTGGCCATATAACACTTTCCTCACAAGGAACGTATGCTTTTCAACCGATACACCCAGTCAGTAATGCCATTACGCTGCAGTGAGTGGCATGTTGTCAGTTGTCCCAGATGCTGGAGTTGAACACATTATCTGGAGGCAGGGAGAGCCAATTCTCTCTGTTGTCAGTCGATCTCCACAGCTCGGTTGTCATGCTATTTCAGCAGCATAAAGCCCAGACATACATGCTTGTCAAAGAGCTTCTAACAACGTTACATCTCCCAGAGATAAAAGCGTGCCTTTCTGTGGATGACCTTGCGTTCACAGATCCACATAGAGCGTGTGCACAAAGTCTGCAGAAGACATCAATAACAGGAGTGCACGGCAGGCGGCAATTTCAGGGTGAATATGTCAAAACAGATCCAAAATAGCACACACATAAAGTGATTTATTTTAAATATATCCGCAAGCAAAATAATGAAACCACACCTCCAGACCTAAATATCTATAAATCCCAGCTGAATAAACTTTGGTAACTTCGGCAAGTTTGGCAAGTTTAACAACTCCACAGAACAGCTAAACTATGTTTGTTTTCCGAAGTCTCATTTTTGCTCATTGTTCAAATTCACATCCCAGAACAAGAGCACATTTTTCAGTTGATTCACATTTGTCAGAATTGTTATTGACAAATGTTGGCTTAAGGTGGACATCCTCCAGCCATCTCCTGTAGTGATTCATCCTTTTCAGCAGACTGGAATCAATCCCATGTGACTAAAGCAAAGGCATAGTACACCTAGACAAGTAGCCAATCCATCACAGGGCAAACACAGCGAGACAGAATGTCTAGACTCACCCTCACATTCACACCTAAAGGCAATTCAGGGTCACCAATTAGCACCAATTAAATTGTGGGAGGAAAATAGGAGGACAATATTTCTTTAAGCATAAAAATAATCTAATATTAGGAATGTGTTTTATAAGGGCTCGTTCCATTCCTGTGGCGCATGCGACTGACCTTTCTCCTTTTGCTGACTATATCTCAGATATTTTCAGTTTTCTGTAGAAAACTTGCACAAAGTGGCTGAAGCTGTCAGAGCCCGGCTCTGACCTGTTAAGTTGCTATAGGGATCAAAAGCTAAAAAACAAATAAAAAAAAAAACAGGGATTGTACATGTGGGAGTGTTTGCAAGTGTGAGTGAAGTCCATGTGTTTATTGGCCTGGTAAAACTTCTCAGGTGCGGCTAAACATCTTCTATGTGCTGCACGTTGTTTCACCCACTGTGTGAGAACAGTGAAGAAAGAAGAGAGCGGCTGGAGGATTATATTTGATAGTAGGTTTAGATTATGGTTTATACAACAGGGAGAGGTAACAGGCATGCAATTCTTTCAGCGTGTGTGTGTGTGTGTGTGTGTGTGTGTGTGTGTGTGTGTGTGTGTGTGTGTGTGTGTGTGTGTGTGTGTGTGTGTGTGTGTGTGTGTGTGTGTGTGTGTGTGTGTGTGCTTCTTTGAACTCATTTACCTCATTAACCCATGAAATGGAAGTGGAAATTTGCAATTTTACAACGACTAGTCTAAACTTCCTTTGCTAATACAGGACATACCAGCTACTATATCAACACTGAGGAAACTGGTTTCAACTCGCAAATTTAATTCCTTAACAAGCACCTATCGATATATTAAATATCCAATTCTAATCTTTTGTTGTTGAAATCATGTGAAGACCAAACGTTGTGATATTCTCTGCCGTACGGAAAGTTTTCTTACCCCCTGAGTCAGCCTGGTGTTGCTCTCCATTTTTGCCTGTTGTGAGCGCGAGTGTGTCGGTCTTGTGTGCATATTGTTGTGAGCTGTTTGCGTTTGTAACGTGTGTTTGTGCGCGGTGTGCGTATGTTGAGATATCCAGGTGATTCTGTAGTTGTGTACAGGCAGGTCTCCTTCCCTGGGAGGCTCCCAGTGTAATAAAGCCGCCACTGTGACCCCATTTCCCCTCAACCTGAGGAGAAAATGTAAAAAGCCAATTAATATGGAGCATGAATCGAAACAAACATATGGGAAGAAAGACAAATATTTAGAACTTCCTGAACAGACATGGATATATATTTGAAGAGGTTCTGCTGAATAGCAGTAAAATACTTTTTGAGATAAAAAGCTCTTCAATTTACTCAAATTTTCTAGTTTTCCTAAAATATGCTCTCATCCGTCAATTTATTACATAACAAACCCAATATGTTATGCCTAATGCTATATAAGTGATCGTATTTCATTTATTGTCATTTTATATATATTTAGTTCTTATACCGACAGACATTAAATATTGTTCTGTGGGAAAATGCAGTTTTGAAAACCTAAATTGATTGAATTAATTGTTATTTGATCCTGGTGCAGAGCCAATGACTAATGAAAACACTTAATGCTTTTCACACAAAACTAAACATCTGCTAAAGTGAACCACGCCTCACAAAAAAAGGAATTTCTAATGACAATAAGAACTGTTTATTTGATGACCTGAAAGAGTTGCTAATGTACTGTAAAATATTCAGGTATTCACAAGACCACCCTGTGAGCACCCTGCTGCTTTCCCAAGAATAATTACTGCATGACTTACCTTTGGAAATATTATATGGACTAATGAAATACATTCTAAATTATTGAGCTGGAACACATAATACTGTGGGCAGTGCATGCAAACATCAGTAAACCCTCTTTACAGACAAGCACATTCAAGGGCGGATGACGATTCGCTGCCTTGAACCAGTTGCAATGATCACAAGGAAAGTTATTTGCATCATTCATCAAGAGATCCCACCATTGGTTGTCACTGTAGCAGTCAAGGGTCTTGCTCGGGGAACTACAGTGGTGACCTGAACGCTGGGTGGTGCAAACCCGCGAACTTCTGATCCCAAATCCCCTTCTCAAGCCTCAAGGTCACCACTGATCCTATGAATGTTAACAGACTACTAATAGTGGCCGAGAAGTTCAACGAGCAAGCTTGTATGAGGAGGTTTGAGTTTTGAATCCAACTGCTGATGCGTTACCGGTATGAGTCCCTCAATCCTGAACTACTCAGGTTGTGTCATAAAACTAGATCCAAATATTTGGGCCATTTAACCACGTTCAGTGATGTTTATAAGCAATTATTTAAAAGAAGTAGTTTGGGTTTGGGTTTGCTGCAGATTTGATCACAATGTAGATAATAGGATACAACGGATAACAAAATGTGATTTCACATACTTATTTCTGCCAATGTATATGAATAATTTGCTCCTCAGGTACTTTCTATGTTGCCTTTACAAACCTCCTCTGTGCATGTATAGTGCAAGTTCAAACTTTATATCATGATGACTAAATTGAGCTAAATTCAAGGCATCATCTCTGCAATTACATGTTATTAAAATATTTCTATTGATACAACCTATGGTGCGAACACTATATCAACTTGTGTTGCAGCGTACTAATAGAGAAGAGTCTCTATTGAACAGGGATGAACTGTAATTACTATGTAGACATCCGATCTGATAAGACCTGCTTATGTACACGACACAGTTCATAACTAATCCCCCAGCCTGCAGTGCTGAAATGCACTTATATCAAAAGTGCAAATCAAAGTTACAGATACAGAGACAGAGACAGAGACAGAGACAGAGACAGATAAATACCTTTCTGTGAGCGGAGACACTGGCTGTGAACCCGTCCAGTCCAGAGTCTGGTTGCTCACTCTAATATTAGCTGGAGGTTCAGGAGGTAAAGGATCTG
Organism: Lipophrys pholis; assembly: GCF_963383615.2. Lineage (NCBI taxonomy): Eukaryota > Metazoa > Chordata > Actinopteri > Blenniiformes > Blenniidae > Lipophrys > Lipophrys pholis. The sequence goes on along the minus strand of NC_137640.1, from coordinate 19,222,648 downwards.
CAAACCGAAGAACACCATGGTCAGGACAAGATGGAAAGACTGTTGAAAAATATTCCATATTAAGTAAACAAATATAATTAAATAAAATAAAATCCCCACGACACACACGATAATCAGAAAATAAACATATCCATCATTCTGAGATACAGTCTAATGGGAGCACATCTAGGAGGATACACCTCCCTGCATAATGTCATGACAATGATTTTAAATGTACTTACTTTATATTCATTGACTTTACATTAGTATAGTATTAAACCATGTATCTTTGTAGACAATGTTTTCACACATTGAAAACTGTTATAAAATAAAGACATTTCTTAAACTATTTTACATTTTACATTCAATTAAAATGTATAGTTTTCTCAGGCATCAATTTTCACTCAAATTAATTATGATAGTTGTAGTAAATATGGTTTATACTTCAAATAACTGTGTTTTTGATATAAAAAAGGGGTTCTCATTTAACAAAAACTTTGGTTATTTCTCATTGAAAAATCCAAAATATATATTTTGACTGAATTCTTGAAAAATGATCCTATGTTGTTCCCGTTTAAAATATCAAAACCTGCTTCATATTGTATATAAATGAGGATTTTTCATAAATTGTGTATTGATTTTTAGGAAAGCTTACATAAATACCTTAGACAATGTCAAAAGAGTATATAAACGCAGACACAAAACTTTAGTAAGACTTTTAGAGAGTAAGTGTGGTTGCCTGAGTTTTCATTTATAAATCTAATTTTATTTTAAATTGACAGTCGCTATTATAAATTTTGTCTTACCATAGCTCATTGACTGTGTAACTATAATCAAAGCTCTAGCAATTTGTGCTCAGTGACTATCTGTGTTTCATACATAATTGTTTAATATTCTGTTGGTCTTAAAGAGGCTTGACTTATGATGAGACCTTTATTTCTTTTCAGACATCTTTCACCAGCTTGACTGAATTGTCTAATACCTCAATATTTAATGTGCTGCAGTGGAGAAAAAGTCTGGGGGGGGGAAAGGCTAATTTCCTTTCAGCCTTATTGAAGTCTCCAAAGCCAATTGAATTTACAGCATCAAAGGTGAGTGATACTGGAGAACCCTGAAGCCCTTTTCAGTAGCGACCACAACACAGACCAAAGTCGACCACCACTACTCACTGTTTGCCTCCAAAATGAAATCCTGAGGTCGCTGGTCTTTCAACACGGACTCTGTGTCTCATTAGAGCCTCAAACCCGGGCGCTGTATTTGATTAAAACTACAAATGTATCTGATTAGAACTACATTCCCATGGCAGGCCTCCTACAGGCTTTGCTTGGCTGCCCCACATGTACAGATCAAAGTCGGGGCAACGTACTGCTGCGGCTGCAGGAGCCGGCCTGTTTGTGTGTGCCGGCATGTGTGGTTGTAAGCTGGGTGTCACCAGCAGTGATTACTGTCAAGCGTGTCTTTTTATCCATTGTTTAATGAAATGAAGACATCAAGATGAGTTTTCCTGACTCAGACATTCCCCTGTAATTCCTGCTGGCAGCTTCTGTGCAACAACTGACGTCACAATGGAGTGGGAACAGTTCACATGGGACATTCCTGCTCTGGTAAGCATCAGGTCACAGCGGAGGCACTGCGACCATCTTGACATCTGCTCGCTTCCTGATTTGTGACCCTTGACCTCCAGGCCCTGACTAATCAGTCTAATGAAGTGGAAACACAAGACGCTGACTGTGATCAGATGGTATTTGGAATGTTTAAGTGTGTTTTTAACCTTTCACCCTGGATCTCAAAATACAAAACACACACACACACACACACACACACACACACACACACACACACACACACACACACACACACACACACACACACACACACACACACACACACACACACACACACACACACACACTCACACACACACCTCTTCAAATGATACGTATTTGCTTTCTTTCAGAGTAATACGAGGAGATCGATATCACTCCTTTTTTTGTCTTTTGTGTATAAGACTGTGGTGACCAACAATGGGTCCGCTAAGGTTGGAGCAACGGCAATCTGGATGCACCATATAACCTTACGGAATTATTTAGTCCTTATGGTTTATTCATAATTTTGTTACAGCACAGTGTGCTCACTTTTTCTCATTCTGTTTGTAGTAGAAAGAGAGAGCATTAAGTTAATTAACAGAAAATAACCTTGAGAAAATGGGATTACAGAGATTTATTTCATATTCAGTTTTCTATTATTCTGGAAAAAAAAGTTTCGTTTTAACATTGAAAAGTGAAAGTTTGCAGATTTTTTCTGCTTTCTCTATGTTGCTGTCAACCCATGACAACCAAATTACACCTGTATGCATTTATTTATGTCCGAGAAAATGTAAGTGTGTAGTTGGATGGGTCATCTGAAGCTGCCAAAGACAGTTCAGGAAACCTCAGCAGACGTAATGTTTATGCTTTTGAATACATCATCATTTGTTGTTTTATTGCAAATGTGGAAAGTTAAATCTTAAAACACCTTTCTATAATCTCTTGTAACTGTTCAGCTGATAAAGAATCTTTTTTCTCCCCCAAAGTTCTGTCCAACCTTAGGTCATTACTCACATTTAAACATACTGTAGCCAATCCTGGCAGGGGATTCATATTACTAGTCAGACCTGGCGTAACACCAGTATGACCTCAGTCTGCTAAGCATTAGAGCTGCAACCTCCTACAATGTGTGTATGTATGGGCGGATGTGTGATTGTGCATGTGTGTGTGTGTGTGTGTGTGTGTGTGTGTGTGTGTGTGTGTGTGTGTGTGTGTGTGTGTGTGTGTGTGTGTGTGTGTGTGTGTGTGTGTGTGTGTGTGTGTGTGTGTGTGTGTGTGTGTGTGTGTGTGTGTGTGTGTGCATGTAAATATTCCTGTTGTGGGGACCTACATTAGTTTATACACTTACATTATGTGGGCGAGTGATCATTGTGAGGACCAGAATCAAATCATAATAAAGTTTATACACTTTCTGGATAATAACGGTTTCAATATGCGTTGTTTGTACTGACCACTGTATTTATTACATGCCCTGTGGGCTCCTCACAAGGACTATCAGGTGCCGTTGAGCACCAATTTAGCTACCCCTGCTCCGGGCCAAGGTTAGATTCATCTTAAATGTTAGGGTTATGCAAGTGGTGGTTATGGTGCAGTTTACAGAAACTACGCAGGCAATGGATCTAAGTCAATGCAATGTCCTCAGGAGGCAATAGGTACGGGAACCTCTTTTATAATATCCCAAAAAGGAAAATCCTGAAATTTATAGAGGGAAACATATCAAGATTAGAATAATGACGCAAGTGAGATTAGTTATATTTGTAATAAATAAATGAAAGTTATTCCAACATCTCCATAAAGAATGGTATGTACAAACATGTAAAACATGGTGGTGCGTGTGTGTGTGTGTGTGTGTGTGTGTGTGTGTGTGTGTGTGTGTGTGTGTGTGTGTGTGTGTGTGTGTGTGTGTGTGTGTGTGTGTGTGTGTGTGGGTGTGTGTGTGTGTGTGTGTGTGCTTGCCAGTGCTTACATGTGCTTGCTTGTGTGTGTCTTCACAGTTTGTATAAATATGTGCATGTGTGCTTGTGTGTATCTTCTGCTTCCTGGCTGTACTTTATGGACTGCGTGATGGTTTAGCAAGTGTGTGTACCTTATCCATCAAATCTGAGTGAAAAGGAGAGTAAGAACAGGGAAAGGGAGGAAGGGGTCAGAGAGACTCTGGAATTACTTTGGGGAGGTGTAATATCTCTCTAAAATGACACAAAACAAGTACAAGTGTTTTGCTAAGAGTCAGAATATCAGAATTCACAGATCGGTTATGCGAACAGGCAGGGGAATCATCACTCTCAGTGGGACACTCCCAGCAACTCTCTGAAGAAAACCAAAGTATGTGTTTAAAAGCGTTTGGATTACCTTTACTGGAGATGTAGTGTTTGCTGGGTGTGGTGAAACCTCTGCTGCCGTGGCTATTGATGGCAGCGACTCTGAACTGGTACCAACGCTGCGATCTCAGGTCTGACAAAACCACGTCCTCAGAAAGAGTCTAAAAACACAAACATAGCATGTAGATCAGCGGACATGAGAGACACTGACTTTTTGTTTATTACCACATGTATTGTGTTTATTTCTAATAAGAGATAGACAAATGCCCACATTTATTCTGAAGCATTACAATGACATGATTTAAACTACAGCTAAAAACAGCTAACAGAGCCTCAATCTCTATGTCATAAATTATCATAGAACATAAAACCACATGAGAACATACCACCTGACCCAAAAATATACACTTGAGAACAGAAATGAATAAAAACTGTGGTGATGTATTGTTTATCAGTCACTATTTAAATTGCTGCAACACACTGGACATGAATCAAATAGCCCAAGTACCATGTGTTACTATAAGTATGTGTTGCTTATTTTTAATCTGTCTCATTTAAATATTTAAAAACTTTGCAAAAATTGTTGATAGAAAACCTATCGATTGATAACAAACATATTGTATATGTACTTTCGGCCTAAATTTTATACTCCGTGTTTTGAAGTTAACTCTCTGAGTGACATAAGGAAAGTACAACAACCTGAGATCTGGAGGTATGTGGACAATACTTGATCTTTATGAAGACCCAAGCGACAACATTCTTAATTAGCTGTTTGACACTTTTTTAGAAGTTGATTACATGTACTCAGTGCTCGTACTGGTCTCCGGGTGAAAGAGGAACTTAAATATCCATCTATGTCTGTTAAAATGAATTTATCTTGTCATTCAGAATATTGATATGTTAAATAGTTAGGGGGCCCATGACAGAGCTTTGGGGAACTCTGCATGTCATTTTATTCAGCTCATATTTGACGTTACCTACTTACTACTAATTACTTCATAATCTGTATCGTAGCTCATGGTTACAAAAGTTAAAAAGCTTGTTTTTGTTGTTTCATGTGGTAATCTGATTTATCTGTAAATATATTGACCAGCAGGAGGATTTTGATTCCATTTTAATAAATGAAGCTGTGCAAACTAACTTTAACATTCTTGGCATAATGCAGTTACAGTAATACAAACTACAGCCTACATGAAATTGATTTTATAACACAGTTTTAAATAAACCAAATAATACACCGTTTGCAATGTTACATTTTGCAACATGGCTCTTGTAGTAGATCTGTATGAGGTTTACATTTATTTCACTAACAAACCGGCAGCAGGCATGATTGGAGGAAGTGAGACGAACACATCAGACAGTGAATCCATCAGATAATCTTGAAGTGAAATGGTTGGAACAAAACACGGCTGAAGTTGATAACCGTTTGCATTCCGCATCCCTGACATTGCAAATATATCCACTGCTTAAGATCTACTCATCGGCAGTGACACACATGACTGGTACATGCACACACTCAGACGCGAGCTGCCATCTTTTAAGTCCATAATGAGCGTTCAGTCATTCAGAGTCAGCCAGTGGAACGACTGTGGCTGACTGTGGTTCCTTTTTAAGCTCTGCTTATTTACCTAAACTCACACGGGCACATACACACATGGATGTACAGCGCACGCACGCAGGCACGCAAACACACACACATAGGGTTTACCCTGGCAGAGCGTGAGGCTGACTGGGGTGGAGAGGTTTAGACAGCAAGGCAGCAGACTGATGAGGTGGAAACAGAGGCTAACATCCATCTCCATAGCTGAGAAGTTTCATCATTCGAGGCAAATTGAGAGTTATGAGGTAAAGATATGTTGCAAAATTTGTAGCATTGCTTTGATGTTTAAAGACACAGGGAAGTTTTCAGAACTGCGATGGCTCTCCATTATCAACGTTTTTTGATACAGTCAACCACCAGTTATCCCAGTAAATAGGTTTTTCCTGACTATTAGATTCCTCAGGTCATCATGTCGCTTCTGATGACCCTGATTTTATCAGTAAAACAATTTTCGACAGCTTCCTCCGTGTGCCTCACATCAACTCCTTAGCCAATCATTTCTTCCTACGACAGTTATGATGTTCTTCCTCCAAAGTTTCTAATTACATGATGAAGACGCTGTGAGAGGCTGCTTTTTATTTACCATGGCAATAGTAGTCCAGGGAGAAGCGTGGTCTTCGCTTGGGTGGATGCCAATGTTCCAGCGGGACTGAAGCATGTAAACAACCGGCTCCACACTGATGTTGAACTTCGACACCCACAACACTCTCACCTGACCCTCCGAGTCCTCGACAAAGCTCATCTCTCTGCGAGGCTTCAAGGGAACACCTGAATGGACAAGACAGGATATCTGTGTGAAGGGAAAACATGATGATTTACAGTGATAGAGGGAGAGGCTCTATCTAAATGAGTGTTTTTAAAAAGTTTTACATCAATCAAAGATCCCGTGGAATAAAACATTTACAAACAATTTCGACATTCTACATGACCATTTGTTAACTCTTCATTTGTGTCATTATTTTGTATTTTCAATGGAGCAAGCAGGTCATTTTTCTCTTTCTGTAAAACAAAGTCAAATGTTTCATGGTTCATTCTGTCCTTTGGTGCAGAATTAATCGACTCATTCTGCATCCAATAGAAATGCATATGCAGCTTTCCAGTATCAGCTCGTCATATTGATGTAATGGCGAAAGAATGTACATTTAAGCACTAAAAAAGTCACTTAAATCTGGAACGTGGCTCATGTACGCTGAAGGATTATTGCACGGCAGAATAAAGGAAGAAAAAACACTGACTTTAAAAGGGTTATGATCATTTTCATCTATTCACCTTCGACCCTTGTTAGATTGAGAGGAGACTTGCAGATGTGAGTGAGCCTATATGAGCTAAATGTGGGTTAAAGGAGGAGTGAATCACAGAGTACAATCAATAATATATTAAAAACTAAGATCAAGTTGGTTGGTATAGCTGGCTGTTATTCAACAAAAATGACACATTTTGCATTCATGAGTAACTGGGAAAAGGAAAAGTCACAACTATCTAGTAGGGAAGATATGCCTGCTTCTCAAATTGAAATGGAAAATTCCCAGACTTTTTATGCATGTTCTTCATAGTTTGCTAACAATAATTTATAGTTATAATTCCAGATATGTGCATGTTTGAGTAAGTCTGACCTTACAAGTATCATCTCATGTCATTGATTTACATGGATGGAGACAACATTTTCCTGCTGAAAATGTGGAAACTTTCTTCTTATTTCTATCTCTTGTTGACTGAATGCTTCCAACTTGGAATTGAGATTTTCACATAACTCCCTGAGGTTCCAGCTTGAACTAACCAGCAACCCATGGACACATTTGAGGTATGCTACCACTGCAGTGATGTTCCACCATGCAAATCAAAATATATATATAAAAAAAACAAAACTCAACCACTGTTAAAAGAAAATATATTGTGTAAAATTGTTGCCGTGGCCAAATCCTAACCACACATTCATGTTGCTGGGGAGCTCTACATAGACTGAAGGCAGAAATGTTACCCACAGTAGGACAGACTGAGGCATCAGAAGCAATCAAGTTTGGAGGATTCAGAGACCTTTATTACATTAGATTAGATTTAATTATGCTGCTCGGCAATTTCAAAGCAGCTTTTATAAACTGAGTTTACTTTTTCAACCATGACAATAAGTGTGTTTAAACATTACGATCCTAAGAGCCAGGTGATGTGGCAAACATCTCACATCGGTCTTTTTCTGAGCAATAAAGGCAGATTCAGTTCTTAATATTATGAGTATAAATTAATAGACAGTCTATAGCAGCTTTCTCTATGAACTTGTTTTCTTCCTTGTACTGAAAACAAAAACAAAAACTGAACCACTCTGAGCACAAATAGCTGTCAGGAGTTACATTTACCTTTATATAGATTGGCTGGTGCCTGGCAAGTGTGTCCACAGCCATTGGCGCAGCACTTCCTTGGGGATGGACAATGCTGATCTGACGAGCAGCTCTCCACGCAGGCAGCAGCGAATCCAGTGGCTCGCTGAGGGGGAGGGCAGTCCCCCTGACGAGACGAGCTCAGGGAAGCCAAAAACTCCCGGCTTGTCACGCACTCTGTCTGCTTCTGTAAGCATCATCATCATCATCATCATCATCATCATAATAAGAATAATACAGGTGTGACACAGTACAGCTGATAGCATCAGTATACAATGAATAACAAAACTCAGCAGAGAGGAAACAGTTTCTTACTGGCTGTTTGAAATCAGTTAACGGGCTAAAGCTGTAATAGTTGTTTTTGTATTGCATTTTATGTGTCCATATTTACTTGTCTGAGTATTTGGCTACAGAGCTGTAAAATATGAACAAATTGCTTGAGCTAATAGCAGTAAAACCAGCCAACCAATCAGCCGTCCAGCCAGTAACATGCTTCAAAACTAATTAACCCCCCCCCCCCCCCCCCCCCATACCCCGAAAAAAAAAAAAAAAGCAACCGGTTCTGGAATTAATCATTAGACACGCACACACACACACACGCACACACACACACACACACACACACACACACACACACACACACACACACACACACACACACACACTGAAAACATGCTCTTTCTGCCTTACCTCGCAGGATTTCGGAGAAAGCACCTTTCTCGTTTCCCACAGTTCTTTGCACGGCTGAAGGCACTGCACATAAACAAACAGAATGAAACAAGGTCTGAACATAAAGTCAAGGTTTTTGCAAATCATCGATTACTCTTAGCTGACAGTTTTATACATTTTTGAACTGAATTGGTAAAAGCACCACTGCCATCTTAGAGAAGCATCATTGTGTAGGATTAGGTTGCTTCAGAAAAGAGGTGATCAGCATCTGTCTGCTTAAAACAAAGCTATTGCTTTGCACTTACAGCTCAGGGTAGCGTAAATAGTGGAAAAGTGAGAAAACGACAACACTCCGTCAGTTCAGATGATTTAATCCAAATGTAGTCCCTTTTTTTTTGTGGAATTCACACAACAGATATGTTAGTCTTTTTCTCTTAAACTTTTAAACAGCAAGTTTTCATCCAAATGTCTTTTTTTTTGTTTTTGTTAAGGTCAAACCAGTAGTCTTGAACATCTGATATGGCCCACAGGCCAAGGTTCCCTTACTAGAGGCCAATCAAGCCTGCAGGATGACTTTACAATGCAAATATCACAAATAAACTAACAGGTTTTTTGAATGAAGGTAACTAACTTGTTAACCTGGGACATAATAAAAAATAATAAAGGTACAGAACTGAGCCATGAATGGAAGCAAGCGGAAAATTGTAGCAGTGAAAGTTATTGAGTATAGAATCACTTAAGCTTAAAACTGCTATTATAAAATGAGCTCATGAAAATATGCAAGCACAAGGATGAAGAAATTGTTGAGTTCATCAACTATGTATATTTTCAGATGTACTCTAACACTTCTGCACTGAAGTAATTGAACAATTACAAGTTGCTATAATTGCATCGGTTATTATGTTATCTTCTTGCTGCGCAGACCGAGTGGAGAACTAGTGGCACTTTACTCAGACTGTACCAGACAAACTATTTTCCATTTCTGTGACACGCTAATCCAGTCTACCAGTATTTTATGAAAAAAATAAAGAAAAACATCAATCTCTTTATCTAATTCAAAGTAAGTGATGGCATTCATGTCAATATTTAATCAGAAAAACAAGCATCAACACACTTAAAAAAGGAAAGATTTGATAATGAGGTATCAGATGGTTTTGAGATGTTCAAAGGCGAAACTGAACATCGAAACTGCTGGAAATCACTAAAGAAATATACGCTCCCTAAGCCCGACTCATCTGGTCTGCCACCTCGGTGAACTGATGAATGATGGCTCTCACAAAATTCAAACCAGACAACATATAAAAACTGTGGTTTCCCCCTTTCACCTCATCCCCCTCCTCGCGCTCTCTGTCTGCCCGTCTCTGTCGGTTCACCAGTGTGCCTGGCTTCAATCATTCCTCTACTTTACTCCATCACACCGAGTCCAGACGGACAGAGCACAATCAACAGAGCACTTGATCTTTTTAGCACATATAAATGGCTTGTCACATGAACACATCTTTCTCAAAAAGTGACAACTCACCGGAAATGTTTTCAAAAAGCCTATTTATGGAACGGAAAACCTGCGGATAAAGGATTATAACACAGCTGTATGTTTGTAGTTTGGTTCTCTGGGGAACGACTTACAGAATTATCATGAAATACAACATCATTTATCAGGCGTCAATGTAAAAACATGCTAAAGAAAATCTACTTGTATGTACATCATGGTTGCAAGGCCATTAGGAGAAGCTATCAATTACAATGTTAGAAGGTTGTTCTCAACAATATCTAATTCTACAATACACAGCACTACCTATTTATATTACACTTTTGATATGTTCAAACTTCCAGACTTACTGTCGTTTGTTCAGTTTCTGTATGCATGAAGCTCCCTTTGTCATGATTGAGTCCGTTCAGGAGCATTAGTTACTTTACACACAGAGGGAAGTTTGGTTTAATTTAAAGGGTTTCTGCTAAAGTTATTCTGTGTTAAAACTTCACATAAAAATAGTTGATAAGTAGATCAGCGTAAATCATTTCTTTTAAATGAAATAGGCTGTTATCATATAGAGTTTGAGAATAGTACAATATATCAGGTGTCACAACTGAATATAATGTGGTTTAATTTCTGGCCTGGATCCATTTCCCACAGCTGCTCTGGCTGCATGTTACAGTCCAAACACATGAATGTTCGGTAAATTGATGACTCTGAATTTTTTGAGCTCTATGCTGCTGATTTTCTCTCTGTGTCGACATCCTGTGATGGACCATAAAGCTTTTCCAGCTCCCCTGGAACCGTCATTCAAATGATGGCTAACATGAATTGCTCATCATCTGAAAGCTTAGGGGTGTTTTGTTTGTTGGGATAGTCTGTAAGTATCTCCTACTGCAAATGACAGGAAAATTAAACCTGTGATGGACTGTCCATGGTGTATCCTGCCCTCACCCATGCTTACATGGGATTAGTCACTGGGATTAGACACTGAACAGGATTCAAGCAGAATAAAGCAGAGATGGTCCAGTTACTTGTATACCTGGAGCTGGATATTATGGATATTTCAAACATGTATATCCCAAGCTTCATAAGCTGGATTGTTCTCATTCATATATCTGTGATATTGTTTCAGTCGAAGTAGACACCTGATATTTGATAAAAGTAGGGTACACCTTGGGCAGGTCAACACAGAGACACAGACAATCATACAAATAAAACCTTTTCCATAGTAAATGCCATAGCATTCCAAGTAGAAAGACCCTGATCAAACCACTACACAATCTGTGCCAATCTGGATTCATTTAAAACATTTGGCATATCAGGAAATGTTCTTTTTGGTTGTTCTCATTGAAAAACGATACTATTGGTGGGTTTTAAGTTGAAAACATCATCATCACCATCATCTTCATCAAAATTATTTTCAGACAAGAGATGAAACATGTTTGAATACTTTAACCTGGATTACTGACATATTGCTACCTGCCACACACCATTCTTCTCTATCCATCAACATGAACAAAATAGATTCTTTTACATTATGAGCGACCTCACTGTTCTGTCTGAGCATACAGGAATGATGCAATGTGTGTTAGAGTTTTACAAGATTGTTTGAAGATTTTGATGTTTCCCTTTACCATGGAAACTTGTCATATTTGAAAGCATTACAACCACAACTAATCCAAGCAACCACAGCTTTCGTTCTTCATAAGGGAGCAAACCACAGCCACCTTGAAGCCTTTATCCACAAAAAATAACTTTGGCCAGAGTTACTACTTTAAGTTATTTTCCCATTTTCTCCTCTGTTTAGTCAATGATGTATTCCAGAAGGAGCCTGAATAGAACACACACACACACACACACACACACACACACACACACACACACACACACACACAAACACACACACACACACACAAACACACACACACACACACACACACACACACACACGAAACTGAATCCTGAAATTTGATGTATTTCTTCATAGAGCTCCCATGGGTGTCTTCACCCGACCACGTGCTGCTCTGAGCTTAAGGTTGTCAAAATCTCTGCAAAACACCTCCCAAGCAAACGCGCGCACGCACATGCGCATGCACACACGCACACGCACACACACACAGCTACTCCATCTCTCTCCACTCCTTCTTTACGGGCTCTGATCAATTTAAGAAATGTTAATTTTCTCAATCCCATGTTTTTATTTCATGTCCTGCTTCTCCTGCTCTCGTTTGTCCCCTCTTTATTTTAGATGTTTTCGCCTCATTCTCACATCATTGGTGCTTTTCCTTTCCTCAGTGACCTTTCACTCTGGAGTCAGTGCTGCTTTTCTCTTGTTTCACTTCAGCACCTTTCCTCCCCTTCTTCCTCTGCTCGCCCTGATTTATTTACCTTTCATCAAACACCACAACGTCTACTACACCCACTGAAGCTCATTGTTGGGTGGTCCGGAGGTGTCTTGATGTTAGAAACAACCATGAATACGTAGATATAACTGTACGTGCATATTAGTTGTCAGAATAAAACCAGTGTTGTTTGTGTGAAGTCAGTAAAACCACCATAAGATGTGCAGTCTAACCTTAACTCTGTTTTTAATGATGATGTGTTTTTAGTGAAAAAAAAAAGATTTGTTTATGGATGTGCTCATTCTAGGAAATGTTGCCTGAAAATGATGTATCTGAACAAATTGTTTTATTTTAAGTACGCAAGGCTGGATTCCATAGATGGGATTATCAGAGATATAATTTAGTAGTATTTTTGAGGTTTAAGTTTAACAAAGTGTTCCCATGTGTCATCATGGTGGAGAACTGGTTAGCACTGTTACATCACAGTGATAAACACCCAGTTCTATTGCAGCACAGAGTCTTTCTGTGTGGGATTAATTTTCTAATTGGGCATGCATGGGTTTTCTATGTGTAATCTTGTTTCTCAACATAATCAAAAGCATTCCTGGTTCAATTAATTGGTGACCGTCACTCTTAAATTGTCTGCTGGTGTGACTGTGTGCATGAGTGTGTCTCTCACTGTGATGGAGTCGTGACCTGTCCAGGTGTATTCTGCTTTTCAATCCAGTCAGCTGTGAACAGCTCCAGCCTCCCACGGCTTAGATTAAATGACTGGAGATGACGAATAAATTGATGGACATGTAAAAACAGGTTTTATAAACCAATTTATTCAGAAGAAAACTTTTCCCTGTACAGTTTTAAATACTGGCAAGTAGCTAATGTCTCATTATAATTGACATTTTACAAGACTGTATGTAAACTTAATGTAACATTTTATTGTGCACTTTGTATTATAAAAAACTTCATTTAATTTGCAATAATTATGGTTGTTCTATCAAAAGCAGACTTAATTAATGCGTAAAGCTGGTCATTCCCAAAACAATTATAGGGGTTGGCATGTCTTAACGTTAGAATGCTTCACAGGTAATAGTCAAATGCTCAAACAATGTCTGTTTTAACCTTTAACACTGTAGATTTTCACAAGTGTAGTTTTATGTAAGAAATATTGATATGTCGATTAAGATTGAAAAGATGGCGAAGTGCTCAAAAATATGGCTTCGATGGCATAAATCACCGCAGTACACGTACTATATTTGTGGATGAGGAGCTGAGAGCTGAGTGGACACCTCTGGACCGAAAGACAACACAATGAGTTATGAGAGTGTGAGAGAGCTGCAGACACAGTCTGGGTCAGAGGTGGAAGATGTTACTGTTTAACGCACCAACACAATGTAACAACAGAGCCGAGATTAATGACTGTATGTGTGCAGAGTATTCAGAGGAGCTCCTCAGATATCTCGGTAATAATTATTCACACAATGATTCTCGGCCCACCGCCGTTCTGTCCTGCTGTTTTATGGCATCACCTGCCACAATAGAGGGATGACAGCTACACTCGGCGAGAGGGCGTTGAGGAAATGGGAGAGGGAGGAGAGGAGAGATGTGGTTTCAGAGTGGATGAAGGGGTGGAAAGGACTGAGTGTCAGTTGAAAAGGAGAGACGAGATGAAAGACAAACTGTGAAACAGGTCCAGAGGATAAGCAAAGGGGCATGGAAAGACAAAGGAAGACAACCACCAGATGTGCTGAATCTCTACGCACAGTCACCAGTTCAGTGGTTGCAATGTGAGAGTATAGGCTGTATATTTATGTGTTCAGCTTGTCATCAATTGTTAAAGGCTCTAGGTATATATCGGCTACAATCCATATGTGCACCATTTACGGTACTTTGAGACTTGGCAAATAAACAGGACTAAATGGTTTAAGGTGGATTCTGCAAAGCCATTTTTCTGCTTTAATTTTTGAGTTTTGAAATGCAAGCTTGCAATGCACACACATGTTCAAGCCTCTGTTCGTATCAGCTAGACTTTTCAGTTAAAAGCAATTTTCTAATGAGATCAGCTGCTTCTTCATTACAATTAATGGGGTTTTTATCATGCTCTTAAAGACAAAAAATACTTTAAAGAAAACTTTTCGAGACATTAAAAGCTTGTTTTGGAAGAGAAAAAAGCATCCTCTGTTGTCGTACTTGTTTCAAGCAATGCAGTAGATATTCTTCCCCCCAAAAAATTACATTGTAAAAGCCAGACTGAAGCAATCGTCAAAATGACAGTAATAAAGCAATAAAAAAGCATTACATAAAATTTAACAACCAAATAACTATAGAATACTAATATCTTAACAGGGTGCACTATGGGGATCCTTGCTTTGGCACTGAAAATGCACACACACACTCATACAGTCACACAAAGATAAACAAAAAAACAACAACAGTGTGATGACTCATTCGCTCATTAAGTTTAATGCCACATCGCCAGGCTAATGTTGTTATTGCATGGCCCATCACTTTTTTCATGTTGCTGTCAGGATTAATGATTTCAAGAATAATTAAGCACTCCCTTTACTGTAAACTGGAGTTTAGTGAAAAAGTAATTGTTCAGATCTTTTTTTTTTTTTGCCTGAGGCTACAGTCGGCTCCGTGAGCAGGACACAGAGAGACTGCAGCTCAACAACTTAGCAATGGTAACTGAACGGTAAGTTTTGAAAAAGTGATAAGTTAAGAAAATCTTACTCCCAGTAGCAATGTTACATTAAAGTGATGATTTACAATGTTTTATTCATAACAACACTTGTATAAATAAATATTCTCCTCAAATGCTGTGAGGGCATTAGGTGCATTTTTCTCCAGATGTTTTGACTAAATGTTGAACGTAGTTTGTTATATCAAACAGACACTGATACTGCATTACATGACAGCCGTGAACCAGAGGAGTGATTTGGGGTATACAGGCTTTTATGAAAAGTAAGGAATAGCCACTGATTTGTTTAAGGAGCTTCAGAGTGAGATTGAGTGCCTCAGACAAATTGGCTGTATTCTCATACAGTTGCCCTAAAAGATCACTGCACTGCACTTCAGGGAAATGGATATAAATAGAATAAAACAGAAGCCAGAAGATTTCAGAGGCACTATGAATTCACCCTACCTTGGATTGAAGCTGTTGAGAAAGATGTCGTGTCGAACTAGGGCGCAGGGGGAGCATGTCTTAGATTTCTACCAGCACAATTATTTTAAAGAAAAGAGAACTAAGAGAAATCTTCTCACTTTATTAGAATCTGCTTATACATAGATGAGGCCAGGGTACGTGGATCAGAATAACTTAACAGAAGTGGAGCGATTTGGGAAAGGCAGTGCTTGTTTTTAAGTTCTGACCATAAGAAGTTCAAACTAAATATCCATTTGTTACTGAGGGAAATGTAAACTTGTTTCTTTTTGATGAATGAATGAGGAAAAGATGACGATAACAGGAAGAATCGCATTGACTTGATACCTCTGCTCCCTTGTTCCACCCTTCTTCACTGTTTGTTGTTGGACATCCTGCTGTCTCAAACACCTGGTACACATTACTGTGTCTTCTAGGCATGTGTGCGTGCCATTCGTAGGAGAACAAGACGGGGAAGAAGAGATAAAAGAAGGACGAGATGGACAGATGGAGGAATTGTGTGAGGCCGGCAGTTTAGGCTTTTTGTGAACTTCCATGTGTGTTTCCATGAGAGAGGGGGAGAAAGAGAGAAAGGAGAGCGCACTGACGATGTGACACAAACCATATGTGTCAGGCCGACATCTGTCTGGGGAGTGTTTGTGAAACTTAAACACAGAAATGTTCAGTCTTGATGTTCGAAAAGAGCATGTGGAGATCTATATGAAGCTCCACAGGTGTGCATACGTTTACCTGCTGTCGAGTTTGTCTTGACCCTGTTTCTTACCCTGGTTAGGGAACTCCACGGTCTCAAGAAGCACCTTTAGAGAAAGTTTCAGTCCTGAGCGATGAGAACATGTTGCTCTGAATAGTGTTATAATGCAATGACTGTTTTTGCATTGTTGTGGGATAACCAAGCGAGAGTATGAGATTTAACACACTTGTGAAGCTCAAATAGTTTTCCATGTGAAAAAAGCAATTATGCATTTTCACTCCCGAAGTGAAATAGACGACGTGGGAAATAAAATCCAACTTTTAGTGTGTGTGGGTGTGACTTGTATGTGATGAGAGTGACTATGTGTTACACGTGATAAAACCCGGCGAGAACAACTGAGTTCAGACCAGCTCCAAGTCTGCACAAAGACCTGAGAAGGAGCTTAAGGAAAACTAATATTAGTCCCTAAATTGTTTGGTAAAAATCTCTGTCAAAAGTTATTGAGCATGTTTCACTGCCAAAAGGCTTTATGAGATCCTGAAGTGGAACGCAGGTTCAGACTGAGTCACATTTTTTTAGATTAGCCTTACTAATAGCCCTAAAATTGGGTTTATAAAACAGAAACAGAAACAGAAACAGAAACGGGAGAAAGAGGTTTGTGAATCAAACTGTGCAGACCCATGTGTTTTCTTCAACAGATCAACATGGATGGATGGATGTTCACCTTGCTTCTAAAGCATGGTGTCTAATAAAAACCAGACCAAACTCACATGTATAATCAAAAGGATTCCTCACCAACTTAAATGACCATTAAACACCTTGCAACTACAATGAAGCAGGATTTCACACATGTTCTCAATAAGGTGTAAACTCCACTGACCTCAGGTTGCAGGTACAGAACGGAGTTATAGAAGCATCCATATCAGCCAGAGCTTAATTCCTAAAGTTACTGTTGTCCTTAACAGCATTCAATTGAATTTTATTTATGTAGTACCAACAAAAATATAGGCATTTCACAGCAATTTCACAGAGAAAAAAAAAAACATACAAGAAAGCAGAAATGATGGCATTCATGCCCATTGGAAATTTTTGAGTCACCAATTGAAGTCAAATATATATTTTTTGAACTATGGAAGGAAATTGGAGTGTCCAAAGAAAATTGGAAGCACAATTCCTCAGGCACCCAAACCCAGAGTGTTAACCACTCCAACACTGAACTCAAATATTTGTCCTATTTTAAATAACATTTTCCTCTCAAGAAAAATGAAGATCTGAGTCTAATCTAATTCTTGTAAAAAAAAAAACAACTTCTATTTACATTGATTCAATGATGTGTTATGTTTAAACCATGCCTACCAAACAAGCTGTTAACAAATACATAGACCCTGAGAGCATCAAACAGTAGTGGACTGTCTCCGTCAATATAAATCATTATTTTGATTAATACTTGGTAATGATGCTTAAAGACCCGAATATGGGTTTCTCCCTCAAATTTATTTTGGTTGGCCTGCCATGGTTACTTTCACAAGCTGGATAGTATTCGTTTTCAGCAGACTGTGAAAACAAAAGTGAAAAATTAATAACTTTGCAATTCAAACGAGCACAAGCGGACACTGGGCATGTCAGTGTCAGGCCATCTGGAAGGAAAGTTGTGGTTTGTACAGAGTCATACTACTGTTGTTGGACGTAACGACATGGTGCACCACTAGTATTCACACATGTAACTGCAAGACGAAGAGCAGGGGTGACATGGTGGAGCATAGCATTCATCTGTCTACTATTTTCTTCCTTTTAATTTTGAATTTTTGTTCAAATAGCCGGGATATAAAAAAAGAAACACACAGATACAGATCAGCTAGGAAGGGTCAAAGGAGTACATGTTTGATTATTTTGTGTGAGGTGGTGGTGGGAGTAAGTATAGTTGAAAGATGACATCTGATGGGGTATCACCAACAGCGGTGGTAGAAGTTTTCACAGGGGGCGAGCCCTTGGCTGCTGTTGACATTAACCTCGGCTGACCCTATTATAAATGCACGCACACTACTGAAATACACACTAGAAATAGAAAAATCCCTTTATCCAACTGTCAGGTGAATTTGTGGCAAAGCTTGGAAATGTTGTACAAACTAAAATATGACTCAGGTGTGCTTCCAGCTGGACTGAAGCTGAGTGAGTTAAGGTCAAAGCTGAAACGGTAAGGGTGGACAGATATTTAACAGACATCTGTTGGATACACCCTTCACCCAGAATAATTCATCTTGTTCACTCTTTACTATGATTTTTTTTCTGAAAGGTGGAATATTTTTCTGAACTCAAATGACTAAGCTCTTAATTTGCATAAAGACATCGAGATGTCTGGTTCCACTGACACGCACGTCTCTGCTCTTTCATCAGTAGTATAAAACACCCACCGTTATGTTCTGAATTTAAGGTAAAAATACATTGCAATGCAACTCCTTCAGGAGAATATTATTTTAACTGAAAACATAACCTGCGAGGTTATGGAAGCCATGTGGAGGCTTTTTAGAGTCTGACCTAAGGTGAAGAGAGGAAAAGACATATGTTTCTTTGAGTCAAACAATGATGCTTAGCCCTGCGTGTTTAGTATTTAGTAAGTGTGGTATTTTATACACTTTCCATACTTTGATGTATATTTTTATATTCACTTTCATTTAAGACAGTAGGAAACTTATTTGGCAAATTTAAGTTTTCATACTGAGGGCCACAGATGGCTGGGAGTCAATCACAAAACCTCTTTATTGGCATTTCACACTTATTGTTAATCCTCATTATTTACGCTTTTAATGTATCAACTAATGAGAAACACACTTTCCATTCATACGCACAAGGATTGGACAAGTGTGAGTAACTGCAGCAAAGTTTTGAAAAGAAAAACCGTGGTCACATTTACTTTTGATGTGACGTTGATATGTTTGCAGGTCATTCAGTTTGCATTGTTTAAATCAGGTAAAAAAATAACGATTACAACCTCTGGTTTCAAAACACTCTTAAGTTTGCTACTTTGCTACTCACAGCGAGACGGTCATGGATTCAAATATAGAAGCGAAGGGCCTCTCCTCAGCTGGCCTCAAACTCAGATTTCACATTTTGTCTTTTGTAATCCTATTAAGTTTGGGGTTTTGACTGTTTTTCCTCCAATATTTTTGCTAACTTCCTCCATCACTCCATCAACTCTGACCACATCTTATTTTGCAATCGCAGGCCACATCTTTCTATAGCGTACGCAGCAGTAACACAAGCAAAAAGCTCATTCAAATACTCCTGTTATGCCACTCATCCTATCAGTCAATCATCTTGGCTGAACATGCAATTTAGTTTATTCGTGTTATTTGGGGCCTCAGTGAATCAGGTCCAAAGTGTAAATGCACAAACAGGTACGAGGTACGGCTGAATAACAGTCTTTAAGTCTTTAATCTCGTGCCAGAGGCATAGTTACAGGGCTGTGGGTTGGGATATGACTGGATAAAAATCCCTTAGGCAAAGGGATGTGATTACTCACAAATGATGCTGGTTGGACATTCTGTTGTGAGGTATTACCCTTCCTTCCTGGGTGAAATGCCCTCAGGTGACTCACTCAGGTCACGTGGCGAATAACTTGCTACATGAACTTTATACTGAACTGAATTATAGGTATGTTTTGGGTGAACCTGAAACTGAGAATTTTACGACGGCGATGACAGTCCAAGTATATTAACAGTGTGTTTACCTGAGCACAGCGTCTGTGGTTTTCACACCAAACCAGAACCTGGTCGCTCTGGAAGAGAGGAAAAGGAAGGATTAAAACAAACACACACTGAATGAATCTTTCACGGACAAAGCCAGTGTTTCACATCGTTTCCCTCACATTTCGATGATTCATTTAAAACTACAGTCAAACATACACTAAGTCCGAAAGCTAAATATTATTCATGAAAAGTCACTGACAAAATTAGTTCACCAGAGCAAACATGTCATTCAGACAGACACACACTCAACCTCTTATGAATGTAATTATCCTCTGGGTGAAAAATGACGTAACACACTGTGTTTGTGGCTGGAAAACCAGACAGACGGACACACACAGACAGACAGACACACAGACAGGCGGAGGCTGTGTCACTTGGTAAGATATATGTTCACGTGTATATATGTGAGTGTGGGTGTATGTGTGCGCCGTTAACTGCTCAAAGTGAGTCAAGACCACCAGTAAACATGGCTGCTACAACCACTGTGACAGAGGCAGATGTCACCTCATGACTACAGCAACAGAAATACAGAAGAAGCCATAATGAGCTCCTCTGTACTCCATGTGAACGCAGGAAACGTCCAGCCATGTTATTCCTACTACAGTATACACATAACTATGCAAAGGTACTCAGGTTTTCAAACGGGACGTAATGATCTGATACCTACATTTTATTCACATTTGTTCACTGACAACATTTCTGATGTCGAGGCAAAGATTTTCGCCATTTTTTTCATGCCATGAAAAATATCAATCAATATTAAATTATCTTGCAGCAGCACATTTCAGAAGTTCATACAAGGAAATAATAGTAAAAGACAGGAAAAGTATGTGCTTCAACCTGAGGAACATTTTGCATTTAGCCGGATTGATTGGCAACAGGCCAGAAATAAGGTATTCACAAATCTGTGAAAAAGCTGTGTGAATGTCTGCTAATGGGAATTGTAAATCATCATATCTGGTTTCTATTCATATTTTACCCATCATCGCAACTTTCTTGGAAGTAGGGTCGAATATGGACTCATGAGTTATGTAGGCAGTGATTCACAACACCTAAAATATAACATTTCTAAGTGAAAAACAAGATAAACGCAAATAACAGATAACGAAAGAAAATAGTACTTTTAAGCACCTATATGTGCATGCACATGGTACAAATACACAATTACACACCATGTACCAAATTGTCATCACGTACAATTTTTGTTGATAACAATATGAATAGCAAGAAGATTTTTATTTGATTTTAAACTATAATAACCAACTAATGTGATCAAAGGCACACAGACTTTAAGATAGTGGTGTTTTTTGTTGTTTTGTCTTTTGTCAGAACTGCTCAATGATGCCGTCTGCTGTCTTACATTGTAGATTTGACTGTTTTGTGCACATTTACTTTTGGAGACCTTCCATTGCCTCTGAGCACATCGCTCAGACTCCATATAATTGGGGAATCAAACAAGACGTTTTTAATAAATGCAATCCTTAAAAATGCAGTCAAAAGGCCTGTATGCTGTTTTAAACCGTTTTTGGCAAGTTAAGTCAGTCAGTTGTGCTGCAGTACCTTTCCCTCTGAACTCCCCTGTCATCATGAACACACTATCATGATGCCATTGTGCATCCTCAAAACAACTATTAGAATACTTGCGTGTGCACATTTGTGTCGGCCTGTTGGTTTGTGTGGTGTGTGCAGCTTCTGGTCTGGCATGCGTGCATGTGTGCGTACGTGCGTTTGTATAAAGAGCTGATCTTGGTTCAAGCTAAATACAGTTCACTCAAGAGAAGGTTTAACAGTCGTTAACGGGGCTTATCCAACACACACACACACACACACACACACACACACACACACACACACACACACACACACACACACACACACACACACACACACACACACACACACACACACACACACACACACAATGGTGTTTTTAGTTTGCTGAGGGTTACAGGGTTATAGTTGGGGTAGCGGTGCTCAGGTTAAAGGTTACAGATTAGGGGTCAGGGGATTTAACGGGACAGAAGATGCTCAGTCATCCTTAACATTCAACACAGTTCCAAATTGTCGGTATTTGATCAAATAGCTGTACCTGAACCACACTTTGACGTATGTACGGTGACTTTGTTCCCTCAGTTGTTCACTACAAGTCTCCCAGAGGAGAAACTCCTGTCACCAGATCGCCTGTGTTATATTTAGTTCAGGAAGACTTAAGCTTGTGACATACTTTTAGAGACGTGTTCAGACAGATTATTTATAAGAATCTAGAGCTCCTTTCTGACAATAAAAGAGACAAATCTGCCTCACCAGACTTTTCTTTTGACATTTCCTAAACCAACAGACTTCAAGCTGCGTGAAACTGATTAGTGCTCCAAGTCCTCATCGAATTTTGTTTGACTCATTCCGCTCATATTCTCTCACTAGCTGCTTACTATTGCCCCCGCTGTCCAGCTGCTGACTGTATTAAAGATTTGGTCCATTCTAAGATAACTAATTGAATATATAATATGTGAAAACAACACTGTCAAAACAAAGCAGGAGCACCAAAAAAGCATTATGCTATATAAAAGGCCAGAGATGAGAAACTATCAGTAAATAGAAGTTTTAAGTATGATCAAAAAAATGTTACAATTGAATATTGTTGAAAGAAATATCACAAACAAATCTGATGCAATGTAAAAGTATATTTCACACTGCAAACTTTTAAAAAGGCCTTTTTAAAAATAATACTTTCCTCTCCAGATTGGGCTATAAGTGTTACTTAAAAAAATACAAACTCCATTTAAATAATGTCTTATATTTAATAGAATGCAGCATCATAGTCAACACATCTGTAGTGTATTCGCGTTACTGTAGATTGAAATGTTAACAAAGTCGTCTCTTGTCATTTAGACCTGGGTCGGCTGTCAAGGTGAAATTTGTGAAAAGCCACCGCAGTCACAGACTCCAACCCCGTCTAAAATCAGCTAAATTATGGCACATTTTATTTCAAATCCTTTCCTGACGACTGAGTCGCGATGTGAACAGCAGTTTAGAGCTTGTGTCATTTAGACTCAGAATATCACAAAAGTGATTTTAGGTTGAATTATTTCCTACAAGCAAGGCATTCAGCAGCAGCTCGCAGTCACACCCCTGTCTGATTGCTTTTGTTGTTTTTCTTGTGAAATCACAGAATATAGCTCATACTGCTGTTTTGTGTGCACGTTCCTGTTAATCTCCTCGAGGACGTAGCCATCTCTTGACTAAAGAAACAACTGCTTTCCTATTACTTTCATTCAGATTCTACTAAAACCTAGACTGGGAATATTTCCTTTATATTGCTAAAATAAACTAAGAAATGATTGTGAAATGGGAAAATGACGGAAATTTTACAGAAAAGAAAAATATGACTAACTCACAAAGACTGAGATTAACTCAATAAAAACATTCATAGATAGATGGACAGCCCATAATGTTTATTCGTGTCAATATTGGCAAAATGTTTGAGACAAAGCTGAGTCTAATCATTAGAGAAATATGAGGGTGATTTCTATGGCATGTGAGTATGCCTTTAAGACTGAATTAGTTCTGATGGGACAGACACCCCTGGCTTAACAGTAATCTGTGCTAGTTGTTAAAAGGGATAACGCTGGTGCTAAAGCTAAAGCAGGCTGCTTTTGGAGACCGGCGAGAGAAAGAAGAAAGCAGCGGAGCATTAAAGCAAAGGTTTAGTCCCGAATGACTAGATTTAGTAACGAGTCTGTGGGGAAAAGAACAGAGGATCCAGTGTCATGGTTTCACTACAGAGACCAAAACAGAAACATGTCCTTGCTTTTCACATTTTAAGCTTCCTCCTGTCTGCAAGAGGCTCCTGAAACAGACGCCGCCCAGGTGTTACTAATTGCATCACAAATATCCCAGCAGCCGTGAATACAGACCTTACAATAGAGGATTTCTCAACTCTGTAAAACCTTAAAACGAACTAACCTCTGAGCAGCCGACTAGACTTCCACTCTTCCAATCTGTTGAATCGATATGTGCCCAAACATACACACAAACATCGAAATTTCACCAGCTTCAAACTGGATTCACTATTCAGATATCAGCCACCATATATCATCATATAGCTTTTCAATCACCTATAAAGGCTCCATTTAAGTATGTTTTAGAGGAGCTATTGGAATTATACTAACTGACATGAGGGCGCTGCTGACCTGAGGCCTGTACTACGAACCGTGATCAACATATCCAGGATCTCTCTCTGTTTCCTGGGTTGACTTATCCAGACACTTTGGATCCTGATAACTGTTAATACGAAGCAGGTTATCAACCCAGACCTAGGTGTGAGCGTTCACATGAAATGGGGCGGAGTTTGCGGCATCTGACCAATCACACACCCGGAGAAACTCTGCAGAGCAGTTTACAGATTAATGAAGGATCAATTATTCTCTGAGAAAATGAAGAATTAAAACACATCCAGCAGCTAAAAGCAACATTGCTGCTGCAGCCAAAGCCAGAACATTCCTGACTTGTTAATGCGTGACTTGGTGAGATTATACCAGATTAATTGATGGGACAATATAAACGGGCAGCACTGTGATCACTCAGTTTCCCTTTATTACAGCAGAAATGTTTCAGGCAGAGCTTCCTCACTGCTCTTCTTTTAGTTGACATTTTACATCCAGTTGTTTTGAGGCTGAGTTTCCCCTGTGAGTGTTTTGTGTTGGAATATGAATTCATCACCGCGACGGCATGAGAAGATGTGTGTTCTATAAATTCATGTTTCTACAGTTCTGTCAGGTGTGATCATTAACCTCATTTTTCCAGATCAAACCTTGTGGACCTTGGAACAAGTCAAGAACAAGAACAAAAAAATCCTTCCAAGCTCAGTGACCAGGATTTATTTTATTATGTCAAAACGATAGCTCAAGATTAATTTATCTTGTTTTCACCACTGCAGCTCAGTGCTGAACCCGCGCACCAATCACCAATCACCAATCACCAATTACCATCATTTAAGAATGGGCAGGTCATTTTCCAAGAGATCTGATTGGTCAGGAGGCGGAGCTTTACATTCACTGTGATCTTATCCAGAACGAATTCTGCTCCAGAGCACGTTAGACATATTGCATATTCTTCTGCTATATTGTATTTTTATCTGCTTTTTTAGTTCCTGCTATGCGTGCTTCTTTCTCTGTACTATCCTGCTGTACCAATGCAAATTTCTCCACATGCGAGATAAATAAAGGGATATCTTATCTTAGACATTCAGAGTCAGTTACCACGGTGATTTATCCCAATAAGAAGTGAGCGAGTGTCGTAGTATGGAAAACCAGAGTTAATCCTTGAAGTTATCTATAAGAGAAAATCCAGCGTCGTAGTACAGACCTCTGTTCAAGTCGTCATCCCATCACAGACGACACGCACGCACGCACGCACGCACGCACGCACGCACGCACGCACACACATTAGAGTCACTTATTATCCAAATAATGTGTTTGGATTGTGGGAGAAAGACCAAGTGACTGAAAAGAAACACGCATCAGCACAGGGTGAATGTGCAAACCACACAAAAAAGCACCAGCCTGGAATCGAACCCACATTTATCTGTGAGTTAATGCTGCCACAACACCACTTTGCTATCCAAACCAAAGAAATATATATGCATAAGGTACTGTTGTGTTATAAAAAGGTGACATGTTGTTTATATTCTATAATCAGCTAATCCAGACTAGGGTCACAACAGACCAAACTGACGTTATGTAAGAGGAAGGAGAAACCTTGGATAGATTGTGGAATCATCACTCACACTGATGATAAAAAATAAAAAATAAAAACAAACCTACAGATTGTAAGGACATGCAAACTCACACATCAAGACTTCAGCTAAGCATTGAACAGACATGACTGTGGCTATAAGACAACTTCAATTATTTTAAGGGTTAAAAAAAAGAAATCGTTGTTAAAAACAAACAAAAACCTCTGTGGGTTTTTCTTTTCTTTTTTTTTTTTTTAAGTGCCTTTCCGGCAGTGTTGCTGGCCAGAAAACATTGTGTGCATTCTTGAGGTCCAGCAAACACATTTCCCTTTCTCATAAAACATTTTTGTACATCCTGAAAACTACATTGTTTACATTTATATTTACTTGCTCATTTTCTTCACCAACTATTGCGAGCAGGCGAACCACCACCACCTGTTGCTGAGCTGAATAAGGAGAAACCGCTGGCAGGATTCTGCGCGCGCGCGTGAGTGTGTGTGTGTGTGTGTGTGTGTGTGAGTGCACGCCAGAAAAACAACAGAGCAAGTCATTTAGAAAAACTCCTTAATTCAAGTAAAAATACGAGATGCACTTTAGCGTAATCTACTGAAGTGTGTTTGCATGAATGTCACTGCCCAACAATGTGCATATCAGAGGTTTTTTGCGGTAGGCACATTAATTGAATGACTCCGTGTTGTTGTGCTGGAACTCTGTGTATTGGCACACACTGCATCAATGGACTGGTTCCATACAAATTAATGAGATCGCTCTGTTTTATTGCACACTACTGTCGGAGTGAAAGTTTTTTTTTTACATTAGCTCCTGTGAGGCGAATCTTATTAAAACAATTTGTAATGCTCCGTGAACTGGTGTTATTCGGTGAAAGGGATGTGTAAAGTTTTGTCCTTTTAGTACTTCGGTTTCTGTTCCTCTCATTTCCAAGAATTACATCCCTCAGCTAAAAGATGAATGTACCTAAACTGTGAGTTATCAGGTTGGGTTTCAGAGAGACTAATGATAAGAGCTGCTCTGGAGTGCAGTGTGTAAATGTTGCTGTATGGAGCCCATAAAAACGGTATTCCTCCCAAAGTGATTGTTGAACACTGGAACAGAATGTTGAATCGGCCATAAATCTATCAAGAATTTCCTATTTTTGTTCTGTATCAAACATCTTTCAGAGACTTAACTGGTTATATGATATTGTGAAATAGCAATAATCTTCATTTTAAAGGATTATATACTGTTTCAAGAGTTACATTTTCAAAACACTTACACTCTACATACAAACGTACAGGCGTTCAGACACCTTTAAAAACACACCAGGTATCCTTCCCCTGAATTGTACTTGTACCAGTGTGTATTCACGATCTATACATGAGCAGATGAAAAGTAGACGAGCACAAACAGGATCTCGGTATAATAAAGAGACACAAGCACGCAATTCATAGTTTCACTTTCCGCAGGTACTCATCCACATCAGCCTCTTTTAGTCACTCTGTCACTCCTTCTGTCTTTCATTTGGACTAAAGCTCAAAATTTCTGCCAACCCCGGCGAAGATGACAGGAGAGCGCTTGAAAATGATGGCGATGATAAACTGTAGATGCCTCATTCAAAGAACGGAGGAGAGTCTGGGGGCCCGTTAAACGTCTCCAGATTTTCACAAAGGAGATATAAAGCTATGTTCCCCCCTGCTGGCCTCACATCTTCATCCTCTCACTTAATCTTTTTCACACTTTCTGTCTTTCTTTTTCTGACATCCTCGCCATAACATCCCTCCTCCACTCCCTCTCTGTCTCGGTAAACACCACTGAAGCCACTTAAGCACATTATTGCCCATATGGATGCACACATATACATACTCATCCCAACTCAATTTCATGGGACATATTTGCTGTCAAACTCAATTAAGGCAGTTTAAACGAGTCTGTGTGGCTATTAAATTGTGGTCAAAGTGAGGTTTTGTAGGGTCTCCGAGTGTTTGTGAGTCTATCTGTGGTAAAACAGCTGCACATGCTAGGAAAGAGTGCAGGAAAAAGTAAAGGAGGATTGGCAGAAGGTTACTGAAGGAGGAGGAGAAGTTGCACAAGGAAGCACAAGGATGGGGGACACCAGGAGAAGCAGAATAAAAAGTGGGAAAAAAAGAAAAGAAATAAATATATAATAACTGAGGTCTGGGAGGATTTGAAGGATTGAAAGGCGATCGTTGTGAAATAAGACGTTAAATTCTGGTGACTGCTGTTCACCTGGCGGACCTTCAGTCTCCACGGTAACTTTATTAACTGAAAGCGATTACTGAAGGAGATACTGACATCAGGTGTGGAGGAATATTTCAAAGTGTATCAACAAAACTCACTTAAAGACTTCAAGTAATCTCCTACAGCTTTTATGGTTGACGTACCAACAAATCTTCTGCAATATGAACATTTGCAATTCAGGTATAGTAAGAAAAACATGCATAAAAACAAAAAAAGCATTTCATTTTTATGATGGATTTCCACTTGGTTTGATTTCATACTAACAATAAAAATATTGAGTCTTAAAAAAAACATATATATTTTTTTTAAAGGCTTTGCTCACCAGGAGAAATCTGTCTGGGCCTCAGACACGAGAGAGCCATCAGACACAGAACTGACCCGCGGAGAAAGGAACACTCACACTAAAGGACTTCCACATGGCTCTGATGGCTGTTGAGTCCACAGAAATCATTGTTGAAGAAAAACAACCTGATATTAGCCACGGACACCAACACACACGCGCGCACACACACACACACACACACACACACACACACACACACACACACACACACACACACACACACACACACACACACACACACACACAGAAACATGTGCAGCGCCGACGTGCACACGCACAGCTGCACACACCCGCTGATGTTTGAAAGAGCGTGAGCTATAAATCAGACTTCTGACAGATACGATAAAAAAAAAGTGTGTGCAGGAGAGGCAGGGTTAAAGAGAGAGAGAGAGAGAGAGAGAGAGAGAGAGAGAGAGAGAGTGTGCGCAAATTATGTGTGTGTGTGTTGTGGTCAGTGTTTGCGGTGAGGCGCGGTAGAGAGTCTATTTAACACGAGGCATTAACTCCACTAATCACACCCAGATGACCAGAAGCAAACACAGCCACAGTGTGCGGTGTTTGTGTGATGAATGTAAGTATGACTAACTTTTACTCAACAGAAATCAAAACTCTTCCCAAAAGATCCACGTCCAGGTCCCAACATTCCCGACAGAAGCCCCTAATTAGTGTTCGTCTGTGCGCCCATGTGTGTTTCCGTACTTGTGTGTCAACGTTAGTGTTTGTGGTGCTCCACATCCTGTAAACAACCATCACAACAAAGTGGGTTTTTATATGGCCTTGAACCTTCAACCTCCTCTGACTTTCACATCTGTTTTTTTTTGGTTGGAATCTCTGTGAGTTGACAAAGAGAGCAACAAATTAAAGAAGTCCAACAGTGTGAGACAATAATGTTTTATAAGAAAACTCCCATCACATAATCCACACTGGTAAACACTGAAAAACTAAATGAGACTCTAAAAAGTGATCGGTCCCGTTAGAAAATCCAAATAAGTAAATCCAAGTAAAGAAAGTTTATCATTGTTTTATCATAAGATATCCACAAAAAGTAACTCAATGAGAAACAAAGCCTGCTTTTGAATAAAAATGAAGATACAAATCGTGAATTACTAACACAGATACACTATTCAGGCAGTGTCATTTGTTACCGACAGAATGAACATTGTGACTTCAACATACTTAAATTGGAAAAAAAGTATTTGTTGAAAAAAAAAATGGTTTAGTTTAGTTAATAGACTGCACAAGGTTGAGATGTATGTCATGTAGTTTGGTTTCATGGTTTGTTTTGTACCAGTGAATATGACCAAGGAGCACAGCTTCCAGTGATATGTTACTGACTACTGATCGCTGTAGAATTTAAAGGAAATCTGCAAGTTGTATATGTTTGGTCATAATCTTGTGCAAGTGGAGCCATTTGTCACAATACAAGGACATTAACAGAGTAGATTAGAGTCAACCCCATCAAAACCATAAAAACCAGAGAGAGAATTAAAGTGACAAATATCAGCTTTGCAAACAAAGATGTAAGTGTACTTTCATGTTTTTGGGGATGGCTATTCTTTCTAAAGATTTATGACATGTACTGCCAACTTCAGTCAATATATTTTGGTTTTGGTGTCAATTTGGACAGAGAAGTAATCTAACACATAAACCCTAGCACAACTGTAATTTGATGTTTTTACCGTTGCGTTTTGAAAAAAAAAAAAATCCAAAAGGATATTGTGTGAGCTAAATGTTTTGGTTCATGACCGATTCTTGTTTCCTGCTTTCATCTTCATTCAGACACTGATTATCTCATCAGATACAGCAAGTAATTATCTTTTTTTCTTTTCAAAATGTTCAACTTTTTCATCAACATTTAGGTATGATTGTGCTGTAAGAAACAGCCACAAGGAGCAAACAATGAAAAGAAGAATGGATTTAAGTATTACATATAATAGACCATCCCAGTTTTGGTGTGGTCATAATCGTCTCTTTGTCTCTCTCGCTTCAACTCTGGGAACAAAGCTCAAAGTCTTCCCATTCCATCTGTGACTTACTGTCTTGGAATTTATTTTCCCGGTTTCAGGTGAGAGTCACTTCTACCCCACCACAACTTTATCACCATTGTCCCCGGTTCCACTGATCAAATGACAGGGCAGTCCCAAAGCTGTGCGGCCGTTATCTCCCAGGTGAATCAAACAAGGCTTTGTCCTCAGTCGTCATTCACCCCTTCGTCTCTCTATCTGCTTACCTGCAGAATCAGACCACATCGACAGCCTGTGTATCGTCTGTCCTCATATATGTCTATCACACCTGTGTGTGTGTGTGTGTGTGTGTCTGCTCTGCCATCTCTCCATCCCTGTGTCTGTCTTCGTGCTTGACCGAGTTTGTCTACCTGCGTTTATCTCGTCTGTCTCTGTGCAACCTGACCTGCTCGTTGTCTCTGGTCTTTTTCAGAGCGTGACTGGCTGGCTGACCAACCTCTGGGCTGATTAGAGTTACCTACCGCAGAGCATTCAGGACACCCACACACACACACACACACACACACACACACACACACACACACACACACACACACACACACACACACACACACACACACACACACACACACACACACACACACACACACACACACACACACACACACACACACACACACACAGCTCATTCAGCCTCCGACTGGCCCTCAGCCCTGGCTCGACCCACTAACCCGCTGCTCATCAGTGCTATAGACCTGTGAGTTACAGACACACATTCTAATCTCATCTGCTGCGCTGCATTTGTGCGAAAAGATCCAGGCCTGCAGGCCAGGCTGGACTTTTCTTTTTCCCTATTTTTGGGAGTTTACATCAAGGAGGAGTTTGGGAATATGACAACATACCAACATATATACGCTCATGTGCTCTCTCTCTCTCTCTCTCTCTCTCTCTCTCTCTCTCTCTCTCTCTCTCTCTCTCTCTCTCTCTCTCTCTCTCTCTCTCTCTCTCTCTCTCTCTCTCTCTCTCTCTATCTCTCACCGCTCACACACACACACACACACACACACACACACAAACACATGCACGCACAAACTCACGCATGCACATACTCACAAAGTCACTATAATTACACTATTACACCATACAGGGAGAGTAGTGGAAAACCCGGAGACATAGCAGAGAAGAGAGGTGTAAATAGAAAACTGGTGACTCACATTCTAGTGGCCACAGACTAGCCGCACACACACACACACACAGAGAGAGAGAGAGAGAGAGAGAGAGAGAGAGAGAGAGAGAGAGAGAGAGAGAGAGAGAGAGAGAGAGAGAGAGAGAGAGAGAGACAAAAACACAGGGTTCACCCACATGAGGCCAGAGGACACACTGTGTGTGTGTGTTTGAGTGTGGTGACAGAAGAGGATGAAGAAAACTCTCTTTGGCCTCGCTAATGTAGCTTGCTGAAGCCTTTATCAAAAGGGATGTTCATTAAATGAATGAATGCTGTTACACGCAGGCTCTCCCACCCATCAATCACTCTGTGTGCTCTCTAAACTGTCCCATAATAGGTTCAGGGAGTGATGCTGTTTCCAGGATGTGGCCAAGAGGAAACTTGCTTCCCTGTTTGCCCAAACTGTGGAGGTTCTCCTTACTTTGGCATCAATACGCAGCATATTCAAAGACCTCTTTATGTTCTTAAATGAGCTTTTCAAGTTCAAAACTGTCCTGCTGCTCAATAATTATGTCAGTGCTGATCCAGTTTTTATGATGTTTTTTTATTCCTTTTGTTGCATCTCATTCATATTATTCGTATATTATTATCAAGATGGAATCTAATACATTCCACAAAACAATTTCTCCAATGTGTTGTCCAAACTCTGAAAGCAAATTGAGAGAATATCTTTATGTTTGCGCTGGTACTGGCAGTTTGAGTTCATTTTTCAAAGTTTAACTGATTAATTCAGTTTTCTATGTCTCAACTGTATTCACCCAAAGTGACATTTTCCAATGTCTTATTGGATCCTACCCAAGGTTTAAAGTCCAAATAAATTCACTTTAGAATGTATTTCTAAAGACGAAAGCCAACATCATCAGAGGTGCTGTAAAGGCTACAGATTTAGAGATCATAAAACCAATCACTCACTTGTTTTCTTTTATAAGCAGTTTTGTGTTTCTGATTTATGGTGTCCGTTAAAATATTTCATTATGGTTGGAAGGCTGTTACTGCTGGCTCCTGTTGTCTCTCATTCCATATGTCAAATTCTCAGCCTCTGGACTGTATAATGTGTAATTAATGTAATGTCATTTTTCTTTCAGGAGAAGAATTTTATATCTTGGACCGTCAGTAATAAGCCGCTATAGTCAACAGGTGCAAGCCAGAGCCCATCACCCATGTTGGTTGTATTGTCGTGCCAGAATAAAGTTGGATGGATAAAATAATGTATGGATAAAACTCTTGTGTTTCATTACCAAGCAGGTCATATACCTCTAAAGTATCCCGATTCTTCAGCCCATCAGATAAACCAACTGATGGCCAACAGTTATATAGAAGGGCTGAAAGAAATACAATATTTATTCATAGAAAATGAGGTTTTGTACATTTATCTGGTTTGAGAAATGAGAAAAATGTCTGCACATGTTGCTTTTTGTGGTATGTAGAGGATTACCTGGTTTCATTCGGCCATAGTAACTGTTGTGACTAAGCCACTGCCTCTTACATAGCAATCAGAACTACGATTCTCGAGCAGCATAAATATATAGTTCTACCAAAGTTTCAGCTTTGTTCTTGTGATAAAGTGACATATTGAAAACTGAATCGACATGCACTCTAACTTTCTTTTAGTTTTGAGTCATTCAAATACAGATGTGGCTCACAAATGGGTGTTTTTCCAAAGAAATTGTTGCTTTTCGGATATTTAATAATTAACCACCACATGGGCAGGTCATGGCTGGTGTACTTACGGGACGTTTCAAGGAAAGTTTACTCGAAATGTGAGGTGGATCATTTTATGTAGAGTGTAACAAACATTTCGGAGACTTTAGGAATGTTCTCAACGTTAAAATGACCTGTTTGCAAAGATATAAAGTCTTGGATGTGCAAACACACTATGACAGCTCACTATTTGCACAAAATACACACAAGACATTAGAGTCACATAACAGAGGAATGTAACATTTGTTTTTAGATGAAACTTGAGGAGAAACTTAATGCCTGGTCTGTTCGCGGCATCCCAGTCAACGAAGTTTGCTTTCCATCGCTGCTTTTCGATGGTGCACATTTGACTACTGCACCCCACTTCATAAAGTTTAAACCAAATGTTCCCTTTCTCACACCTCTGTTCCAGAAACCCCACCGCACACACACACACACACACACACACATACACACACACACACACACACACACACACACACACACACACACACACACACACACACACACACACACACACACACACACACACACACACACACACACACATCTCAGATTTGGAGAGTCATCCAGGGGCCACCCTAATTACCCAATGCCCAGGTGGTGGGAGTCTATTCTGGATGGACAAGGACCAGGCCAAACCTTTGCTCTATGCATGAACATAATGCAAATCCACACAGACATACACACTCACTTCTACACACCTCAGGGCCAGTGGGGCTGAGCTCCGTGGCTAATGACTTTCCCACCCACTACACAGCATGCACATGTTGAAGCCGTTAACGATAAGTGGCTTTTCAAACTTGGTAACGTCCTAATGTCCCTGTTAATCTCACATTCCTAACTACAAAGGCCACAGTGCATGGGCCATCGATTCTAGTGAAATGAGCAATTTTGTGAGCTATTACAAAACAACAGAGTTTTTTTTGTTTTTTTTTGATCTGGCAATGTCCCTCTGCGCACTGACATAGAGCAAATTTATTTTGAGCTAAATTAGGACACCCATCCCTACTATCTCATAAAAACCTGAAAACAAACTCATTTCCCTCCTGTGATTGATAATTTAGACGTCAAGTGTTGTGATGAGCTTGCTCATTTAAAGCATGGAATCATTCATGAAAAAAACATCCGAAAACATTGTTTGATATGACAAAAGGATGGAGTCTCTCCTTCCAAGCAACATTTGTCTTCTTGACTTGAAAACATTTCATACATACATACATACATACATACATACATACATACATACATACATACATACATACATACATACATACATACATACATACATACATACATACATACATACATACATACATACATACATACAAAACATTTAATCCCTAATCACATACTTTTCAGCTATTGTATAATTTCGACAAATCAAAGTTGAAACAAGACATCTATGATATTAGAATGTTAAAGAATTCTTTCTAAACAATTTTAATCCTTCCAGCTGGAGCTTTCATCATGGACAAACTGAAGGCTAAACAAATTCATCGTTTCCCTTGTTGTGCAAAGCACTTCAACATCATTTAGGTCTTTCTTCTAAACATTTAAGTTTCCCAGGGTACACAGTAACACAATTTCTGACCCTAACATAACTGAGCAGTTTTGAGGTGTTTAAAAAAAACACCTACCATTGCAGTAGAGTGATCATAACCCGAAGCCAGAGTGCTGTCACAGCAGTAAATTAAAAAAATACAAAATACATATTTGAGAGGCATTGAGAGCAGGGGTCTATGACATTCATGGCCAGAAGAGCTGCTTTTGCCCTTTTCATTAAATTCAATTTGTTTGGAGCCACAGAACATATTTCAAAATGAGGTTCACACCACTCATAGAGCTGCTATGCAGTTTAGACAGATAAAACATATCTTAGGTTGTATTTATGAAGTTTCACAAATCAGAACAGTAGACAATGTATGAAATGTTGGCAGTTTTACCTTCTGTGGCCATTTTTAGTTATTTTTGTTACTTGAATCATTTTTAAATCTTTTACATGTTTGGCCAATATTATTTTATTCTCCTTTTGATTTTTTATGTAGCTGTTTTATCTTTTCGTTTTTAGGGGTTATTTGTGGATATATATATATATATATATATATATATATATATATTATTATTTATTTATTTATTTATTTACTGTTTAAGGCAAGGGTCTGCAACCTGCGGCTCTGGAGCCACATCAGAGCCCTTCTGTTGTGGCTCCCTGAGCCTTTCACAAAATTAGACCTAAAGAAACATTTTATGTTGTTTTCATTTTATTTATAAACACCAAATCATTTTCTAAAGGACTTTGAACTCTTGGCTAAAAGGGGCTTTTAGCTAAAATGGGGGAAACAAACTTCTAAAATGCCTTTAAAAAAAACCCTAATATGATTAGAATTCCTAAAAGAAAGAAAAGTTTAGAAATGGGGGATGAACTCATGAAACTGTTTAAAAAGGAGCAAAAATGTTTAAAACACTTAAAATGTCCAAATTGCGGGGGGGGGGGGGGGGGGGGGGGGGGGATGCAGCAAAAGAAGGTTGAAAATTAAATTCGAGTAAAAACAGCTGAAAATGTAATGAAAAATGTGCCTAATTTGTAATTGAAACTTCTTAAATGCAATATAAGACACAGTTTATGCTCATTTATCAAAGCTATGTGAAACTTGAGGCGTTGTGTCTGCCTCATTTTAAAGATTAAACGTCTTTTGTGGCTCCAGTTAAATTGGATTTGGTAGAATAAATAAAAAGGCTCTGGTTCAAGTGAACCAATACAAAGAGGCTAATGAGCCACAGGTTGATCCTGATCCTTCAGGGTAAATCAGTATAAAACTCTCCAAACCATGTTTGTGATGAGAGTTAACATGTGCGCAATGGTGACATATATTGTCTTGTATTCTGCAGTGAAGACGTTAAACCTGGCGGTGGGGCAGAGAAACTGAAGGTACCTGGAGGTGTCTGAACGCGGCGGTGAGCTGGGTCATGTGCAGTGTGAGGCACCTGGAAGTGCATCTGGCGGAGTTCATCTTCTCCTGAACATCCTCCTGCTCCGGGGAACTCCTGCGAGCCCGAGTCAGCGCCAGCAGCGCGCACAGCAGCGCCAAACCGGCCCGGCGAGCGGACATCACACCGGCAGAACGCACGACAACAGACGGATCACACTGCGCGCTTCTCCTCGTCCTGTCCGGCTCCTCCTGCAGCTCTGCGACTGAGCTGACTGAGGATATCTGCCCCTTATCTGCCGCTTACCCGCGAGCGAGCTGCGCGAGGGGAGTGGAGCGGCTCTTCCCTCCTCGCGGACACTCCCACAAGTGCGGCCGCGCGGGGTTACTGCGGTCTTCATCCTCATTTTCCAAGTGATCATCGTCATCGTCACTCAAACCATCATCACCTAAACGCATGCAGCAATCATCATCATCATCATCATCATCATCATCATCATCATCATCATCATCATCATCATCATCACCATCATCATCATCACCCTGCTGTAGTTCTGTTCCATCATTTATCTCTTCAAATCCATGGTTTTCAGGTTGTCGCATCATCACAATCCCCATCGTCCTCGTTACAAGAGCGATCATGTGTGTAGTGTCTGCTGGTCAGCTACAGGTCACCCTCCACGTGGTATACCCACAAATCCACAGGCAGGATGTAAAAGTATATTTTATTTTTCGTTTCTTCACATCTGTGGCTTTCAAAGTGCTCATCCTTCCAAACTTTGTAAACACAGTCCTAAATCAAGGCTAACTGTATTTGTCTTCTGTGGAAGTACATTTGTTAACCTTCAGCAAAGCTGATGACATCTTGAATGAGGTCAGACTTGCTTCTTTCAGCTGCCTGAAACCCTCCCAGTTTCCAAGTAGGAAGCTCCCATTTGTGTTGTTTTACTGGCAGGTGGGACATGTCCTCCCTCTCAGTAACTTAAAAATGCACTGCAACTACTTGCTGTGCCATTCTAGAGTCTCCATGGTGTTGACTGTTGACTTCCTTTTTCTTTTCTTTTTTTTTAATGAATGAATGTTGTGTACTCTGCTGCAACCTTTTTCTAACTTCATTTTCTGTCTGATGTGGTTGTATTTTAGGAGTGATCAGAAAGGTCGATTAGACCTCACTGATCACATCATATTATGTTTTTCAATAGAACAAGAAAAAAAATGCACATTATAAAAGTAAGGTTGATAATAGAGCTGAAATACATCAAATGCTGCACACTGCATTAGCATAACGAAGTGCATCTCTGGCATGAACTTCCTATAACGTTCCCTTTTCAAGTTAAATGCTCCCCTGTCATTCAGAGATAGCTGAATTTCTATTTTAATGTATGTGACACGTGACAAGTTTTGTACATTAGTAAAAGCAATCAATTCACCTACTACACCCACTAAATCCAGTTTTTGTTTGTGAGGGTAAAAATACCCGGAATACTGTGAATGATAGTCTACTACAGCACTTTAATTTGAATACGAATTTCAGAAAATTAGTAATAGCCATTTTTAATGTTTCATTTCTGTATTCACTTTTAAGCATTTCGTTCAAGATCATCTTTGCTGTTTAGTTTGCACCATAACTATCATATTATGATCATTATCACTTTCATTATATATATCTTCATCATCAATAACCCAGAAATGAAGGTCATGGTTACAAAGAAATCCTGGTTTTCTTTTGTCTTGTTTTTTGGGAGGGTCAATTCTTCATCACTTTCACCACTGACTTTGTACACACTATCAAAATATTGATCACAATCTTCAATATGGTGTTTAATTCCAGCACCTTCATGCTCGTGTGAACAAAGGTTTACCCTAGTCATCGTGCGGAACATAATCAATGCCACTGTGATGGGGTCATCGGCTCAAAATATTGAGCACAAGAGCACAAAAGCAGAACACAAACCAAGCAACCAAAAATTAAAGGGAACATCAAAAATGGCTTGGTACTACCATCAGGTGCAGTGCATGTGGTTTACTAGAAAGAAGGAAATGGTGGATGGTGCATGAGAGACAATATGGTAAAATGGTAAGCAATACTGCAGGGATTACATGAAGGAAGATGGATGGTGGAGATCAGGTCATAACACAGGTGGGAGTGGCACATCTGCAAGAACAGTCAAACATAGATAATTATTGGACAAATATCTAATGACGGCAAGGCACACTTTTACACATTCATTACACATATTCTCTCTTGTATCATCTTGGGCTTCTCTCTTCGGTTTGTTATTCTGTCTTCTTCTTAACCTCAAGCATGATGATTTCCAGTACCTCCTTCTTATCTGGAAAAATTCTGCTTGGGATCAGAGAAAAAAAAAAAAGGAACTATATCAAAGATGAAGAGATAAACTGCCGTGCACAAAAGAAAGCATTTTGGGGCCAACAGCTTGCATGGCACTTCATGATTCTGGACCCATTAACATTTTGCTGTGACTATTATAAAAACAAAAATCTCCTTTATTGTCTGGGAATTCGTTTTGAGGGTAATTATTGGACTAATAAAAGTGCCTTTATTAATGGGAATGAGACTTGAAGAATGTGTTGAGGTAGGTGTCTGTCACAAAGCCAGCCAGTGTGTTACTCACCACTTTTTGACAGCAGCTTCAGAGCCAAGTGGGGTTTTCTAGGACTGAAGCCAAGTTGAGATGTTTCGGACACAGGGTTGAAAGCCCTATTTGTTTACATGAAACTGTAACCCAGCAGAGGAGTCATCTCTGCTGGCAACGAGAGGTAGAAAGAATCACCTTGGTTTTGATTGAGGGGAAATGGAGTCATATAAATATTTAGTAAGAACTGGCACAGTTGTTGCTGGCCCTGTTGTGGAAACCAGACTTTTCATTCTGTCCTGTATGGAAAGGCAATGCATGTTATAGGGTATTACAACGGTCTTGTTTTTTTTAACCTCCGGAACTAAGATATTCAGGGCTGCAACTAAATATTAGGTTCGTTTTCTTATTGGTTAATTACATAATAGTTTCCCACGTCAAAGATGTGGAGACAGATTTTGGTGATTTGGCTTCATGTATTGAACCAGCTGTCCAAGACCCCAACATATGTAGTCACCATCTGAAACAGAAAAAAGAAATAGAATTTTTTTTTGCAAGTTTCAGATTCTTCTGTTCAAATGAATCACTTACTATACGCTGGCCTATTATTCTTTCCAGCCATTTATCTTCTACACATGCTTTGTCCAAGCTGCAATATTGGAGGACGGACCCTACAGCAGCTGACAATAAGCTAAAACCAGGGTACGCCCCAAACCTCCATCCATGTTCTTATGTCACTTCATCCATCCTAAGTTAATCATCAACCTTTGGCCCTAAATATGTTAGACATGTTTTGAGCAACAAAAATGTTCTGATTTTCAAGGCTCACGATGAACCCAAAAGCAGACTCACACAAAATTGAAAATTCAAAGAGTTTATTGCAAAAGTCTGAAAGCAGAGTTATACAAAAAGAGTAATCAAAAAGAGAGTCCAAAAGTCCAAAACACAAAGAATCTGAAAGAGGAAAGTTGTGTGATGTCTTGACTCCAAGGCAAAGACGACCTGGCAATGGGCAGATGATTGAAAGGGGTTTATATACAATGGAGAAGGGGAAGACACAGGTGAGACACATAGACAGTAATTAGACACACAGAGGGAGGGCAGACAGGAAGGGCAAGTGCACATTGACAAAGACGAGACAGGTGAGTATCAGAATAAATCTGGAAGAGACAAAACAGGTGAGACATGGAAGGAGATCAGACCGGAGACACAAAGGGAGTCCTTCTGGCTCCTGGGTGACAGGAAAACCAGTGAGAAAGGAGCCCACTGAGGATCTAAACGGCTCTGGGACAAACACTACGGTTGGGTGGGAACTTCTCTGGTCCTATCTGTCCTCAAGCACATGCCTCACCCCTCTCTTCAACCTCCCAAGATATTGCCCCTGGAGTGCAAAATAGTGTCAGAGTTCTCAAAGCCAGGAGAAGGATCAAACAGATGCAAGAGGGCATCAGGTTTGATATTTTTGGACCTGGGATGGTAAGACAGGGTGAAGTTGAATCTGTTAAAGAAGACTGCCCACTTGTCCTGAAGGGAATTCAGCCTCCGAGCACAACCTAGAAACGTCAGTTTCTTCTGGTCCATCCATACGATTAAACGGGCGCTTGGATCCCTCCAGCCAGTGGCGCCGCTCCTCCAGGGCCACTTTCACAGCCAACAGCCGCCAGTTGTTGCTGGACAGAAAAGCACAAGGGTAAACACGGTTGTCCTTGGCACATTGCTGGGACAGGAATGCCCCCACTCCAAGACTCGAGGCGTCCACCTCCACAATAAAATGTATATCTGTGTCGGGAACCACCAGCACAGGAGTTGACATGAAGAGGGCCTTGAGTCAATAAAACATGGCGTCAGCTTGAGCAGGGGGTGAGGCAAACCAAATCTGAGAAGAGGTCAGAGTACGCAGCAGAACAACAACGGTGCTGAAATCACAGATGAATCACTTATAGAAGTGACCAAAATGTAAATTCCTCCTTGTGGCCGAGATAGGCCAATTCCTGACCTTGTTAGAAACCATCTCCACCTTCTCCACGCCCACCACATAGCTGAGGAAGGTGACGTGAGCCGTGTGGAACACGGACTTCTCAGCCTTGACCAAG
Source organism: Lipophrys pholis (assembly GCF_963383615.2). Taxonomy (NCBI): domain Eukaryota; kingdom Metazoa; phylum Chordata; class Actinopteri; order Blenniiformes; family Blenniidae; genus Lipophrys; species Lipophrys pholis. Next base: position 19,181,865 of record NC_137640.1, on the reverse strand, counting down.
AGCTGATGTTCCAGGAGCCTGCTCAAGACTTGCTGAACATCCAGGATGTGTGCAGCAGGGTTAGTGGAGAAGATCCGGATGTTATCTAAATAAACAAAAACACAGATGTTGAGCATGTCTCGGAGACCATCATTCACAAGGGCTTGAAGTACTGCAGGGGGCATTGGTTTGGACCAAATGGCATAGATAAAAACTCTCAGTGTCCGATGAGAGTGTTGAAAGCAGTTTTCCTCTCATCTCCTTCCTCGAGCCACACGAGGTGGTACTGTAGAGGTCCAGCTTCGTAAAGGAGCTCAATAGCAGAGGAGATGATAATGGTAATCTCATGCAGCCCCCGGTAGTCAATACAGGGACAGAGCATCTTGTTCTTCTCAATGAAGAAGGACCCCACCACTGCAGGAGACAAGGAGGGCTGAGTGATGCCTGCAGCGAGGGAGGCTTCGATGTGCTCCCTACGTATTAAACTGGAAAAGGAGACGACACAGATGAGACACATGGGTAACTAGAAACACAGAGGGAGGACAGACAAGGGCAAGTACACGAGACTCAAGACGTCAAGACTCAAAAGATATGCAGACTTTACACAGACAGAGAAAGAGATGTAACCCTTACAGTCTTTCATTTAGAGATTTCAAGGGAAGGATCACAGTCATTAACTATATGAGAAAAAGCAACAGAGAAATCTGAGAAAATACATAGTTGGTTGTAAAGGACATGATTTTCCTAGTTTTTTTCAAATCATAGTAAAGAAATGTTAACCACCCCAGATTTGGATTTAAGGGAGTCTCAACCTACTGATTTGGGACCACTGGTCTAGACATCTATAGGAGCACCTAATCAGAGCTGCATTAGTAGATCTATAAAAAGTTAGCCACACATTTAAATGGATGTGCCAAAGTCAAAAAGTTATATGGTGTGAAGCCACTTTATCTGCATCAGGGCTTGCACACACACACACACACACACACACACACACACACACACACACACACACACACACACACACACACACACACACACACACACACACACACACACACACACACACACACACGGAGTAGCAAAGCAATTATCCAAATGACCAAAATAATATTTTCATATTTTTATAAAACACCCGGCTCAGGTTTCTGAATAAACCATTAGTGGAGTAAAGACCCTCCCCAACACATACTCAAACATCACACACAAGCACATGTGCCCATTCACATGCTCGTACATACAGAAGCAATAGCCATCTGTTAAAATCTGTTCTCTGATTGAAGCCAAATGTCTGTGGACGGCATAGAAAGTCCAGGAGAGAGAAGGAGAGAGACGAAGAGGGATGGAGGGAGAGAGTAATGCAGAGAGACAGCAACACTGAAGAACAGGCAAGACCGACCAATGGAGGCATATACTTGGTGCAGAGAGCCAGAAACTGACTCCAGCTACAACAGCAATAATCTGTTGAACATTTCAAGCTCATGTCGCCTTTCTACAGCACAGAGAAATGGTACAACAATAAATCATAAAATGTATGCTAAACTGCCTTTCTCTGCGATATCTGTGTTAATTTGTCACCACGTGTACTGTTTGTACCAGACCTGAAATGGCTTTGCTTTTTGAAAGCAGCCCAATATAGGAGCCTTCTATCTTAACTTAAAGTTGATTATACTTTAGCTCAAGCAGCTCAACTCACTAAAAAATAAAGAAGCTTTCGGGGAGCATGGAAAAAAGGCTGCAATGGAAAATGTCCTCTCAGGTGACATTCTTCAAAATCCAGGCTGCAACTGAAACAGATCACCAGTCCATCACAGGGTTAACATGCAGAGACAGACGACTGCACACCCACATTCACACTCGCACTCAAATTCTCAAGTCAGAAATTAAACCATGTATATTCTCAGGTTGAGGAGATTGTATGTCTCATAGTTTTTTTTCACAACCCTAAAATTTAAAAAAAAGGATATCTATGTTGTATGTAAATAAAAACGGAATTCATTGACTTGCAGGCCTCATAACACCTTGCTTAATCCCCATAGAACAGCAACACCATATCCGATGTTGAAACTGAGACATTCTATCATTTCATGGAAAACATTAGTGGATTTTGAATTTGATGGCAACAGCACATCTGAAGAAAAAAAAAAAAGTTGGAACAGGTGCAAACAAGTGGGAAGTGAGAGGAGTTACTGGAGTTCTGGGAGAGGAATATTGCCCCATTCTTGTCTGTTGCAGGATTTTATACTGCCAACATTCCGTAGCCTTCATTACTGGATTTTTCACACATTTTGCATGAGTGTTGAGACTTTTCTTTGCATGCTGTGGTTTTTGATTTATGATGACCCTTTAGGGGCCACAAAATAAAGCATGTCAATGCAAAAAGAGAAACACTTTAATATGAATACCAGTAAATGCCTTGGGTTAAGTGTTTAACATGTCACCGACCAAATCCAAGCTTTGTCATCGACTGAATCGCTGCGAGTTTTGCTTCTTTATTTAGTGAGAGCCTCTGGACGTTGTTGTAGTTTCTGTCCAAGATTTCTGAAGTGGTAAGACATTATTCCCTCCAGCTGGTTCTACTCAGAGCCTGTCTGTTGGTTATCTCATTTCTGTCACCTTTTCAGTCTTCAGCAATAGTATTTCTCAACCCATGATCCTGGGGTCCAAAAGAAAAAGCTTTTCGCAGTGATCGAAGAGGTGCAAAATGTTTTCCTGAGCAAGTAATACTAGGTTTGCCAGACGTTGAAATGCTGTGTTTAAGTGAAATATCTTTTTTTTTCTAACAAAAAAAAAAAAAAAAAGATATCTATAAAGGATTATTGGAAGAACCAGAGCCAGATCAGAAATCATCAAAATGGTATTCATGTACCTTCACAGCGAAAATCCAAAATCATCTTGAGACCTATTGATAAACAAAAGAATCTGATCCTATTCAATATTAAACCTTTGGCTATGTGATGCTCCCGTCATCATTATACATTATAGCACCCGTTCTGTACCAAACATTGCATTTAGAACCTTGCACAGCAGAACTGAGTTAACAATGACAGAAACACATTTTGGAGTGGATACATTCTTCTATCTATCTATCTATCTATCTATCTATCTATCTATCTATCTATCTATCTATCTATCTATCTATCTATCTATCTATCTATCTATCTATCTATCTATCTATCTATCTATCTATCTATCTATCTATCTATCTATCTATCTATCTTGAGTATCCATCACAGGATAAATGCAGCGGAGCGGCCAACCCCACACAGTCACACATGTGGGCAATTCTGTTGTTATCAATGAACCAAAATTGTATGTTTTTAGATTGTGCTAGGAAACCAGAGTACAGAAAATCCTCAACTACAAAGTAGAACATGCAAACCCCATAAAGAAAAGCCCAGCCCAGACTCAAACCCACAACCCTCACACTGTGGTGAGTTCACGTGTGGTGAGGCCAAAGCACCACAGGATGTTTGGGACCTGAGCTACAGTGTCGCTCTGTGGCACATTTCAGCAATTACAGTTCAGCCTTTAAAAAAAAAATAATAATAAAATGAAAAGATTGAAATAATATAATGTATGCGTTTACATTTTGTGTTAAGTTGTCAAACTTCATAATAAATTGTCAAAATGTGTTGATTTTGGCTTTATTTTTTGATTATAAGTTTCCCAGGCTCCTCAGACAACTGGAGATTTAAACAGCACAATAATTCCTTCAGAGTAAAGTAGTATCATGGTTATGTATATGTTTATTTAATCTTTAACATCGCTTGTCGTTAATCATTATTGGAGCAATGTTAAGTTATGTTGTTGTAACTGTAGAACTTTATTTAATTGCTGTAAGTTCTGTAACTCTCAAAACTTTGTGAAGCTGCCATTGCCACTGAGGACTGAGACAAAACAGAGCAGAGCCACGCGACGAAAAGAAATCATTGACCGGATTGAGGAAAAGGTCCACAAAACCACATGGGAACCATGTTGGTCACAGGATTCTTTTAACTGGCACTGCAATGCTTGCAAGTGGCTTTTTACTGGCTGTGTTGTCTTCTGTTCTCCTGTAACTCTCCAACACCAGGCGATCAGCTGCTGTAATCTATGCTGTGCCTCTGCTGGTGTGGGGTTTTCTGCAGGTGCTCTGGCTTCCCCAAACAAACATACTAGACAATAAGTCTAATTGGTTTGACTTTTATATTTTGATAAGAGGTTAATATAATCAATCGAAAATGACATGACAGCCAATAAGGTGTTATCGGGACTTGACTGAACATAAACAGTTTTCTCAGTGTCCCTTCAGGTACTACTGCCTAAAAACAAACAGTTTTTACCCAAATGCCATCAGACTGTCGAATCCTTAGTGCATATGAATGTAAACTGCAAATGTTTTTCAAGGAACAAGTGGAGCCTTATATGTATGTAATATCCATGAGTGCACGAGATCTAGTTTTCACACACATTTGATTTTCTTGTTCTTTGCTTGTCATCGTCACACCGAGAACAGCACAGAAGGTACATCTGAACTGGTGTTGGCCATTTTTTTTCTCCCTTTGTCAAATGAATTGCTTCTCCAAATGGCTTCAGGACGTCAACTAAGTCTTAACAGGTTCTATTCCCATGATGTGAACAACAGCTCACCATGTCGAGTCTCTTCTAGAACATGAGAGTTCAATTGATCTAATAACTGAGAAAGAGTGTGAGTATAGGGTCATTGTTGTGAGAAACACTGGGTCGCAGTAAAGGGTTTGTTTCGTGGGAAACAGATGAAAGATTCATGTGTCTTGTTTTGTGAAATGGTTCATGGCAAAACTGACTCCTACTGACCTTGAGTTTAATACAACAGCTGTCTGTGTTTTGGCTTCTTTTAGCTTTGAGATATCCAGCTGTGTGTGTGTGTGTGTGTGTGTGTGTGTGTGTGTGTGTGTGTGTGTGTGTGTGTGTGTGTGTGTGTGTGTGTGTGTGTGTGTGTGTGTGTGTGTGTGTGTGTGTGTGAAGCGTGAACCTCTCAAGGAGCCTGGCACCGACCTCCTGGCCGCACGGGGGCGCTGGTGTAAGTAGGAAAACGAAGAAATAACAGAAGAAGAAAAGCAGGAAGCACGGTGGATGTTTCGATAGTAATCTCCAAGGAGGGTTTATTTACCTTTAACGCACATACTTATAGAGGTTACAGGCGCCTTATTTCACTCCAATAAGGTACGCGTACTTTCTAGACTATATTGAGGACTTCTAACATGTAGCTACGCTGTTCTGCTGTTTGTTGTTTGAGCTTGATTTAGTGATCTGTCGGCTACATATACATTTAGACTTGTGTTTGAGAGCTATTCCTATACTTCACTCTTCATATGAGTAGTAGGATACTATAAAATGAGCTCAAAATGGGATGTGTTTAAAATACATATATCTGGTTATGACAATTTGCCTGAGCTAACAGGTGTCAAACTTAATAAACATCGATGGAGCCACTCTTTTGGCTCGTCACGCCAGCGAATTGTAATCAGCTAAAGTGTGAAATATTGTGTGTCGTTGATCTGAAGACCAAAAGAGAAAGATGTGGATCTTTCTGTGACGAATGTATATATGTTGAGTTGACTTCAACAAACGAGGTGCTGAACTTTTAAAAATTACCTTCACAGAATCATGTCTAGAAAGAGAAAGCGCCGGAGACGTGTTTCATCCTCAAGTGAAGAAGATCAGGTGAGGAGAAATTATGAATTTACTTAAAGATACAAGTCGAGCATGTAGTGTCATATGAGCAACTTAATCTATTGTAATATCAAAAGGCTAAACAGAATTTCCTCTTCCGTTGGAGCCCTCAATTAGGTCCAAACATTCAGGAATACAGGAAATATGTAAAGGATGATAATTTGACAATGTCGAATACATCAAGAAGTAGTAGATATATCTACTACATTGTGTTAAATACAAAACGTAAAGTGAAAGTTCTAAAGAAAATCTGCTTGATAAGATTAAGTGAGAATCTTTGGTGATTAATTTTCTCTCGCGAGATATGTCAACCTTTTAATTCCATGTGTGGTATAATTACAGCTTTTATCAAGACTTTGTTTGATTTTGCACGTTTCAGGTATCACCTGAACGAGATGTTTCTAGAAGTCACAAAAGTGTCAAGAAAAAGTGTGTTGTAAAGAGCCATGGGAATTTAGAAAGAAGGTATGTGACTCTCCCAATCAACGTCTATTACTTACGCTTGCATCTTTAGCCCCATTCACTTAATCTTGTTAGAAAAGAGTTCTGATTTCTTTTCTTTTTTTCCCTCAACCCGTAGCAGTGCAGATGAAAGAGAAAAATCAACTTCTTCTGCCCGTAAAGATGATTCCCAAAGTCCTCGCCAAGTCAGAAAACGTTTGTCCACAGTGACAAAAACAAAAGCAAGCAAGCGGAGCCCTGTTAACGAAGAAATAAGTTACACAGAATCAAGAAGTGTCCGTGGGAGTGTCTGCTCAAGTAAAACTGAAAACTATATTTCAACAAAAGAAAAAACTATCAAAGGAAGTAAAACTGAAGAAAGAACCCCTTCAAAACGAATAAACAGTAAGCATGGAAGTGCCGTCCCTCCATCAATAAAGACCACCAAATCCAGATCAAGAAAGAAGTCTTCCCGACACAGCCCATCCAAATCACCTAAACAGCAAGGCACTTCTAGTTTTGTTCCTGCTAAGCAGGAAGAACGGAGGCAGCATGCAAAGAAGACGGAATGCAACGCTGAGGTGCCCTTATGGACTGGAAATTACTGCAGTGCTATCAGGACAAAGGGGTCTCCCTCCACTTCTTCAAAGGATGCTGCACAGCAGAATAGAGAGGAGCTGATAGAAAAGAATCGCATAAGGCATCAGAAAAAGGTGTTAGAGGACAAGAAAAGCTCCTGTACAGATGGGAAACACCCCTCCTACTTTTCAACAAAGATGTCTTCTATTATTGCAAAGCACACCCCCTGGAAGAATAGCTTCGAGGGATTGAAGGATAGCTTCGAGGGATTGAAGGAGCACATTTCAGCTTCAGGCATTGTTAAGTCAGATCCGCAAAAGACATCTGAGTCATCATCTGTCCAGAAACAAATACATGCTCTCACACCATCAACACCTTTCAGTTTTAAGATACCAAAAAAGAGTCGGAAAAAGATGGTACAAACAGTGGATGAGAATAAATTCGGTATTTCTACAAACACAAATCTCAAAAATGAGATTAAACTTCCAGACACTAAGGTTGTAACGGTTGATTCTAATCAAGAAACTGCTAAACCAGTGCAAAGCTGTTTGGGTGTTACCCCCCATTGTTCATTTGAAGGACCCTCCACATCCTCCAGTCTCCAATCTCCAGTCGATACCAACATTGACACATCTGATGACCAGGTAACGGAAAACACTCATTTTCTTTAGAAAAAGCAGTTCCACAGTGGTTTTCTCAAGAACAAATTTAGTTTTTTGTAAATCAGTAACGCTTCACATGTTTCTTCCTATGATTTAAATGTCACTAACAATGTGGCCTTTTGTATTTGGTTTGTTTTTGAATGCATTATTTTACAGATTCATGTGGTCGAACAGCTTTATTTAGCTCGCTCACAGAGGAGGCTGGAAGTGAACGTCATGGAGAGCTATGGGGAACTCACTTGCATGGATATAGATCCTCCAGAAGAAGGGTCTGCATACACACAATGTAAGCTTAGTTTTTTTTGAAGACTTTGCAAATCTTGTATTCAGTGTACGGTATCTTTTTTATGAACTCCTTCACATAAGCAGTGAAAGGCATTTTGAGATGATCGTGAGGGGATGTTCTGTTTAACTTTGTATTTGAACACTCAAGGTTTGATAATAGAAACTCATTTAACTAACTTGTATTTACAGGCAAACAACCTCAGCAAGACCCAATCCTTGTTCTGGACACCAACATTCTCCTCAGTCATCTGGATTATGTGAAAAAGATCAGTTCTGGGGGCCAGAATGGTATGTGATATTATAGATTAATGATTGTTTTTTGTTTGTTTTGGGGTTTTTTTTTTGCTTGAAATATATATCTTCTCACAGCATGCAGTATACCTCTGAATCATCACCGCTCTCTGTATTTGCACTTTATGTGCCCTTAGGTCTAGGCTTTCCTCGCGTCCTGATACCCTGGGTGGTGCTTCAGGAGCTGGACTCCCTCAAAAAGGGAAGAGGTCTCTCAGGTTCTGTGGCCCATCTGGCAATTCCTGCCATCTCCTATATTTACAACTCCCTGAGGAGCCGGAAACCTCACATCTGGGGGCAGTCTATGCAACAGGCTGCTGAAAAGAGGAGTGAGTGCTGATTAACATCCAAGATGAAAATATCCAACCAGTGGCAATCTCGTGTCTTCAAAGTCCAGGGCTGAACTTTGTACTCCAATGTCCAAAGATCATCCCCACAGAGCAGGATCCATCTGAGACTACCTCCAGCTAGTGGAGCGGAGGGAGGAGTGCATCCTACTTCCACACTGAGTTTCCTGTTTGTTGGGTGGATAGGGTTATTTTATAATAGCCAATATGGCTTGTTTCTTCAGACTTTAATCATACAAGCTACCAAACAACACAAAATTTAAAAAGTAAAGCTGTTTGGCATTGGCAGAAAAGATCTGGTACATTTTTCATGGGAGTAATCTACATAAGTAGCTCTGCTGCTCATCTGACAAATATGTGTTTCTTACAAATTTAAGAGTAACACAATCAGACTTAACAGTGGAACAAGATATATTCCCAAAAAGCATTGTTACAGCAAAAAGATAATCCACTGAACACAATACTGTGTTACTGTTATACCGCAGTGACGTCCAATATGCCATGGAGCACCACTGTGTTGCATGTTATAAACATCTCCCTGTTAAATCTCACCTGAATCCAATCCGGGTGTCACCAGAAAGCTTTGCATAAAGCCCTTTTCATGAGCCATTTCTTACCGTCAGGTGCGTTGCAGCTGGTAGACTTCTGGAACATGCAGAACTGTTGCCCTCAAGGACTGTAATTGGACACACAGGAATAGAGCGACCCCTATACGAGGTTACAGCCGGTCTTTGAATCAAGTACTTAATTCTTGACTGTTCCCTGCATGGAAACTAGGTGGCATAAGAATTCTTCATCATCAACATCATGGCTTATATTGTGTACATCTCAAGGGCAGGCTACCTCTCTGTATTCACATCTGTATTGATCAGATTTATTTAGATTTGTACCAACAGCAGGAGTAAGATGTTAAAACCGAGAAAGATATTATAGGTTTTGCTCCATTTTATGTGTTTGGTTGTTCCTCCTTGTCTCTGAAAGAAGGAACACTTCTATTCTCTGTTGTACTGTCACACATTAACCCTGGACATTGCCGTTAAGTAGACACATCCCTTGGTTCCTCTGAGGACTCCTGTTCGTCCCAACTTGTCTTCATGTCCTGTCCTTCTGTCTTTCTTCCTGTTCTTTTTGTCCCAGATGGTCTGAATGCTGAGAACAATGATGACAGAGTGTTGCAGTGCTGTCTGCAGTACCAGAGTCTGTACCCAGAGTGTGCTCTCATCCTCTGCACGTGAGTTCCCCCTCCCCCCTACAGCATACTGCTGCCGCTGCAGACTGTGTCCTCTGCTAATAATGCACATGCATGTGATTGTGAGTGGGTCCAGCCAGATAGTTCCAGTTGGGATGAGAGAAAGAGAGGGCGAGACAGCTGTTTGCAAAGAATAGATATGCTGAGCATGGAATTTCTTGTTTCGTTCACAATTTTTTTTTTTCTGACTTACATTTGCTGTGGGCGTCATATTGTTTCACATTCCTGGGCCTGTTGACCTAAATTTCCTAATGCTCCTGTTTTCAGTGACTGTTATTGATTGCTAAAAAATTGATTGTTGCTAAATAGAAAGTGTGACATGAAACGCGGGTCTAGCTTTTCACAGCTTGCCGTCTGGAAGGCTCTCAAATTGCTTTAATGTTCGCTGTGCTGTTACTGCCCTCTAATCAAAACTGTGCTTTCACTTTTTTTTTTGTCTTTTAGTAATGATAAGAATCTGTGCAGTAAAGCCCTTCTGAGTGGGGTGAAGGCCCTCAGCAGTAACGATTTGAAGGCTGAAGCTGAGAGATCGCAACATGGTGTTCATATACAGCAACACTCTCAAGGTCTTACGCCACCTTACGCCAAATCTCAAGCCTCATCGCCAGCCCAGAGACGGAGCTGCTCACACATCCAGCCAAATGTTCAGGAGACAGGAGGCTTTTCTGCTGGATTTTTAGAAAAAGGTGAGGCAGGAAATAATGTGTACGTCTACAAAAACTGGAAATAAGGAAGTTACATCCCTGATACAGCACATGTAGGACAGACTTGTTATTTCCAAACAGAAAAGAGCATTCTAACAAAACAGAAATGATAGATAACAAATGCTGTGCTGTATCCGGGATTTAATTTCTGGTAAAAACGCTTTTGAATTTTGTATTGTATGAATTGGAACCTCGCTCATATATCAACGGAAGCACGAGCTGTGGCTACTTACTATTACACAAACTTTTCTGTGTATGTAATTATCTACAGATCCCACACAACTCTGTAAAGCTGCCAAGGACGAGACAGTATGGGACCTTAGATCTATTTCAGAATTTGAAGATGGTCTGCGGGAAGTTCTGTCTGATGTCTTAGAGGCTGAGATGAAGGCTATTTATAAGGACCTATGGACAGAGGTTAGATGTCTGTTTTGGAATTTCCAATTTCTGAAATAAATTTTTTTGGAATAATCTGAATGCCAAATCATTTCCATGTTTTATTTCTGTGTTATTACGTTCAACCAGAAATCAATGAAGTGAAGCATGCAACACATGCAAGATTTCAAAGATAAATTTAGTGGTTAATTCACATGTATTATGAGAACAATACGTGAACCTGTCTGAATACATCATATGCTGCATCATGAACTACTTTTCACGTACCGTCTCATTCCAATACAGATAGTTTTTATAAAACCACCCTGGACTCTTCAGGATGTCTTGAAGTGTTTTCAAAAGCACTGGGTCGCTGTCTTTCGGTACATTCTCCCAAGGTCGTCGCTGGAAACTATTGTGAACCTCACCAACTTCTTCAACTCAGGTATGTGTGGGGAAAAGACAGACTTGGAGTATAGTTGTGTCAATAATGGCTTTTATTGGATTTAGTTATATCGTATTTATGGGCACAGTTGTGTATTCAAATATTTACAGTTTGCAGTAGTTACATCTTCAACTGTTTCAGATTTACCCAACATTTGGCTGTGAGCCAACACCATCTGTGTGCACATCAAATCTGCAAAAGTGAACCTTATGGCGAAGGTTCTTTTTATTTTTTTATTTTGGCCTCTGTTGCTGGAATTTAGAAGGGTTTGATGTTATCGTTACATTGTTACCATTGGTGCTGGTTTTCACATGGCAGATTTCTTTCTTTGAATTTAATAACAGTACGTTTGAAAAGCAATTATCACTAGAAGAAATGAGCAACATCACATGTCCATTAGATTGTAGATTAAGTCCAGTGGCTACAGAGCTATGAACTATTCATCCATCCATCTTCTACACCACTTTTTTCAATTCAGGCTCATGAGATGCTGGAGTCGAAAAAAAAAAGTAATAATAAATCCACCTTGCTATATTCACCAAAGTCCAACAACTCCCAGTAATATTTCTGAAACACTTTTATCCCTCAGCAGACTGTGATGTTAAGATACTGAGTCATCCCTCTGATGAGAGCTTTACTCTCGGGGGGGTGGGGGGATGACGTGGTCTGCCCTGCACTGCGCTAGAACCCTACAGAACTACATACAGAATCAGGTCATCTGCTAAAGTGGGTGACTCAAATGTGTGTCAGGAAGATGCTGAGTTGTCGACTGCAGCTCTTGGATGCCATTGCTGGGTCCACATACTTAATGTCTACAGAGTTGACTGCATGATTGTGTGTCAACCTCCCACGCCTCTGGACACAGAGGAGTGACTTTACCGACAGTGGCACAATAAATTTTAGTCCACACAAGAATCTTAATAGTTAAAACGGTGCAGCTTTGACCTTGTTTGGTATGTCCTTGGTCTGCGTACATGATTCTGCTTTTGTTGGTACCATGCAGCCTTGCACTGTGTCAGGGGGAGGTGGGGGGGGAGGAGCAGGGGAGGAGGGATGGGGGGAGGAGGAATAATAAAAAATAAAAAAACCTATGTGTTACAAAGAAGAAATCTAGGAGTGGAAAAGTACTGCATGTGATTCTCAAGCCTCCCCTAAGCAGGCTGCCTGTGTATGTGTGCAGTCAGTATTATAGTTGTATAGTATAGTTGTGAGGACATCAAAAAACAAAGACAAGAAATGATTGAGTGAATGTGTTCATCATGGATGTTGAAGTGGTCTGCGCCCAACAGATTTGTATTGATACATATTTGTTTGTAAGTTATGCGCCTATTTTGAACAGCAGAACATAAGATGTAGGACACACATTCTCTCAGCAAAGCAACGTTTTTGGTCCCACTGCTCAGCTTTGTTTCCTACCTTTATATCAGAACATCCCTTCTTTTAAATTTACTCTAAATGATCTCCTTGAATTGCATTGAGTCATTGATTTTTAGCATAAAATGTTTTCTCACTCTTTCTGAAACCGTGATGATGGATTCTATTGTCCCCTACTCTTTTCAATTTCATAAATGGGCGTATTGGGTTTCGCATAAGTCACAAGCTAATGTCTACATTTCTATACAGTATTCTCTTTATCTTTCTGTCACATGTGTGAGAGGGTTTTCTGTCTAATCTTCCGCCGACTATCGTATTAACTGTCTGCGCCAGGTCGCAAGGAGGACCCCGTCACTACATCAAACGTCCTTGAAGAAGCGAGGAAACTTGTGGAAGTGTTTCAGGAGCGGTCGAGCAATGTGCCACGAGTGTTGTCTGTAATGGACACGATGGTCACAAAGCTACATCATCAGGTTAGCAGCAACACAGAAGCACTTTTAATACATTCGATTCACTCGAAGTTCCCACTTTCATTTTTGACATGCTGAAGACATGTGATACCTGCACTGTCCGAATTGATCGTCATGTAAACTGTGATGTTTTTCTTAATGATTTCCAGATTCTGTTTTGCATATTCTTCAGTTCGAGAGCACATATACACAGTTTGAAAAGTTGGTTAACTTACATTTGCTTTGAACATTATGTTTATTTAACATTTTTGGATCGTTTTTTTTATTTGTTCAGGAAGCTAATCCGTTGGTGGAGGGGGAATCGTCCACCATTGATGTTGTTATGGTCGATGATGATGGCAGTGGGAGTCGTGGCGACGATGAAGCGGAAGAAGGGAAACCGTCTTCGACGCGTCAGGTTTCCCACCAGGAGGTGTGGGCCATGTTTGAGAATATCTGGACCGTAGCGGTTCAGACAAGGTGGGTGTAACCGCGGCTTTAATGAATGCAGTGACTAATTACGTTTGTGGTTCTACAGCAGGTCAAATCTTACATATTATGTTATTAAAGATGACGATAATCAGTGACAGGAAATGATTTTCCAGAACATATCTTTGGAGGTTTCGTTTGATGCGTTTCGGGGTTTTTTTCTCCTCCACTGACCTCTGTGATTTTTTTTTATTTTTTTATTTTTTTTCCATCCCATTTCAGCATGGAGGTGTTCAAAGCTTTGGGCTTTGACACGCACACCAGGCAGAGTGCACAGCCAGCGAGCGACTCGGCGCCGCCACAGGACGCTCTGGTCTGTTTGCACAAACTATCCACCGTGGTCTCACAGCTGCTCCAAGGCTTCAGCAGGTATGTCATCTGACTCAGCTCGCTGGAGTTTTGTTTTGGTCTTGTGGTTTGCCCTTTTTTCATGCTTTGTTTTCCCCCATGTTTCCATGTTTCTGGTTTTACACACACTGCCTGTTTGGTGTATATTTGCTGCAACTCGTGTTCTGCTCTGGGCTCCCGCTCCTCCCCTGATGAGCCCTGATCGTTTGTGTTTTGTTAGTTTGTCGGTCTTCTGCTGTTCTGCTACGCCTCCCCCATCCAGTTTGCCTGTGTGCCGCATCTTTGTCCTTTCTTTTTCCTGTTATTAAAGTGTCTCTTTTGAATTTGAATTGGGGGTCAATCTGTCTACAAATCATTTAACAGGAGTCAATTTAAACATAGCATGACACTTCACTCATTTGCATGTTACACGACACTTTGTCATATTCGTGCAGCATTTAATGTTTGAAAACATATTATTTCAGTCTCAGCTTGCTGCAACACCCTTTTCTACTTCTCTGAAGTGTAGCTAAGCCCTGATCCAACAAGCTGATGGCATTAAGAGTCATTGTTTTGTCAATTTAGCACTGTTGCTGCACATCCGTCCACAGTTCCTCGTAACCTTCTGTCTCTCTTCATTATTCACAAAGTGTGTCCTTATTTAAACTCTCTGACTTTGTTTCCCTCACACCTTATGGCTGCGTTTCACTTTGGTTTCAACAGCCAGGCTCTGCTTGTAGGTCCGTTTTGGCACTTCATGTTAGTCAGATTGTAATCTAGATGACCTTGTAGCTTTTCCTTGTCCTCGCAACCTTGATGCAGTGTTGCCTCCTGCACTGTCGTACTCCTAAATTTCCCAAAAAAGTGCAAAGGTTATATCTGCAGGGCTTCTTCACTCACTATAGACTCAGTACCTTCTTGTTACTGTGAGTTCAGATCATTTATTGCCACTTCATCCTCTGCTCTGACTTACTGCACCTATTTTCCTTAATGTCCTTAAACCTTTCCCGCATTGTTCAGGACTGCCTCACATGAATGCTCCGGTGAGTTCACAATAACAGTCAACAGTTGCTCTTTCTGACATAAAACAAAATAAGTCACTGAAGGACAAGGAAAACGTCATATTAAAAATACAGTTAATCATTGATAAAGTTCATTTGTCCACTTCTTTTTTAAGGAGGGGCATTCATTTACTATCACAGGATTGAAACAGCAATGTTGTTAAAGTAACATTTGATTTGATTAATACGGTGGGGGGGGGGGGTTTACCTGTGAATAAATGTATAGAGACATACTCAGTATTAAGTAAATATTCAATCGGCTCCAACACTCGTGGTACCACTTTGTAATCTTTCTCCAACAAACAGATAGCGGTTCAACATCACACACATATTTTCTTCAGTCGGAGTCACTGCACAGTTCATATCCTGAAAGGCATTCACTGTGACACTTGAGTCTTTTTGAGGGCAAGTAGCCAGTGTGTGCTCACCCTCAGTTCATCCACATGTCACCTGAGCCCCCACGTTACCGATGGGCTGAAAAATACCCCCCCCCCCTTTCTTTGATCGTCATACCTTCCTTGAAATCTGGAAATAAGGTTTTCTCTTTGTTTTTGTGTGCATACATGCATGTGTGGTTTTGTATACTAGTTCCCTGTGTGGAGCTAGAAATTCAGAAGTAAACTACATTTGTTGAGTTGGCTTACCTCATGTGGAATATATCACACAGGGACACACTTTTTTTTTCAAGTTGTCGTATTGTTTGTTATAGTAGTTAGTTGACTCACTTTGTTTGCTGTGTTGAGTATGTCTTTAGCTCTTTACTACTCCCCACTCAATGTGCTGCTTTAAACACAAGAGAATCATATGTAGTCTCGACGAACAAGTTCACCCATAATGTTGTTCCTTTTTATCACTACATGACAGACTATTCTACAGATCTCTGTTTCTTTAATTATGTGTGATCATGATGGATGAGTTACAGCGCCGCAGGCCCCACAAATCACTAAAGTTATAAATATCGGTCCTCTCTGTTTTTATCACCTCTTAAATCTTCAAGGCATGTAAGGTCCCGAGGGATGTAAGGTTTTCACTTTGCACATGACTAGTGTGATCCCAGTTCACCACAAATTAGATATTATCAAGCATGTCTACTCTTAATATCATGAAACAACTGTATGTTTTGATTTATTGCCATGTACTCCATGTGTCATGATCCTGTAGAGGGTGCTATGTGACGGTACCCCTTCATACCAATCCCCTGATTGGCAGTCAGTCTGAAGATTAGCAGTGACTTCAAAATGTTCAGTTTCTTAATAAACTAGTAGCACATGTAGATTGCGGTGGGCTGGAGATTTCTGTAGTGTTCTGTTGATCCTCTTGAAACAAATATTGTAAAATAGCAGTTTTTATTTGAAAGAATTGTTATTATTGAAGGCCTTGTAAAAAGAAATTGTCAATGTGTTTTGGTTTTTTTGTGTCACCATATTTTAAGTAATTTAGAAATGCTTCAATATTGTGGGGGCGTGTTCTAGGTTTTCTTCATCTTTAGGAGCCAGTTGTTCTATTTATCTGGGTATATATCCCAAACTCTTAACCAAACCATCGTCACAAAGCAGACACCACAACACTGCATATGCATTTCTATTGGATGCAAAAATATTGAAGCGCTTGTATAAATAGTGAAGTCACGAAATTAGACACCATTTTTTGGAACTTAAATATTTCTTTTACTAAATAGGTTTTGATTATTTTTGGCATAGGCTTTTTTATTTTTAACATAAAATCTCAACTTGTGCCTTATCTAAGATTTAGTTGGTATTCATTGGGAATTATAGTATATTTTTTTTGTTTGTTAAATATCAATATGTGCCTTCTAAACATCAATGCTGATTTCATTATGAATGGGCAGAACAGCAACAACAAACAAAAATAATGAAAGTGCGTATTCATCGGTGCAGACTGAAAGTGACGTCTGTGACTGAAAATGAAACGGATACGTACACTGATGACCAGGGAAATTCAGGGCAGCAGCAAATTTCCCCTGGTGTAGCCTCCCTGTCCCGGCCGCACTTCAGAGAAAGGATTCAAATTTTTCCATTTAAAAACAAGAAGCACTGATACAAATTTCCTTAACTCACCCAAAGAGTTAGTTTTTGTTCTATTACTTTGAAGACATCAGGAGACTGTTTTTTTTTTTGTTTTTTTTACACCTATCATAAATGAAAAATTATTTCATAGTAGTTTTAAGTTTACCTCCACATGTTTTAATGCACAGTACTGTACTTGTGCTTAAATGAAATAGAAGGGTTTATGTTTTTATAAATGGAAATTACATGCACTTAAAAATGTGGATAATTCAAAAACATGTTCACATGCTTGAGTCCATCATCTTGTTTTGTCAAGCGCAGATTAAGTGGCATAAGACGCAAACTTATTATTTTCCAAGCATCTGGCATCAGATACATGGGTGTAGATGTACAAAGACATTCAAGTATTGGAGACAAATCCAGGGTTGTACTTTTTGGATTTCTCCCTAGTTATTTATCAAATAACTGCTATTATCTAAACTAATGCATATTTCTTTATGCTGTGTACATGATCGCATGAATAATCTTAATTGTTGATGTTAAATTACCGCCATGTTACATGTTCTCTTTCTACTGGGATCCAGCTTCATGTGTGTGTTTTTACACTTCTCCACTCATCTGTGCGCATAGGGTTTCTCAAGTGCCGTTGCCAAGGAGACGGTCAGACTCATTTTCATGTGTTTGAGTGGAGCCATGACTCACTCTGTACAGACTTATCACTCCTTGTCTCGTCTCACTCATTTTTCCTCATTCTGTGGAGAATACGCATGGATAATTCAAGATCCTGCTCGAATGACAAATTTCTGCTCCTCATTCCCCACTCCTGTCTCTGTGTCTCTCTTTGTGTCCACGTGAAGCGCGCTCTCTGAGTGCAGCTCTCGGTGACGCTATTCGAGGCAGTGTGGTCACACGTGTGCTATGGTTTCAGTATTAGGTGAACGTGCAATGATGTTGAGTATGGTGATAGTGATTTGGTTTGTGTCTGTCTTTTTTAATATGTATAATGTGTATGCCAATGTGGTGAAAATAAGTTTGCAAAATATTCAGCGTCATTATAAAATACTCATTAGTGCAAAATCACAAAGTGTAACACTACTGACTTTTGCAGATAATATATAAAGAATTACTAGATATTTGAACTAAAGCAACTAGAAGAACAGCTTTTAGTTCCTAAAAACAATATTGGATGTTGTAATAAATATTAGAGTTTTAAGTGGCAAGCAGGTTCTCAAAGCTGGTTCTGATGAGTTGCTAGTCCTGTGCAAAGCTAACATAGACAGTTATACCCAAGAATAATTTAGAGTCACCATAAAACCCAACAAGCATGTCTTCGGATTGCTAGTGGAGGCCTGAGTACCCCGAATAAAACAAACAACATACATACATACAAAGGGAAAACATGCAAACTCCTGACATCGCGTAGTACTCGTCGGGTTGCATCAGGGATCTTTTCCTGAGTACTCTGTGCAGTATTGGACTCGATACCCAATAGTGGTATCAGTGCATCCCTAATTCTATATAATTTAATGAATTTTGAAATGAACATATGCTGTCATAGTCTTACTGGTAAAATCAAGCACTTATATGAGCAGATGAATAGTTCCTGACAAGCTGTTTTTCATCTTTAGTGTGCTGTCCTCGACCCCTCAGATAGAGGAAGTTCAGACTCTGCTCAGTATCATCCAATCCCACAAGGTTGGTATGGTTACCAGCCTGTTTCAATTCATTTGACCTTTTCATTTCATAGCCCGTATCTCATGGTCATTTCATTTTTCACGTCCTGTCTTTCAGATCGCTGGTGTTGATTCCAATGTGACGACCAAACATCTTCTCGATTGTTTCTTACAACCAGAGTACAGGTAACTCGTTCATAAAAATTATAATGGCGATAACTCATTAGAAAGAGCACGTTCCACTGTTGAATTGAATTGAATTAAATAAGAGCTGGCTGTCTGCTGCACTGGGTGGGCTTTAAGGGATAGTAACAAGGCTCAGGATAGGACAGAGACAGAGAGCAACAAACGTGCAAACAAGTTCACACCAGAGAGCAAAACTGATGCAGACTTGATGGGCGAAAGAGACACAGATTATAAACATCCAGATCCACAGTCAAAGTTCCTGCAGCAGAGTACACAAAGAGAGGGGACACCATAATCTCTATGGTGCAAAGATATTTGTTGACTGGATTGTACATGTACTCAAGTGACAGGTGCACTTAGCAACTACTTATTGTGTCTCAGGATGATCGTGCTCATTGGAGCAACTTGCCCGGGCAAGTCTGTGTCATTGGAGGCCTTGTTAATGATGTGCTCAGCAGTGATTTTACAATGACTGTGTCCATGCCGACATTTCTAAACCTTATTAACGTGTTTGCTCGAAGGGATGTTATATTGTTGTACTTCTATGATCTGCTCAGACCATTTAAGGCACACGTGTCGAACTCCAGGCCTCGAGGGCCGCAGCCCTGCACGTTTTGCATGTCTCCCAGCTTCAACACAGCTGATTGCAATGAGCAGCTCGTTATCTGGCTTTGTGCTGAATGTGATGATGAACCATCAGGACATTCAGTGGAGGGAGACATTGAAAACGTGCAGGGCTGCGGCCCACGAGGATCTGAGTTTGACACCCCTGATTTAAGGTATCGACTTACAGGACTGTCTCAGAAAATTAGAATATTGTGTTAAAGTCCTTTATTTTCTGTAATGCAACTAAAAACATGAAAATGTCATACATTCTGGATTCATTACACATCAACTGAAATATTGCAAGCCTTTTGTCGTTTTAATATTGCTGATTATGGCATACAGCTTAAGAAAACTCAAATATCCTATCTCAAAATATTAGAATATCATGAAAAAGTATACTAGCAGGCTATTTAACTAATCACTTGAATCGTCTAATTAACTCGAAACACCAGCAAGGGTTTCCCCGAGCCTTTAAAAACACTCAGCTTGGTTCAGTAAACTAAATCACAAGTATGGGGAAGACTGCTGACCTGACTGCTGTCCAGAGGACCATCATTGACACCCTCCATCAGGAGGGTAAGACACAAAAAGAAATTTCTAAAAGAGCAGGCTGTTCACAGAGTGCAGTTTCAAAGCACATTCACAAAAAGTCTGTTGGAAGAAGGAAATGTGGCAGGAAACGCTGCACAACCAAGAGAGAGGACCGCAGCCTTAACAGCATTGTGAAGAAGAGCCGCTTCCAGAATTTGGGGGAGCTTCAAAGACAGTGGACTGAAGCTGGAGTCCAGGTATCAAAAGCCATAGTTCACAGACGTGTCCGGGAAATGGGCTACAATAGCCGTATTCCCATGGTCAAGCCACTCCTGAACTCAAGACAACGGAAGAAGCGTTTGACTTGGGCTATGGAAAAGAAGCACTGGACAGTTGCAGAGTGTTCCAGAGTCCTGTTTTCAGACGAAAGCAAGTTTTGTATTTCATTTGGAAGTCAAGGCGCTAGAGTCTGGAGGAAGGCTGGAGAGGAGCACAATCCAAGTTCCCACAGTCAGCAATGGTTTGGGGAGCCATGTCAGCTGCTGGTGTTGGTCCACTGTGTTTCATCAAGTCCAGAGTCAATGCAGCTGTGTACCAAGAGATTTTAGAGCACTACATGCTTCCGTCTGTTGAAAAGCTCTATGGAGATGATGATTTCATTTTCCAGCATGATCTGGCACCTGCCCACAGTGCCAAAACCACCAGTAACTGGTGTACTGACCATGGCATTACTGTCCTCGATTGGCCTGCCAACTCCCCTGACCTGAACCCCATAGAGAATTTGTGGGGTATTGTGAAGAAGAAGCTGAAAGACACCAGACCCAATAATGCAAATGAGCTAAAGGCCGCTATTGAAGCATCCTGGGCCTCCATAACACCTCAGCAATGCCACAGGCTGATTGCTTCCATGCCACGCCGCATTGATGCAGTAATCCGTGCAAAAGGGTTCCCAACCAAGTACTGAGTGCATTAATTGACATTTTCAAATGTTTGATTTTGTTTTGCTGTTATAAATCTTTTTTTTTTACTTGGTCTGAGGAAATATTCTAATTTTTTGAGATAGGATATTTGAGTTTTCTTAAGCTGTATGCCATAATCAGCAATATTAAAATAATAAAAGGCTTGCAATATTTCAGTTGATGTGTAATGAATCCAGAATGTATGACATTTTTGTTTTTTTAATTGCATTACAGAAAATAAAGACCTTTATCACAATATTCTAATTTTCTGAGACAGTCCTGTATAATCACACATTGTCTTGGGGGAGGAGAATTGAGTGTTTTCACCAATAATCCTCAATGCTGGTTTTCGTTGTCAAGACAAACAAGAGATGTATGTTTTAATTAGCAGACATTATTTGAGTCACCAAACGGCTCCTAAATAAACCTATAAAAAGTAGAGGAAGTCCTGGATTCACAAGCTCAGCTACGATCACATCTCAAATGAGATATATACCACTTAAACATCTTGTTATCTCAGGATGTTAAGTGGGATTTGTAGCTTAATGGAGTACTACCTGAAGTGCTGAATTTAATGGCCTCGCTGTCATTCACTTCACTTATCATAAGATTTCCTTTTTGTAACCTGAGATTATCCTCAGACTTAATTGCCCATCTAGAATCTGACTACATGATAGTGTATGAATCTCCCCATTGATTTACTTCTTGACGATGGGTTCATAAATTCTATCTTGTGAAGTCATGTTTTCATAGGAAAGTCTTAAACCTGATCTGTACCTCGGCAGGCGTTTGTGCTATTGCTGTTTTGTGCAGCAGCCGAGTCTCTCCCTCCCTCGGTCAGGCTTGTCTTCCTCTGCTTGCTGCACACCTGAGTGCAGTCGACACACAGATAGAGGGGGTGGGGCAGGAGATGTGGAGACTGGGGGCAGAACCCACATGGCACACAGACAGCAGCACAGGTGGTGAGGGGTCTTTTTCTTCCTCCCATTTCTTTGCCCAAGCCAAGCAGGTTCTTTCACCCATGCTCATTTCGGTGCTGGGATTTTGTTGTTTATAAGGTTGTTAGTTTCAGCTGGATATTGCTGGTAATTATTATTATCTGTGTTTATTTTAGGTTTAGTTTCTGTGTTAGGTAAGTTAGCGGGAGAGACGCCGGAGGCTACAACCCACTGTGTGTTTGGCCCAGGGTCTTCCCTTCTTTTGTTCCTTTTGGCCAGGACCTCCCGCCTATTTTGTTTCCCTTCTGGGTCATATCATGAAACTTGTGGGTAAATCAGTACGTTTTAGTGTGCCGTTCACTTGTTATATGTTGCTGCCTCCGGCCCCCATTGAGCCATGACTTCTCACTTTGTATGGAGGCTGTAACCGATGCTGCATGGCTTCTTCTACCTCATCACTATGACCCCTGCTCTGTCCCGTCCACTGGGATTTGTTGTTGCAGCTGTTGTTTCTCCACCAGAACGTTGAGTTTATTTTCACTGTCTGCCCAGGTTTTTCCTCTGTCAAATATCAAGTTGTTCTGTCTGGTCGGTCCGTCCAAGTCAGTGAGCTATCACACACGTACCTACATTGTGTTGCAGCTCTTTGATGGCGTACACCTTTAATCCTCTTGATTTTGTCTAGGTCCCTTGTTATTGCTCCCTGTCTGGAATTTGTAGGGTTCACAATAATTTGTACGGAGCCTATAAAGTTATGTTATGGTCATAGCTGTGCCTTCCATTGACTCAGGAGCTTATTTACCAGATTGAGCCGTGCGTACTGAGTTTAAGATTTATTTTAGAGCCTTTTGGCAGGTGATTTTACTGGAGCCTGGTGTGGCTGGTCGCTAGTATTTCTGGAACCTGGAGGTAGTAGACTGCTGCTTAGGAAGGTGGATGAGCCTCTGTGGATGGTTGACTTCACACCACTGAATTGATTATTCAAGTGTTTAGTTTCCCTGCTCCTGTGACACTTGGCCTCAAAGAAAGTCCTCCTATTATTGCATGTTTAGTCACCGTGCATTAAGGCTTTTTTTGTTATTATTATGACATTCTTATTTTGCTACTTGACTAATTTCATGATTTCATTGGTTGCAATGTCAGTGGAGAAATTTTTATTTTAAAGATCAATCTATACTGCACCATAATCGTCACTGTAACTAAAGTCACAATGCTTTTTAAGTTGTAAACATGGCATCAACAAAAAATAAGTCTTCACTTCTATTTTTTTGATGCTCAAATGTTGCACACGTTTATTCACTAACAGGAGTATTTTTGCTGTGAAGAAAGATAACTTGATGCACTACCCCGAGAAAGCAGCGCAAGCCTGCACACCTGCAGTGACACACGACACAAACTAGGCCGTTGTCTCGTCGCCGCACAGCGTCTGAAGCTAAACTGCAGCCACATGCAGGTTGAACGCAGCAGCTGCCATGGAAACAAGCCACAGCTAAATGTACTCACTAGGTTATTTACTCGCGGACATCATTGACCCTCTCATAATGTTTTTCAAAGAATCACTCAGTCACATGGACTGATAATTTTTCAGCTATACTGAAAGTGATGGCTTATGTGGTATTAAAGGCAACATCTGCTTTGCCACTTGCAGAAAAGCTTTGCGGTCTCTTTATCAGTCACACAATCCAGCTCTTGTTACAACAGGTCGCCACTGACGGGCTCCGTTAAGCCGACTGTTGAGATTGTACATTTGTTGTCCATTACATAGACTGTGAAGTAATCCCGGCCTGTACTCAGTGAGTGCATTATCTGCATGTTGTTAAATATTTGATATCTACACTGTGGTGGCATGATGTCATGTGTTATATAAGAGCATGTTCGGTCATCAGCAGGCAGCCTTCAGTTAAGTAAATGTTTCCTCCGTGACTTACCGTTCTTAAACAGATTGCTCGTAGTGTATGGTTCTGATGGTCTGCGCGAGCTCCTATTTAGGAGAATAATGGACATAAATTAATTCATCAGCTGTCAGGTTTCAATATTATTCTAATCTCTATCTATATATGCATACAGGGGGAACAAAGGCAGATTGAATGTATGGCACGCAGATCAATTATTGGTCCTTGGAAATAGCTTTTCACTGAAATGTTTCTGTAGGTTCCTCTGATGGCCATGATGCAATGTTTTCCCCCCGGAACAGTAAGAGGGAAAGGAATAAAACGCAGCAAATCCCATCGTCCTGTCTTAGTGAGGACTCTTTTCTTCTGCTCGATTACTTTTTGGGTGCAAGACATTCTGAAAAACACGCAGCCCAAACAGTGTCGTCTGTCCGTGTGGAAAGAATTATTGGTGCATGTGAGCCTCTTTAATTGTTTGTGATTTCCCAGAGGCAGTTTGAAAACACGGGGCTCTTTGTTTTCACAAATACCAAAGTCAGTTTATCTGTGCGAGTTCCTGGTTTTGCTGCACCTGGGTTATTTTCACAGCTGACATGGGAAAGTAATTGAGTCCAAGGCAGTGCCCGCGACTTCGCTCTCATCTTTTATATCCTGCATGTGAATGTGGCTTCATGTTTGGCTTCTGTGTTTAACTTCTATATTCCTGCATAATTCACTGACTTAGTCACTTGCCTTAAACACAAGCTGCTTACATTTATCATTCACCCCTTTTGCCATTGTTAGATGTCATAATATTTACAGATAATTTTGTGTAACTCAGCGGAATAGTCATCAGCGGTAAACACAGCTCTTATTTTAAAAACCCAGAGGGAGGAACATGTTATCTAATAGAGAAAAAGCCCAAGGCCGGACATGAGTTGATTTTCTGTTCATTGTATTCCAAAGCTGCACTGAAGAAAATACTGCATTGTATGTGATAAAACGAATCTTTGTCATAAGGGCTATGGCATAGGGCAGTCATATGAAGTATTTGCTTTCATCTTTGATTCCATGGTAATACATCAAAATTATACTCTTGCCAAGCCAGCACATAATTGTCTGACATTCCGTCACTACGCATTCAGCACTCTCTTAAAGGTCGGCCTTTTGCTTCCAGATGTTTTTATGTAAAGGAAAAACTGAGTGACTAAAGCCTTTGGCGTGAGGTGAAACATTTAAACGGTGTTCTCAGGACTCAAGCAAAACATCCTCACAGTAGTATTTCTGTGGAAAGTTTTGAGTGACGATCGCATGTGATCGTTGACTGGATGTTCATACCCGTACTCCAGTCCGGCCTGGTGGCACAAACATCAGCTGAACTGTTTCACCTAGAGAAGTGTGCAGATTGAACTGGCTTTCTCCACCTCTGACTTTGTGTCATTGTTGTTGTCCGACTGCCCACAGGTCCCCTGTGAGTACTCTGCTTCCTCATTCTTTCTCTTCCTCAGTCGGCAGTATCCCTCCCGTGCATGTTTTTCCAGTAGTAATCCGTTGCCATCCGTCCACACCGTGTGACCCAATATTTAAATGAATGCAAATCATTAGTGCCCCCTGGGGAGAGTCATTAATTACCTGTCAACACACATGTAGGGTGTTATGTAACAAAGCGGCACGTCAGCTCTGTAACTCTCTGTGTACACAGTCGGCGCACGGCTCAAGTGCGTCACTGACTTTGTGGCTTGTTTGAAGAAGCTTCACACAGGAGCGTGATACTCCTTGACGTGACCAGTGTGTTGCTCTACTGAGTCCAGAGGTTGACAGGAAACCTTCTCACAGAGGTTCAGAGTCCCACTGCGCACAGCGGAGGAATGTTGGAAAAAAAACAGGTCAGTTGTGACAGACAAGCACATCCTGAAAAACAGCCCGAACCTGACATGAAAGAGTAATGCAACCCGGCTTCTCCACCGGCTTCTAAAAACCCAGGAAGTGGATGGATGGACGCCGGGTGAAAACGGGCAACATTGGCAGCAAATTCTTCTCCCTCTCTTCTTCCTGCTGTTACGCAACGATTCAGTGGAAACAAAGACGCAAACAAGCTCCCTCAGTGTCCCCACTGCTGAGCAGCCGTTGCCAAACCAACACCAGCTCTACTTTGTGTGCGTCTGTCCTGTGTCTCACTCTCGTGTGGTTTAAATCTGCACACACGTTAACATTATAGGGATTTATCTTTGTGGATATGATATGCAAAGTCACCATCGGGAAAATCATTTGATATTACAGAAATCTCAAAGGTTTTATTTTTTTTTGCGAGGGAAAAAAAAAGCCTTACTTTAAAATTTATGGTTAATCCACCCAGTAAAGTTTGAGGTCAAGAGTTTCCATTCAATGAACCTGTGTGGGTTTTTGTTTTTGTTTTGTTTTTCCCTTGTGCATTTGTATCTGTCAGAATCTATGTGGCGGTATTGCGGGGAAACAATGTCGCTTGCAGCAGGATGTGAATAAACAGCAGCCATTGGATTCCAGGCGTTCTGAATGCAGCCGTTTACACAGAAGCTCTTTTGTCTTCGGTGGACGTCTGCTGAATGTATCCAGCACATAAGTTCAGTTAACACGTCTGTGTGGAAAAGTCTGGGCTCATCCACAACATGTGACCTCATGAATTTCTGCACTCCTGCTGAGGCTGCAACAGTGTGATCTGTGGTAAATAGAAGTGCTTCAGAACACAGTGTTACTGCTTTGGGGGTTTCTTCTTCAGAACAACTTTCCATTTCTGCTCATTCACACCAGCTGTGGCTGGATTCTGTAATCTATTTGTGATTATTTTATCTTTCTCCATCACATGCGCATTTGCAGTTCCCACAAGCGGCAATTCATAAACACACCACTTTGTTGACTTTATTATCTTTTTTCATTTCTCTACTTCTGACTTCTGCCCTGTGGCTCTCTGGTGTGAAATCATTGATATCTTTACATTTAGTTAATCACACCCTTTTCTGTAGGCCACATGGTGGAGCAGTGGTTAGCGCTCTCACATTACAGCAAGAAGGTCATGGGTTCAAATCCTGGCCAGCAATTTCTCTGTGTGCAATTTGCATGTTCTTGACATTCCTCCGGGTACTCCGGTTTCCTCCCGCAGTCTAAAATCATGCAGGTGGGGTCAACTGATGGCGCTAAATTGCCCCCAGGTGAACCTTGCCCACAGTCAGCTGAGCAGGACGAAGTGAGACAGAAGACAAATTGACACAATATTTGTCACCTCCTCACAGTTGAATGCATTTTTCTTCTATATTTAAAATGGCTTTTGTATTTCTTTTGAACAATATAAGGGTATTATATTCCACTATATGTTTAAGAAAGTCCAAAGCTGAATAGTTGGTTTAGTAGAACCATCTGAAGCTGTGTTCAATGTGACTTAGAGACAAGTCTTTATCCAGCCTTCTCTCCTTCCTCTGGCCATCACAATGCTCTGCTCAGCATTCACATCTACCTGGTGGACAGGCTTCTAGTGCAACCCAAGGCCTCGTTCACACCCCAAGGAAACGCGTCTCCGTTCGGATTTTCTGCTCACAAGCGACTCGTATCCGATCTGTCAGTGGCCGTGTGAACGTCCAACTCAACCCAGGAGATTTAGTTTAGTTTAACTAAACATGGTATCAGTCTGTGGTCCCCGCTCTTCATCGGTCCACCAATCATCTGTTCCTGTGTTGCCAGGGAGAAGCTTCAGCTCGGCGGGAGGCAGCTGGTGGATCTACAAGACGCCCTGAACTGTTGCGTCCAGGCCAACGCGCTCAGCTTCACCACGTAGCACTGAAACGGCTCCGCCGGCTCTGCACTGCTTCACAGATGCTTTGAAATAAGCAATTCTGCCACTTAAGTCCAACTTTATATTTAGCCCTTATGTCCCGTGAAGGCAATTTGTAAGTTCTGTTGTAAATGACATTAAGATGTTTGCTGTGGGGGTTTTTTTTTCCTCTTGGTTCCAAAAGTTGTGAGGAAATGATTGTTGTTGTTTTTTTGTTTGTTTTTTATTTTGTTTTTCAGATTAGTTTATATCCACAGCATTTATTTTTGTTTGGCATGTTTTTGCTGTGTTTGGAACTGTGAACAGATGCACTGAAACAACTGGGTTAAGTTTTATAAACCTGATCTCGGTGGCGACCCAAATAAGTATTTTTGATGGAAGTTATACAAAACATGTGGTTTGACAGTTCCGACACAAATATGGCACAAATTTAATTTCAATTATGACAGGATATAAACCTGCACAGAAGTTTGAATATTGATTTTGAATCATTTAATGACACTTTGAAGTTGAAAAGATAATTTAGTTGAACTGGACATAAGGGTTATAACGTCTGTTGACCTGTTTACACACATTCTCCATCGTTCAGACAGTATTGGACACTTGGTATTTTCCAGTATGTTGTATTCAACAAACAAGTTTCACTGTTCAGCCGTTCAGTTATTTGGTATGTTTGATTAGCAGGGATAATTAATTCTTGTACTTGAGATGAATTTCATTCTTAGAAATTCATGTTATTTGAATTCTTCAAAAGCTAAAGATGGTTATAAAATATCAATACTTAAACAGAGTTTCTGATGTTTTTGTAAGGATACTTTTGGACCAGATGAATGTGTAGTAATGTGTATTAAGGCCTCAAATCACAGGTTGGTGAACGGCAGTTTAGTTTTTTTGTTTTTTTCTTGGTTACTATCGATTCTGAGCTTCACTGCGGTCATCTTTGGCTAGAGGCGGGGAGCCTTGCTCCATCCAGAGGGGACATTAACACTTTATTTGTTTTCTTTTATAAAATTGTGCAATAGAAATGAAATGTATTTATTTTAAAAAAAATCTCCATATCTAACAAAACACACCCAGTTTGTTTGTTTTTTGTTTGTTTTTCATTCTGCGAAAATAAAGTGAGGTCAACCCGCTGTGGTTTGTTTTGTTGTTATTGTCCAATCAGCTCGGACCCTCTGAGATCGCTGCTGCCCTCGTGTCTTTCTATCACTAAATGTTTAAAGTAAAACTTCAAGGTGGAAAATGAAGTATGACATTCTCATATACATGCATTTGATTTTTATGGTGGGAAAAAGTAAAAGCATTCTAGTGGCGCCTCACAGTATTTCTGACAGTGTGTTCTTCACAGGCATTAGTAGGCTGAATTCTGTTTACAATAGTTTTCTCCTGTGATGTAGGCAGAAACACGCTACACAAAGTTATTGTGAGTTTATAGAATAAAATGTTTTATCAGAAGTATTTTGAGGATAAGGAACAGATTTCTTTTAAAAATAAAAATTCATATGTCAGCAACTGGAAACACTGATGGTAGATAACTGTTGATGGGAAGATTTTCTGAATTGAGCTTCAAGTGAAATCAAATGTCTTAGAAATTACATATTTTGTGGCCTTCATGAATCTTCCAATTATAAGGAGAAGCAGCTCAGTGTGTGCTGCGTTGGATGGACCGTGTGTGTGAGCGACTAAAGAGATTAGGAGCAGGTGACGCCAGCAGACAGGATGAACTTACGCCCGCTGCTGGTGTGACTCAGACAGGTTGAGGCATCAGACGAGTGACAGATATCCAGAACCAACCATGATCTCAACTTCCTGTCTTGTGCACACGCAGCTTTGCTGTATCCATATTCACATCCATTCACATTCCAGATGTGACTCCTGTGGTGAATTCACAGCGAAGCTCAGCCAATACTGTTTAGAAGTGTGCACGGAATGCTCATTGCTTCATTTATACATTTAGATTCTTTTCTTCACCATCTGCCTTCTGAGAAAACTCCTTACCTTGATGGTCAGGAATCTGTGACTGCTGACAACTCCTCACACTCACCTTTATGCAGATTTAATGTGTTTTCTGGCCTAACGGCCATTCTCGGACTTCAACATTCCCTCTCAGGAGAACCTTGTTTAACCACTACAGTGACCCGAATGAGCCAGAAGATCAAGATCGAAATATTCGGGATATTTCACCTCTGACTGCGACTCTTTGAACACAATAGTACAAGTCTACTACATAGATGAGGCCACTGACCACTACGCCACAGTGTGGCTCATAACTGCTTTTCTAATTCATTTATTTATATACAGAAGTCGCTCCTGTCAGGTGTGCGAGCAGAGATTATCCAAGTCTAACTTGTGAATGAGTGTGGGCGGGCAGCCACTGGGACCTGAGGTCATGCAGATGCAGTCTGCTTAGCCGGCCGCTCTATTGCCCTGAGTGACTGTCGACGTCCCTTCCTGGTGAGGTCTGCTAACCAGCTTAGTTTAATCTGCTCGAAAAGACACTTAGAGGAGCACGGGGAGGAAAAAAAAAAATCTGGATTAGTGGGAAGTCCCTGAGGAAAATGGCAATGCAAGCTTAGCCAGCAGGACATAGTGCTGACTCGGCTGCCACAGCAGAGTCAGGATGAGGTGGCAGTGAAGGCCATGCTTAGGGTCAGTACATCGGAGTTTTGGTCATCTGTTTCAGCATTGCAGCGCCGAGTTCAGCTTTAGGTGACTTTGTGTTGTTCAGCGTGGCCGTGCTCTTACTGAAATGTGGGGAAAAGCAGGTTCAACGTACATCGGCGCTTTTCTTTAGATTAAAGTCCCTCTGAATTAGTTCTGAGACTGAAAGTTGAGGTTGAGGGTTAAAGTTAAAGAGACCATGAAATGGTTTTAACAGGTGCTGAGAGTTCATACTGGAGAGAGAAGAGGAAGACCTTAGAAAAGAAGATCCGTGGATGTGGTGAAGAAGGACGATGATCAGTGATGCAGTAAAGGAAGACAAGACAATTAAACAGAGTAGCCAAAGGACAAAGGAAGATTAAAAGATGCTTTTTGGTGGTACACTTTGGAAAAACAAAGTAAAATGGATCAAAATCCAGACGACTTTTTAAAGAACACAAATCTCTAACATTTACCGGTTTATTTCAGGTGTCTGCTCTCAAGAATTTAGCAGTTAAATTGTCTATAGTTTGAACAGGTACCTTTAACGATACCTTTAACATTTCCTCTTTTCAATAGAGCTGGAAAACAAGTCATTGAAACTTGGTTGATATTTAAACTTCATGCTCATCCTCTTAGATTCAAGACTTTGTCTGTGGTCATTTTGGCTGGAACTCACTGGTAACCGATTACTGTGATGATGTAGTTATAATTACTGAGGCTTTCGTGGGCTTGATGTGGCGGTCTCTGGTTTCCTGCTCACTAAGCTCCATTAAGGCGGTTGTCCTACCTAGAGAAGGGCATCGTAAACCGTGAACTCAGTCCTCCTGACATCATGAATCATGTCCAACAGTAACACCACCACATTCTTGTACAGCACCAGTGATACTCTCATCTATATTTCAATCATGTTATTTTTCTCATTTCATGAAGCTCATTCCATTGTGTGCTTACATAATTCAAAAGGAGCACAAAGAAGATAAAACTTACAGTGGGTACCCTAAATGTGAGCGCCCCTTTATAATGCATTTTTGCATCTTTGTAAGTTTCCATCTCAGTTGTGTGCTGCTCCTCTTTGCAGTTGATAAAACTGTTCCAGGTCCCTCTTCCTCCGACTGAACTCGTACTCATTCCATTCTTGGTCTCACACCAAATAGTAAAGTATGGGAGTCTATTTTTACGGTTGACATTTATCGGGACGTATAAATCAGATCCTATCTGGAATTCCTTCGACTTAAGTTTCACCACAGTGACCCGCCCTCTCCTGCAGTGTTGAAGAAAACTTAAGACAAAACGACACATTATATGTTGCATGAATGGACGTTTTATTTAAATAAATGTCTAGTTTCATATAAATGTGCACACGTATATATGCAGATGCCTTTATGGGTCTGTGAACCTACATTATTTACATACAGGCTCTTCTCAAAGGTCTAAATCTATAGAAATGTCAAATGTGGGTGTTTAAAAGAGTTTTAATTGAGTGAGGGAAGCAGTTCCCACGAACATTGAAGCATCGAGTTTAGCTACTGGACAACCAAATGTTAAAACGAATACAATTTTAATTCTCATATATAGCGTTCGATACTTTCTCAGCATAACTTGGTGCCAAACGCAGAGTTAACACAGAACACAAGTCAGATTTAAATGATTTAATAATCAAAAGAAATGTAACAAATGTGATAATCATCTTGCTCTACATTCCTTCCAGTCTGCCAATGCCTGACACTTTAAAACACAAGAAAAAACACAAAAAAAAAAACAGATCTTCAGAAAACTGCATTTCTACATACATCAAGTAGTTAAATCACAACAACAAAAGTTAGCGGAAGCATGGCTGTGCGTGTGTGATCTGTGCACCAAACGAAAACCAAAAATCTAAATCTGGCACTGGTTATATTCAATGACTTAAGCTTTCTGCTACTACTTTTCATTTTACTGGTAAACCAGCAGTGTATAAAAATATAAAAAAGGCCATTGTTTAGGATTCAATAAGCAATCCAGTGTGTTAAAAAGAAAAAGAAAAAGCCATGAATCAACTCGAACACTGAGTAAGGCTTTAATCCCTTGACCTTAAATTTGTGAGCAAAAGAAATTTCCACCTCAGAAATATCCTTTAAAACCTTTTAACTTCCCAAAAAAAATCAATTGTCAACACTTCATATCGCCACTCTTCAAGTGGCCAGCAGTGGAAAGCTCATCTAAAAACCCTTCAACTGACAAACCTTTAAACTAACTGAAAAGCACTAAATGTGTCGTAAATGTTGGCATATGACAAAGAAAGAAAGAAAGAAAGAAAAACAATATGTACAGCACGGGAAAAAGAAAAAAAAATTGTATGCAATATGCAAAGGCGTCATGTTGCTTTGGGCAACTCCTCCCTCCCCACCCTCCAGAGATAAGCCAGTCTTCACTGAAGACCCCTCAGCCTGCCCCCCCCACACGTATCCGCTCACACACAGAACATCACGAAACACGATTACGTCACTAAGCCTGTTAGTTTGGAAAATGGTGAAGCACTGTGAAACTCCCCAACACCCTTCCCACGCTCCCTCCCCTCTCCAGCCTCAGTCGGAGAGGGGGGAAGCCTTGCTGCAGTCGTTCCACTCGTCCGTCTCTGGGTTGTAGATCTCCATGGTGTTCAGAAACTCGTTGCCGTCAAAGCCGCCCACTGCGTAGATGGCTTCGCCCAGCATCGCCACGCCTGCGTTACTTCGTGATGACGTCATGCTGCCCAGCATTCGCCATTCGTTGCGGGCGGGGTCGTAGACCTCCACGCAGCGGAGAGCGCGGGATCCATCGAATCCGCCAACAACAAACAGTTTTCCTGTAGATCGCGGGAGAAACGGACCTCGGTGAGAATTCAGTTTTCACGCTGCTCGGCATATTGATAATATGTTTCTTCCTCTGGTCTCACCTGCATGGACAGTGACCGCGGCGCCACGGCGGGCCACATTCATGGGGGCAATGAGAGTCCAGGTGTTGTTCTCGGGGTTGTAGCGCTCCACGGTGTTCAGGCAGTTCCACAACTCTGCCCCTCCAATCACGTACATGAAGCCGTCCAACTCACACACTGCTGCCTGGTGCCTCCCTGAAAACAGATTGAAGTCAACATCTCAGCACAGCGAGCTACCGTGACTACATCAGTCCTATGAAATATCCTCAAGAAACATGTTTTCTAAAAGAAGTTTGTTCAACCGTTATGTTGGTAGTTTTTGTTTTGTTAAACCTTGATGCAACACAATTCACTATTACCATTACTCCTTTCTAGAGGAGGTACAACAAAACAGACAATTGCACTGATGTTCGTCACATCTCAGATCTTCTATGTTTAAAGCCAGTCATTTTAAACGGATTGGACACGTACTGATGTTTAGGGAGGCACAGTTGGACCAGGTTTTGGCCACAGGATCAAAAGCATCACAGTTCTTCAGGCCCTTCTGCCCACAGGGGTCTGACCCTCCCACAACGTACAGTTTGTTGTTCAAGGAGCAGACACCTGGAAGATATAGACGGCAAGACTGAGCAAACCCACACATACTAGAGACGATCATTCAGTTTATCCATCTAGTAACGGCTCCCATTGCAAAGGGTGGACTGACTGACCTGCATTGCAGCGGTTGGTCCTCAGCTCTGGCACTTGAACCCACTCATCAGCATGTGGATCGTACATCTCCCCACAGCTCAGCTCGTCCGAATGACCGTTTGAACCTCCAATCACGTACAGCTGACCCTGGCGAGGGTAGACAAGACAGTTAAATTTAAAAAAGGTGCATTAACCTGACAAACTTGACCCTGAACCACGAGGGAGAAAAACCCTTGAAAGTGTACAAGCAGTTCTATTCATGGCAGTATTAAGTGCCTTCTGTTTGTAGCAGCAATCGTACAATCTTGACAAATATCTGTTAATGCAACATCACTAACAAGCCAAGACCATACAAATTTGAAAGTATGTCCTACTTAAAAGAACAGGATTTTAACAACCAACTGGTGAAGCAGGAAGTACAGTTCAAACAAGTACTGGCACATGGAGATGCCAATATTTTGAATGTCAGTTTATTGTAGAGTAAATAAAGATGAATAGCCAAGTCTACCATGAGCACAGCCATCTGGAAACGAGCCCTCGGAGTCCGCATGGGTGCAATGAAGGTCCAGCGGTCCTCTTTGGGGTTGTAACACTCCACAGTCCTCAGACACTCCTCTCTGTTGTACCCACCTACACAATCAGAGGCTCAAGATTACATTACAGAAGATCCATATCCAGTCTCCCTATTTCTTTCATACCGCGGTGAGAGTACACGAGTATGACTGGTACGGATGGTATTTGCGCATTGATTGACCGCAGGACCTGTCAATCATGGCGATGTAATAGTGATAGCTTTCCTTTGCTCACACAAACTATCGTGGAGCCGCTTATAAACATCCACACTGCAGAGCTACAAACCCCAGAGACTTAAAATGAAATACAGGGGTCATTTGTAAACCACATGGGGTTCAAAGTTTATAATAGTACCGTTAGTGGCAAACCGCTAAATTTAACAGAGCAGATTTAAATTGGCTTCCTGTGTTAAAACTCCACAGAAATGTCTTAAACTTCCAGAAACAGGTTAATAGTATTTTTTTTTGGTTTTGTTTTAAATGGGGCCTAATGATAAACAGAACACTGGAGGGTTGAGCCAGTAGTTACAATCAATTCAACATGAATTTATCCCTTACAGAAGGAACGGTGGTATTTTGTCTGATACAAGATGTTGGAACGAAAGCTCAATACAACAAAGACGGAGTAACCGTCTTTGTTGTAGAACAATCAAAGGGCTTCATACTGTGTTCCTGCTTGATGCCAACCTGCTGCAATGAGCCTTCCATTTAGAGCTGCGGTGCCCAAACCAGAGCGAGCGTAGTGCATGGGTGACAGGGGCTGCTCTTCAAGCTCTTCTGGCTGGGCCTCGAAGCTGAGGCTCTTCATCAGACAAGGTGTAGCAGAGGGAGATGTCTGCGGGCTGCTGCGTCCATGCAGGAAGATCACACACAGCACGCCGTCCAGGACAGCCAGACACAGGTAGGTGTTGTCTGGGTTGAAAATGAGAGATTGTTGGAGAGGTGCAGGAAATAAAACGATTCAGATATATCACCCTTAAGCTAAAACAAGACAGATGTTGGCCTTATCCATGGTTAGTATGCAATAAGATTTCATATTTTGCTGTCCTGCAGTTATTTAACTTACTTTTGGTCTTTTCAGAGGCGATGTACTTCCATTCCCTCCTGGCGGTGTGCTTTGGGGCATTTGCTGCTTGGTTGGAGGGCGATAGGCTTCCTGAAGAGCTGCAGCTCATCTGTCTCTGGGTGCTCTCTCGTACAGGTTTCTTCTGCAAGAGCACAGCGCAGCTGCAGGAGCCAAGCTTGCACCACGGGCCCTCCGGTGGCCAACACCAGCTAATTAGATCTCAACCTATTTCTGCGATCCAACTGATCGAGCGTGCACGTGACACAGTGAACCCTCAGCTTGTTCAAACATGTACTGAAATGTCACGCCATGTGAAGCCAACACAACAGCACTGCACACTACGGTCACAGACTGAGCTGCGATCAGATCTGACGGCACACAATTCAGTCACAGCTCAAAATGGAGGCATAACAGTGGAGACAGCCGTCACTGCCCACATGTGGCTGGTGGAGATTAACCAAAAACTGGCGGTTTAGTGTACACTCAACAGCAACGCCAGGCAAACATAACCCATGTCTTACTAATCGCCCAACATTAATCTCCAGTGTCGTTATGTTATTGAAAAAGGTGTATGTACTTCATGTACGTCTAGCCTGGTACAGGCTGACATTTTGTATGCATGGCCAGGCTCAGTCTGTAGAACATCACAAAAAAAAAAAAAGCTGCAAATGAAGCCAGGCACAAGCTGCCGAGTACCTGCACAAACTGAAGGTGGTCTTCCTCGCCACAAAACACCTCATTGTGCCCCTCAATCACCAGCCCTCCATCCACCAGCTTATGGTCAGGTGAGTAGTACAGCGTTTGCACCTGAAAGACAAACAGCAACAACACACCCATGTGGCTGTCTCCATGGCAACACACAGAGCCCCAGCATATTGGGCAAGAGGAGGAGGAGGTAGAGGAGGGGGAGGCAGTGCTGTGAAGAGGAAGAGGGGGAGGGGACGGAGGCCCAGGTCTTCACTTGATTAATACGGACAGCTTCCTTCAAAAAGACACATGCTGCTCCCGCCGCTGCTGCTGCGTAGAGTGGGTTAAGTATTGGAGCCCAAGAAGGCAGGATCTGCTGAGAGTCTCCTTAATTTGCATCAATGAAAAGAGGGAGCTGTTGAAAATTGAGAGGCTGCATCTGGAAAGATCTTCTGTGAAGAATGAAGAGGAGGAGGAGCTGTGCTTCTCTCTGCTGCTGCTTGGAAACGGTCCTCTAGCTGAAGAAGCTGGTCATCATGGTGGCAGTCAGATCCAGATGACACAACAGCAATGCTGTTATACCAACAACCAGCTAATGCTCGAAAAATCACCAAGGTACATTGGCATACAGAGTCCGTGCTTCTCGTCCTGGTTTGTTTTTAGTTCAAGAGATGATTAAATAGATTTTAATCAATAAAATGGTGTGGTTTCGTTTGGTATGTATACGAAATTTGTATCATATTTTAAAATAGATCACTCCTAAAATGTAGAATTGCTGTATAGCAAACTGGACAATTTCTGTGAGTCCTGGACGGCCTCACAAGGTGAAAGTGCCCCAATTGGTTATATGGGACAGCCAGTCTCACCTGAATCGCCAGATATTTGTGTGAATGGGTGACGTGAACATGTGCATGTTGACGGAATGTGTTGATTTCTTTGTAGCTCCCAGCAAAAGGGGGAACAGGAAAGTAAAGGGAATGCGTGATTAGCCATTCCGAGCAAATCACAGGGATCATGCCAAAGACAAATTCAGATATCTTATCTGATAAATCGCTGTACGTGTAAGTGGTTGGGTGGACACGTATATGATTGTACTCTATGCTGCAACAAGATATTTAATCGGATCTCTTGATTGCTTAAGTTTTGGGAGCAATGAATTTTGGTGAATGCAAATATGAGATTTGTGTTCATGAATGGCATAGACAGATGGGGGCGCAGTGTTGCTTGGCTGCAAAGGGGAGCTGCTGAGAGGCAGTAGTGCTCCTCTCCTCTCTTTTCTCTGACTCATTACCCTGGTGGCTCAGTCCTGGCTCCTCAGTCTGGTCTCCTGCTGCTGCTAATAAACCTACAGGAGAGATAAATCAATGGGGAGGGGTGCCTGTTAGTGCTGGAGCGACAAATATGCACCTATTCAAATAGCAAAGTGGCAATGAGAAGGCAGAATCAAGAGTCAGACCTTTGAGAACCCTCAGTGTTTTCAGTTTCAGAGAAGAGGACCACTGTAGTGCTCTGATGGGGCTCATGTAAACCAATCACATACCCAAAGAGAGCAGTGGAAACAAAAAACGAGAGCAAACAGAAGCTCTTGTTGGCTCACCTCTAATTTGCAGTATGGGTCAGGGGTACAGAGTTTCTTACTGCAAAAACTTCAACACAGAGGGGGAAAAAAAAAAAAAAGTACAATCCTGACACAGAAGCATGACAATGGCATGCCATTTCTACTTCAGCCCCCATAGCGACTTCTTAATGTCAAAAACAGGAGGAGTTAGAGGGCGGGGAAGGGGCGGCGTGAGAGTGAAGGTTGGCCTAAGAGTTAGGAATCCATGCTCTGGTACTGACCTCCTCCATCAGTCGTTCGAGTTGGTCTCCGTTCTCCCAGAGGCTTCGCTGCACCCAGTTGAGCACCTTGGAGTAAAGCCTGCCGTTGCTGGGCAGAGTCAGGTTGTCTTCTAGCATTACTTCTAACTGTAAACACAAAGGGTTCAAACCGGTTAGATTCATGCGCAGCAGGAATAGAGTTGCATGTAATGGTTAGATGGCAAACTTGATCTTTAGGAGCATTTGAATCATTACTTTCGGTATAATTAAATATTTTGACACTGTGACAGGCTGGAGTCATTCAGTGGCTTAAAATCACACGAGAAAAAACTATCAATTGTAATTGTTCATGAAGTTAAAACAAATCACTAATTACATTTTTTTCCCCACATATTAAATATCGTACAGTTCACTAGAGGATCAAAACCTTAAATATATTAAATTTAACTTTAGAGGCCGTACATTTGGGAAGCTGTGATTAATGGAATATTATCGACGAGCAAAACGTGCACTTTCATCGTGTTAAAACTACTTTGAGTCCATATAGAATTTCTAATCAAATGGATCATACTATACTCCACCACAAAAACGGATAATCCAAGACTTGTAAAACTTAGAGGGTGATTAAGTGCAGAGGGTATGTTCTTCTGTGGAAATGCCGCCACACTGACCTGCTGAACCTTTACCATTGCTATAACTATGTTTTAAGTCCTCTGCCAAAAATACTTTCTCAGCAGGATTTAACTGCAAGTAAGTATGTGGTTAAGTATGCCTAATCTCACTGCCAAGTCAGAAAAGTAAAAATACCAACTGTAATCCAGTGTGCTATTCAATCTGAATAGTTGTAGTACTCAGGAATAATTCTGCACTTCTGAAGTCAATGCTGCCCTCAGGCCTCAAAATCATTTGGATTAGCGGCATTTCTGGCTTTCATACAATCCATACTCAGAGGACTCTTAAAGACAACATGATGGACGTAGAAATGTTTGCGCATACCTTGAGGCGGGGAAGTTTAAGGAAGTCCTCATGTTCAGAAACTTCCAGCAGATGATCTTGGATGAAAGCATCTACTTTGGCCAAAACTCTGCCATCTCCCATCGAGCTCGCAAAGTTTCGAAAGCAGATGGCATTCTGGGAATCCATTTTAGACAGCAGATAGTCACCGCAAATCTGAAAAGTGAAAAGAAATTTATTGAGCCTTGCTTACCATAACAACACTCTTGATTCTTCAGCAAGACACGGAAGTTAAATACCTGTTTCACTCGCTCCATCTTGAACCTTTTGGCTGCAGAGTAAACTTCCTTCACCAACTCCTTGTCTGCTTTCAGCCTGAAGCACATAAACGAAAAGAGACTGTCAGTCACTTTAAAAAACACAGCTTTACAGATTAGGTCATTGTCCAAAGGTTAAAAGCTACTGACTGGGCAGTATAGGCATAGTTGAGCAAGATCTCCACAGCCTCTGGGTCCAAGTCCTCAAAAGTGACATGCGAGACCCCATGAGGCTCAGTATCACTGCTGAAGATCTCAAACAAGTAGGGACTGCAGCAAGCCAGAACAGCACGGTGAGCCATCAGCTCATGACCACAAACCTGTGCAAAGACAAGAGTCGATCAAACTGATTGGTCAGAATCTGAAGGGCTATTCCTGATTTGACAGTAAATGTATCTCGGGAGTCCGTACCTGCAGTCTCACGTCACAGAACTGACCGCTCTTTCTCAGAGCATTCATTTTGGCCACAGTGGAATCCAGGAAACTTTCATCCTCGAAGATCAAATAACCGTTTGGAATCATCTTGGTAGATTTGGGTTTTTCTATTTCAAAAAAAAAAAAAAAAAAAGGAAAGGAAAAAAGAAAATAAGTCATTTTCAAGTGAATCAATATCGCACACCATGCTGGTCATCTGCACACAATCCAGCATGCTTTGAGCTGTGCTATATTGTGATAGCTGGCTATCAAAGAAAGGATTAGGATTAGGCGTCTGATGGACAGTGTATTATAATAGGTCCTACGCATTAGTCGTAGACTTACCTAATAGCGTATAATGCAAATCCGAGAAAGCAAAACTGCTGTAGAAGTGGAATCAAATGTTGGCAACAGGCAAAGCAGACAGAGATCACAATGGAACTAAGCCTTCTTCGCCCACCAGGTAAAGGATGGGAAGTTGTCAGAAGAAATGCCAGTTGACTACTGTGGCGTGATCGGAAGGGAGTTGGGGAGCAGCCGCACGGACAAACTATCAGGCTTGAAGCGACTGTAATCAAGTCCTCGGGATCCCGTTGGCTATAGAGTTGTACTTATTCTGTCTTGATCAGACATCATAACCTAAGAGGACAAAAGGAGAAAAGAAAAACAAGATGTTAAGTTATGCATGTTCTTTCATTGCGATTACTTTTTTCTCCCCCAAGCAATGTTGGCATGCGTACGGATTCATACTAAAGCAGTTAAACCTGCTCCCCTGTGGTCTCTTTTTCCAGTCTATCAGTGTCCCCTTGAACAGTTCAATTTAAGAAGACACTGCAGAGCTTGCAGTGTGTTAAACATGTACACTTCAAATGAAATTCAAAGAGACTGGTCTTTGATGTGTGGTCACAGCTTCTAATTATGTTATTCTGATGGAGACCTTGAGCAAAAGTAGTCCCTGTACATTTACACACAAAAAAAACCCACACTCACACATACAAAACAATAGCAGTATCACCTAGGGCAGCGTCATTCCAAGTCTCCACACCTGCGTCTGCTGCTGTATTCCACAAGGCCAAACATGAGTCTAATCCATCTCATGCCTTCAGCACTGAATCTACTCTGTTAAACTAAGGCTACTTCAACTCTCTTATGTGAAAAGCCTCTTCAGCTGGCTCCTCCCATTGGGAAGCCTTTCATTCAAGCACTGACCTATAAGGAAAACGCAGGAGGGAAACTACTTGTAGTAGTCTTCCAAAGCCAGCCTGTGGGTGGGGTTTGCTGAGGGGTCTGGTTTTCTTATATAACTTGACTACGAACTCACGGCTTGCCAATTATTCATGCTATGAAACATATAATATATTATGAGCCTCTGGTTCACAGCCCCACCCAAAACTAACAATTCACTCCAACATAACAAATCTCACTTATTCTCAAGAGTTCCAAACATCAGAAACGTTATCCCATAGCGGACCACAACGCTACTGTGCCATGTGCAGACTGACGCTCAGTAAATATATGACACTCCTACTCCAGCAGTTTTATGACTCACCCACATGGTTAGAAATAACAAGACAAACCACAGCAGCTGTCCCACTCTCTGAAATTGTATCCACACTTTATGCAACAAGTCGTTTTTAGCGGCCCAGTTTGGTGCAAATGTTTTCAACTCAACTGCTTAACAAATTTAATTGTAGCTCACAACCATTTTAAAAGCGTACAGTCCTCTTCTCCTCAAAGAAACATTCCAGGTCAACAATGTAATGTTGCAAATACACCAGCCAAAAAACAAAGATTCTATAACAAGATTTTGAAGACCGTGTTCTTGGAGATGCATGCGTGCTCAGATTTGATACATCATATGAAGATGTAGTTCAAATATTACATTTATCATGGAAAAGAATTCAGAGCAAAACAAAAGTGTTTTTTTTAATTTATTTTAAAAACACATGCACTTTCTGCTGCCCTTCGCTATATCTTCTCTTACTGACCAAAACAAATGTTTAAATGGCCTGTCCTTTTCAAACTGCTATCCAAGAATATATTCACTCTGGGCTTTTTTTTTTATTTGGATGTGCTATTCAACCCATTATTCAAATCAACATAACAAATTACTCGAGAAATTCAATGATTCAATTAACAAATCTACATTGATCAATATAAGTTGTCTGGAAAAAAATGAATTTCTTCTGGTCTGACATTAATGAGTACATCCCTTTTTCTCCATTAACTTTTTGAACACATGCCTTAACATGCAGGCAGATACCACACACATACAACATTAAAAATCATACACTGAACATAAGATGTGACGACGCGGTTTTTGGTTAAAATAGAGATTAACAAAATCATAAAATCTACCAAGACAAGACAGAAAGAAAGTGTGCCAAATATTTTTACAGCTGAGTTCACAAGCACATCACCACATGCCAGGATACATACAACAAAGCTTTTATTCTCCCTGTCTGCGTGAGGATGGAGGGAACACTGACCCAGTTTCAAGTCATTATGCAACATCTGGCAGAAGACTTCTTGAGGATGCTCAAATCCTCCACTCCTCCTCATGACTAGGCGCCCACTACACTGGCCCATTGCCTCGATCCCTCATTTCTCCAACCAACCCAAAGCAATGTCTGGAAAACCAGACCTTCAACTACAGATCTATTCTGAACATGTGTGCCATCATATTTATCCATTCATCTTCTACACCACTTTATCCCATACAAAACGGAGACAAAAAATATCTATAGAAAGTGACTATGTGAAACATCACACACAATTAATGACAATGGTCAGTAGTGGCCTCTCATAAAACCCATATTGAGAATGAGAAAATACTTGTGTCCAGAGGCACATGGAAATAGGACTTATTTAACATATTGACAAAGGCCAAGGGAGTCTGAAAGGAATGCAAATGCAGATATATGGGCATACACTTGACAACACCGAACAAAGCAGGGAGAACAATGCCTTAATAGACAAAGGCTGCGGCTCCTCACAACTTTTTCTTTCAGTGTGGATCTGAATGTATTCTCTCACAATTTTCCATCTGATTAAACTGGCACAAACGAGCGGGTCTGAACAATCAATGCTTGGTAGACACCCCTCTAGTGGCGAAGACAGGCACTGCTGAGTAGTTCACAGTTTTACTGAGTGGAAATTTACAG
Organism: Lipophrys pholis; assembly: GCF_963383615.2. Taxonomy (NCBI): domain Eukaryota; kingdom Metazoa; phylum Chordata; class Actinopteri; order Blenniiformes; family Blenniidae; genus Lipophrys; species Lipophrys pholis. The sequence goes on along the minus strand of NC_137640.1, from coordinate 19,139,300 downwards.
CTCAAATTAAACACCTTGTGAAGGGTGTGACAATTAAAAATGGGCCAGTAAAGCAGGACACCAACTTTCGCTCTACAAATATACAAAATATTCCCCCTCACGAACACAAGATCGCAGAAGCCATATAAGGACATACTCTATGGCACAATAAAACAAAAACATTTGAAAAAAAAAAAAAAAAAAGGCGACACCTTCTCTCAGCCAAGCACGAAAAAACTAATGCCACCTATTGTAGAAACATTTTCGGATTGACTTGACACAGCCATTCAATAACACATAACACCCTTCATAGGAAATCCCAAGGACGCGACGTAAAGAGGCTCTTAAATGTTTATTTGATTATTTCTATTCAATCAGGCCACAATGTGTCAAATGGGAAATGTCCACGTGGTTGTCGGCTTCAGACTAGGATTAACAGTACAGTAGGTCAAACACCAGGGAATTAAGCCATGTATGAGACTGCACACGCTCCTTCAGGTAATCCACATAGCTGTGAATCAGCTGCAGAAAAATCATCATGTACGGCAATAACTCATCCATCTATGATCCGATCAACAATGGAGAATATGTCATCATCCGAATCTGGGGTTAGTAGAGGACGGCATGTACCCACCCTACCATCCCCCAGTTGATAAGTCTTTCAGTTGGGGTATTTCATGTATGCCTATTCGCTGCATTGCCATGCCGCCGCCGCCTCCTCCGGTGGGAGACACACAGCGGAGACCATTACGTCTGGGTGCGTGCCAGCAGTGATTCTGTGCAGCCCGTCACCAGGAACTAGGTCAGGAGAACACATGAACCCCCCCCCCCCCCCCCCCCCCCGCCCCTCCTCAAAAAAGTATTAAATCAGTTCGACTCATGCCCAGGTAAAAAACAATAGTTTAGTCTCCAGAGGACCTTTGAGGAAACGATGCAGAGATGCTAGCGCCCGTTAGCCTCGTAGCTCCAAGACAACCTGCTGCTGAGCGGGAGCCACGAGACAGTCACACCGGATTATTCACTCACAACCGGGGCAGCGTGAACGCACTCATCAGCCTTTGTCCAGCCTGAGGGTGAACAAACGGAGGTCCGTGTGTGTTTGCCGGTATGAATGTTGGTTTATCGTAACGTGATGCGGGAAACGGCCCGGCGGTGGGACATTTGTGCGCGCGGGTGTCATCAGAAGAAACCAGCCGAGGCATGTCCATTAGTCTCTACTCAACCCAGCCAAATAAAATAACGACCATCCACCTTAACGACATGAATAATAAAATATCATCAGGGCCACACATGAGGCCAGACGCTTCAACAGATTTTACGGTTTCTACACACGTTGGCGCCTCATCGCTCGAGAGAGACACCAGGCTCCATCTGTCGTTAAATCTTCGAAGACAAAAAGAAATATCTTACCTGAGGCTTTTGACAACAGATGATATTAGACATATTTAGTGCGAATTCAGAGTTGGTTGGTTCGGGTAAAAGAACAGACGCGGCTACAGGCACGGCTTGTGGGGGGGGGAGGTCTGTTCTCTTTCGGTAGGATCGGCACGTCCACTCTCCAGTCAGTCTGGACCAGCACTGACTAATGGACGGAGGAGGAGGAAGAGGCTGGCAACTGGGGGCGCGCGACCGACAAAAAGCCGCGAGAGCGCCACGCTGCTGCTGACGTCACGCCGGGCGTGTTAAGCGTGCGGCAGCCACAGTGAGCGATTTAGTCAAGAGGGAGAGTCAGAAGAAGAGGTTCAACAGCCGTTTATCACGAATTATACAATCATACTTGTCAGGGCAGAAGTGAGAAACCTAGAAAAATCCCCGAGAAATTTTGTGTGTGTGCCTCTCCTTTGAAATCAGCGTCTCCCTGGCAGCAGACTCTGATCTCAATTGATGTCCGTTGATCTCCTTTATTCTCCTCCATGAGTTGCCTCTCCCATCCTCTCTGTATGTGACATTTTTTCAGGTTTTTTTGCGATTCTTTCAGCATCATAACAATCTATTCCCGAACGTTCTGCACGTTTTGATGTGCATTTTGTGTCCATGCTCCCAACTGTGCTGGGCTAGTTACTCACAGAAAAAAGGTCCCACTAGCTGAATAAAATTTTTGGAAAATTAATTTATCCATTGTATTCCTTTTTTACAGATGCACCTGTATTTACTCAAAACAGATAATTATGCCCCCAATACATCATTTGTGGAACCACCTCAAAATAAATTCTCATGAGAAAGGTTTGTTGTCCAGCCTAACAGGGAAATGGGATGTTTCTTCAAAGACACCTCAGTTTCACATCTCATTAAGTTCTCTCAGAACAACAAGAGATCTTTCTTCACTGGTGTGTTTTTTTTCTTCTTTTAACAAAGCAACAACTGGCAGCAGTGACAACAATGTGTGAAAAAGGCCAGGCCGGAAAGACAGAGAACCTACTAGGATGCATGAAAAACACTCATAAACACTAGACAAGGCAATACAGACACAAAACATCACCATTCTGATGTGAATGGAGATGGACAAGGGATGGAAAGATCATACAAAAACAAGAGGAGAATAAACACATGCACACACACACACACACACACACACACACACACACACACACACACACACACACACACACACACACACACACACACACACACACACACACACACACACACACACACACACACACACACCTTCGGTATATAGTACAGTGGAATAGTAGAAGTCTGAATGGCAGCACCCTGGCCACCAAATATGTTGGGGCTCCAACAATAGAAGTCTAGCAGAGAGGAGGAACTGAAAGTGCACAAACTGTGACCATCAGCAATCTGTAGAATGTAAAGATTGACACAGCTCTTTCTGGTGAGGTCTACAGTTCCTTAACTCGATTGAAAACAACCTCTCTCGCTCTTCATGTGAAGCATACATGTGACTATTCAGTGGCTAGGCATGCATGGGTTACTGTAATTGGGGTACAGAGATAGTGTAAGTACAGGTAACCCACATGCCTAACCAGCAACAGAAGTGCTCTGGTCTCTAGGAATGGGAAATGGAAGAGACAGAAAGCACTGCCTGCCAATCTCCACCGCAAACCCCCTGCAAGTACACCTCAAGGAGCCCACAATGTGAGGTACGAGGGGGGGGAGGGGGCAGAGCAAAGTATGGCTGCACTGCTTGGCCAGCAATAAGGCTTCCAAGTCCACACAAGTTTGCACTTGTAGATGCAGGTGTTGCACAAAATCAGAGGGCAAGTGAGGCTCACAGGGAGGAAGCTCATGGGTCGTACTAACTGCCATGCTGTGACCCATCCCAACAAAAGGAATCCATCTAAAGTTAGTGGAGGATGTAAAAAAACCCAATACAAAACACTGTGACTAGTGAAGTAGTATATTGTTTCAGTGTTGAGAACTTTTTAACAATATTATACATTCTTGTGATTGTGTGACAGCTCTGGGTCATGGACTGTATTTTGCACTAAACTGGCATTGTGATGGTTTTTTATTTTAACAATGTTTGTTTTTCACTTTTTTTCTGCTGTTTACAATTTCATTGTAATGCATGCACACTTATACAGAACAGGACATTCCATGTTATATGCATTCATATTTCATTAATTGATTAATATTAAATTAAGAAAGAACTAAACACTTCGGAGAAAATGTAATGCTTAAAAATAATTTCAGATATTTCCTTTGCTCCAGGCATATGTGAACAAAGATTTTGGTTCACGAGTAAATACATCAGAGGCAAAATGTAAACACGATGAAAGATGCTAAAATACAGAAAGTAGTTTAATAAATGATATATAGTAGATCCACTGGGTTCCAGGTCTGTGTTGTGGAACTAAAAGAGCAGGTCTGTTAAAAGGGTACTGCAGGATTCAGCCACTTGCTTGGGACACTTCAGCAGGCGGGGTGCTTGTTGACAAGGCACTAACATGAGTCCTTCCAGACATTGCTCCAATCTGCTGCCAGCATTGTTCATTTGGCCTTTGCTTGTCACATACGTATAGATTTCCCGTCTTTCATTGTTACGTCCTCTGACTTTCTAAAGGATTCAGTCACTCAGTTTTCCCCTCTGCCAAAACATCATTGCAGTTGTTCATATTCTCCTCCACATGTACACGAGTCATGACAGCAAGTTGGGACGAGCACCACAGTGTAAGTCGTCCATTAAGAGGGAACATCCAAGCTAAACCCTCTCTACAACTCCACAGACGTCACACAAGAAAGGAAGCAACCCATTCACTTCCAGGGATTGAATAGAGCTTAACGCTACCTCTGTACGTCAGTAATTAGATTAGGAAGGATAAGACTTGACTCAATACCAACACACTGGTCGGTCTTTGCATCTGCATTGTGCAGACAGGGGACCAAGTCACACAGGCAAGGCTCAAGTCATTTATTTCTTGGGCAAGTCAAGTCAAGTCAAGTTACCTTATTTTCATGTACTGTTTTAACACTTATGTATACCTTCGCCAACCAAAGTTAGGGAGAGGGTTATGTTTATGGTTTGCATGTATTTATTGGTTTGTATATATGAATTTTACTAACTTTTAACAAAAAACTATTCACCTGATGTCACTGCATCATGACCGCGTTACGACAAAAATACGCTTATGACCTTTATGTGACCGAGACCAAGACCTTTGACCCAATCGCTCTCAAATTCAATGGACTCATCTTTGCCATTTTGAGTGTTGATTAATCAACATGTCAAGTTGTACTGAATGTAAAATCCTGAAAACAGATGCAACTCAGTGCAGACATATTTGCCCACAGCCTTAAATGCTTAGTGACCAGTGTGTTGGAAGCCATGCTGATAACAGCAGCCAGAGGTCCAATGAACACAGATTAGGTTTATCAACACAAAGTAATCTCTTCATAACAGCTCTTGTGCTGGCATTGTGATCACAAAACATTGTGCTTCCAACCATGTGTGGATGACATTCCCGACAAGGTGAAATAAGTTATTGCAGGCGCATGGTGAAGAAAAATGTATGGCTTTGTGCCAAGTGTGATTACTGCATCATATTTCGCCTCTTTTTCCTTTTATTCTGCAGCAGAGAGCCAATGTGCATGGACTGCGGAGGAAACAAAAACGCACAGGGAAAAACACCCAACTTATTTAAAGTCACATTACCAAGAAATTTTTAAATGAAACAGGTCCAACTAGATACAGAACCTGTATCCACTGATGCATTCCTTGTTGAACTTGCAGAAGACTGTCAGTCAACTTTCTAAAACAAGAAAATGTGAAATACTGAAAGCTAAAGTGACTTTACCTTCCATGGAGCACTGCTGTTTAAGAACCAAAACAATACTATTCATGAACATGATCAAATTAATCATGTTTAGTGTCAGTGCTGCCACCAAAGAAAATCACTTTTTATTGTGGAAAACAAACTCATACTATATCAGACGTTGGCCAAGCTGTTTGAATGGCAATGTATATCTATGTTGTGATCTGATGATATATGTCATGTTCTGTCTAATCCTCATATACAGTACTTCCCTCCTTTCACTGTGCTTGTCAATATGGTTTCATTTCTTTTTATGCTTGTAGTGTAGTGATAAATGCACCATTAATGAAATGCATATGCCAGATGTTTGTATAACATTGAGATGTTTTTTAATCAAGTTATAAAGATTTTTTGATTTTGTGCTGCCTCCATCTAATCCCCGCTCAAAGGCAGCAGCCATCATTTGCCTGAGTCATCTTGTAGACTCTGGCATCCCCCTCATTTTATAAAGATTTGTTCAGTGAAGCTGCATGAATGTGTTCCGACAAGGACACTATGAATATTTTAGGTATGTGGGCCTCGCAGTAGCTCGTGGCTTGTACTGCTGTGTGGATCTGCTGTGTGAACGCAGTTGGTGCAAAGCAGGAGGTTGAAGTCATATCAAAATTGACGGTTGGCGCTGCAGTGTTTCCAACCGTGGGAACATATGAACATGTAACACATAGAGGAAATATTTCATGCTATTTGTTGTTCAACAAACTATTTCATTAAATATATATTTTCAACGTCTTTTTAAGCTGATTAAATGTAATGTAATGTTGTAAAATTGAATAACGTCTTTCTGTACAACACATCTTTTTGAGTTAATCCTGATTCTTCTGACAATGTGACAGGTGACCATGCTTGCCGGAGGTGCTTCACTGAGCAAACTTTCACGTCAACCCTTGAGCTGAGGACACAATCCCACACGATATCTAAATACTCTGAATACGTTTGTCTGTTTGTGTAAACCATCTCATAACCGTCAAAAACAGAATCCAGTTAACTGACGATTAAAGAGAACCTGTCCAGAGTGTACCTTTAGAAGGTCTTTAAGCCAATAGCACTCTGTATTCAGGAAGCTTTATCTCACACAATTTTGCATTGTGTAAATATCCTGTGCACCTTTGAATAAACAAAAGACTCACACTTAACAAACGTACAACTACATTGTTTACAACCATGGCTCATATGACTCCAGTCCTCATGTCCGTTAGCTGGCTCCTGTCATTCAGAGAATTGACTACTACTGTCTAAAGCTGTGAATGGGCAGGGTCTTCAATTCTGGGCCTCAAGGGCCAGTGTCCTGCACGCTTTGATTGTCTCCCAGCTTCAGCACAACTAACTAATGTTGATGTCATCATCAAGCTTGTAAAAAAAAAACCCAGTAATGATTCTTTGATTGCATTCAGATGTGTTGCAACTGGCAGAGACCTAAAACATGCAGGACACCGGCCCTTGAGGCCCGCAGTTGAGGACCAATATATGTGTCTGATCTTCTGGTATGTTATGAATCATATAGACCTCTCGGGTCTACTGGGTAAGACCTGTTTTATATTCTCGATGTCAAAACAAAATACACAGGGGCTGCTTTTATTTTTTTATGCACCAAATATTTGGAAGAAACCTGCAGAATCCTCCATCTCTCAATGCTTTTTTAACTAGGCTGATCCTTTCTGTTTGCTGCTGAGTTGCAGTAAAGCATTTATTCCTTATTCTGATTTTCTGTTGTCATTTTTGGAACATAATAATGTTTTTAGTGTTGAGTTTACGTGTTTAAGTGTTATTGTCTTTATTCTGATTCCTTGTTATTTCTGGTCAATATTTGCTGTTCATTGTTGCAGATGTAAAACACTTTGCCTTTTTTTCTGAAATGTGCTAGACAAATAAAGTTGCACTGCCTTTCCTTAGAAACCTGTAATATGAGCATGTAAAAACTGTGTGGTTTTAGGCTGCATGAATAAAACATCAGATGTTAGAAGAACATTACTCTGCTGTATAGCTTTTATAACACATCTTCTTTCTGCACTCTCACTTGTGATTCTTCTGGCAGTATGGGATAACAAAGTTAAAGCATCAAAAGTGTGACAGTTAATTGAACACACAGTTGTGTTACAGTCATCACAATCCTTATTCGGGGCAATAGAAGAAGAGAACACACAAGTCCAGAGTTGCATAATCCTCTGATAAGGTTGCATAATCTATACAACTCGTAAAGTTAACCGTGTTATATGCATGGCAGTCTGATGACACAGACAAAAGTGTGGCAGTAGGTTTTTGCTGGGGCCAGCTGAAAAGCTGAAGTCATTGGCATAGATTCTGTGCCCTACTTTTTTGTCTGTGAGGAATCACATTTTTAAAAATCAACTTGGACTCCCCTGACCTAAGAATCCCAATTATTTCTTAGGGCATATGTGTGCGACATGAGCTCAATGTTACATTTAGCTTCAGCTGTAACAATAGTGAAAGCTGAAGCTATTGTCTTAATAGTCCAGTTATACAAACTCTTGTTTACCAGTCTTATCAATCCTGATAAGTCAGTCCTCTTGAGAACAACACAAAACATGTCTGACTTTATGCAACATGAAGTAAGTTGACCTGTCCACACTGCCTGTTATGGGTTGGCCGCCATAGGAATGCTTTTATAGGAATTTTATAAGAACTATCTGCTGTTGTTATATGTTTGTAAGCTATCTTAGTTTCCCTCAACATAAAGAGTGGTTAAGTCACTCGCTTGACAAACAATGTGCTGACAGTTCAGTTGATGTGTCGCAGACTCACAACAACAAAACCACTGTGTATGTGTACATCACTCAGACAGTAATGAACAATATACTTTCCCCAGCTAATTGGTTATTATTGCTTTAGTTAGCGAAGTAACTCCAGAACGCATTTAATGAAGTAACTTCTGACTGCAATCAGTTAAGAATGCCAACTAATTTGAACAGATGCTCATGTCAGTGGGTTTAATTTAAACAGTTGAAATCTGAATGTCGCTCTATAATACAATACAATTTGATAGATGGAGATGTTTTAGTTTGGTTGCAAATGAAACAGACACAGCTTAAAGGTTTTCCATATTTAGAAATTGTATAATTTAGGTAAATGTATATGGATTGTGGAAGAACACAAACAAATTAAAACCACTAAACTTAAAAAATTATCATTTTAGCTTTATACTACTTTACATGACACATTTAAAGGCATTGGTTGTACAAAGTACTCTCTATATGCAAAGAGCTTGTTCGCTGTATCAGCTTCAATTTATAGGGATCTACGAAAAGGATAAAAACTAAAGTGTTTCTACTTTGACCAGAACACCCAAAATAACGATTGATTACAGGTCATACACTTACAAATTCACTGTTGCTAATGTTGAAATTACCTTTAAATGCAAACTTTTTCTGAGTCAAGTTCGCTTGCACAAACCTTTAGGGTGTGAACTATTAGCCAAGTTGCATTACATAACTCTTCCTCTGACACTAGAGCTGTGTGTCTTCTGTCATCATTAATTATGATGGGATATGCTGTAATCTTTCCTTATCTTAGCCAGAGGAAGCATGTAGGTATTAAGTGAAGGAGGCCAAAGGATGGAACCTTGAGGAACCCCACAAGTGATTTTCATAAGCTCACAATTCGAATTACCTACTGACATGGAAAAATCCCCATCTTGCGTGTAAAATCTGAACCATTTTAAAGCACTAAATGCTCAACCAGTTTTCATCGGTTGTCTATTATGCAATATATTATGCATACCGGTGTCATGCGGCCTGACATGAAAACATTTTGTGACTTACAGTCCTCTATTATCATGGAAAAGTCTTAATTCAGGACTTCAGAACCACTCTATCGCTGCAGTATGTCAAGGAGTCTGTGCGAATGATGATGGTCATGTTGCTGAGATGTATAGACAAATTAGTGGGCAACATCATTGTTACCTTCTGCACTGTAGTGTCTGCCTCAGTTAAGTTTTTAGCCCTTCCCAATCCTATTCTGACTTGCCAGGTGATTGAGTCAAGAAAACAAGTTTGTTGCATTCCTTATCTTCCTCCTGGCCCTCAGTTTAGTTGTAATTTTTGGGCTACTACTGTGAACGTGTTTGTCTTTTATTCATGTAGTGTGATTAGTCTCCCTGAGTTCTCAATGGTCCATCTCATCATACATTTCATACAGAGCCAAGGGATCATAGATGTTCTGCAGACAGAAGTCAGTTAGAAGAATAAGTGTAAAAAGCCTCTTATTTTTTTCTTACTGATTTTGGTGATATTAAACCAGGTTCTGGCTGGAGTCGATGCTTTGGATCTGGTTCTGATGCTGTACCAGTAAGAAACATTGCGAGAGATATTTGACGCTCAGCAGCTATTTCATTCTAATTCGGACGGATCCAAGGATCTCTGGCTCAACAGCAGATGTAATCCCACACAATATAATCTGTGTCTGTCCATTCACAGTTGCTCCACATACAGTAACTGCTAGAGTCAATGAAGTGCTCACCTTCACATATTTCACACAATGAGTCAACCTTCTTCTTAAGCTGTTTTACCTTTTCAGCCACATCCTCACAGTCCTTGGGGCTGGCAGTGTTGGCAGGTCTGATGACATTCTGTTGCTGAAAAATGTGTCTCTGCTTGTTGAGCTGAATGTGAGCACTGTACTACTCAGGCAGATAATCTGTGCCATACAATTAGCAGTTTAGAAAACTTTTATCATTGTTAGTGTGTTTCTATAGATTCTTGAAATTAGAGTAATTTTTTTTGCCACATACATATGTTCTCAGGAAAAACATTTCACAATTCATGTTCTTCAGTATAGCTCTGATGCAGTTATTTTGTTGGTGGTGGTGGCGTTGGGGGGGGGGGGGGGGGGGGGGGGGGGGGGGGGGGCAGTTCCACTGTGGCACACAGTAGTTTGCTACAACAGAAGTATAACATAATTGTTGTATGAGCAAAAATGTATTTGCAGAATTTTGCTTGCGGCAGTGCTGAGGCAAACACCTTGTCACCTCACCTTGGTGATCTAATTAATGCAGAAACCAGTTTGAACACGATTGACTTACACGTGATACCACATTTGACATGCTTCTACTACTTATCTCTACTTGTCTGCCTTGTCACATTTTTCCTATAACTTATTGAATCATGGCCATTGCCTAAAGCACAAAGAGCATGTTGGATGCTGATTTCTTTGGACCACAAAAATAGCATCAATCATTCTTAGTTCTTTATATCGCTGAGTAGCATTTTGGTCTAATACTGTCTCCATCCAAGCTCCCTTTTCTTTTCCTCATTACTGTTTAAATTGGATTATCAGCTGCACCCTATGCATGTTATTCAAAGCCAGAAGCAAATGTTCCTGTGATGCAAGGAATCAAATAAAAGAAAAATCTAATAAAAAAAAACAACTTCATTTTCAAAGATATCAGACATCACCTAGAAAGTTCAGGTCAATACTGGAATGGCAAAAGCACCCGTCAGTCTATCCATCAATTGTTTATTTCATTCAGCTTAGGGTGGGGGTAGGTTAGGGCTGAATACATGCAGGACACTGTAAGGCAAGCAGACGGCCCTCCCATGCCCATACGCGTTCAATAACGTGACGTGACAATCCCGAAAATATCTCCACTTCTGCTGCCCCCCTAGCGTACGGGGGAGGTGCTGAATTCGACGTCACTGAGCACACGCGGCTTGAGGAGAGCATGGGAAGGCTTTTACAGCTAACAACAGTTTAAAGCCACCAGTGGGCTAAATACAAGGTAGAACATGCAAATTCCAGACATAAAGGCGCGGGCTCAGAATCGAACTCGGGTCTTCTTGCAGTGAAGTGTGTCAGCAGCTTCGCCATAATTTGGTCCCAAATATGACCAACATCTCATCAAATGAAGAACATACTAGAACGAAAATGAAAGGACTCAACTTCTCATATCAACAGCAATGTTTGGGATCATTTGTCAACTCTGGGATAAATAACAACGTGTCGATTGGACACACAGTCAACCTTTTGGTACTTTACAAAATAGGAACATATCTCGTCATATTGCTCAAACTGTATCAAGTAGTAAAGTGTACCTTATTATTACTTTAGTTGTCTTGATATTTTTGTTTGATAACAAACTACTTAACTCCACTGCGATACCTTATTTTAAACTCCAAGGACGGGAAAAACTAGTGTCGTCTTATTCAGTTGTCGTTGCGTTTAAGAGACGTTGATATCTCACTGCCTTTCTCTTGGCACAGCTCACCCATGGTGACAGTGACATGTGGTGAAATGTGACCAGTTATACTTAATTAGTTGAGTACCAATAGCCACCTCATCACGCTGTGCTTTCCATAATGAGCAAGTTAGCAGTCCATGCCTTTGACAAATATTAAAAATAATCATATTGGTAATCTTCTTGCTATAATAGTTTGTTTTTAACAATGTGGTAAATTGACAACAGCATCCTCATTGTCACACAGCTGTTTCAAAAATTCAACTCTTCCTGTTATCATTATGAACATTTGTTTTTATGAGGTGCCCAATCAATAGTTCACTTAAAGTTAGTCTATACCTCCTTCATTGCCAATACAATTCAGTGGCAATGAAGACAGTTTTACCACCTAGCAAAAAAAAACAACAACAAGATTTCAACATATACACAGTAAATCATTATTCTATTTACACAGCGTTGTGCAAAGTAAATTATCTTTATGAGGGTAGGTGAATCCTAAACAAGTTGGCGCTTCAAGCAGAGTCAGAGATGTTGCAATTGGATTTCTCTCTTGTTTGCTCTTTTTTTTCAACATGCAATGTGACCTAGATAACTCAAAGGATCAAACTCCAAGCAGTCGAGACAGTCATCTATGTGTGGACATACGTGGCAGCAAACACGATCACACACATCTGCATGCATGCACGCAGTGGCTGTTGGCAGTCAGCAAGTTTCCCAGTAAACTTTTAACCAGCAGGAAAGAACTCAGACATCATTTTGACCCCAGTCACACTCACAGACAGCCAAAGCTGCTGACAGCTCTCGCCAGCTTTGGGAACTGTCAACACATTACACCATCAGAAGCAGTAGTGCTTCCTCTATTTCTTAACAGCAACTTTTCTAAGCACACAAAATTACAGACAACACTGTCAATGTTTGAAAACATTTAATTGCACTATATTTTACAATGTAATTGCACTACTAAAATGTAATTGTTGTTATTCCTTATACCTCTACTTATCTATGTGACGAGTCTAGTACAATCAGAGTAGTTGAGGGAGGACTATAAAATGGACCATTTCAGTTTGAGGAACAGCTTAAATGCTGCATGCAAAGTTACAGTTTTTGTTAGATGGTGTGATGTCGTTCTATATTCTAGATGCAGGTAGAGTCATGTTTATTGTACATTGGGGGGCTTTGAATTGGGTTGTGGAAAACCAATTAAAAAAAGTATAGTTATATGGAAATTTACCATGGATCGTGTTTGGCCCCTGAATAATACATTTAAAAAGCTCTGGTCCAGTGTCTATAGGCTTATATATTCTTATCTCTTTGTCTGAGTCAAAAACAATACCCAAGCATTGTAACATGGCACTTTCAGGTCTTACTTTTAGTAATGTGATGATTAACTGAACAAGCTGTAGCAGGAAAAGCAATGACATTTCGTGTAAGTGCAAATTTACAGACTGCAGTGTGAATGTATAGATATGTGTTTGTTTGATGCCTATCTTTCAATAATGTGTGCATTACAAAAAATGGACATACACAACATATTTTAGCTCAACTGGAGCTCGTAGATGCTTGACATTCATTCTTAGTAACTGAAGAGATACAAACTGGCATTGATGCTTCCTGTTTCTATTAGGCAACCAAACCACCACTGACCTTATTTCTACGCCCCTATTTCACTATAAAAACAAAGGAAGAAGGAGATGGGAGAACCACGATAGTACATTCTTTGTGAGAGCCTTTTTCAGCCTTTCATGCAGATGCTTTTAAAAAGCAAATGCCTCAGACAAAGAGGTTTCTTTAAAAATAACCTTGAGGTTAAATTCCTTGTGTGTTTATCTTATTGTCATATTCCAGGAATGAAGAGCGATGTTGATATTTTTGCCATGATCCTGTGTTTTGGCTAAAAACAAATTCACTCCCCTTATTGGACTCCTTTTCTTGACCTCTCTAAAGCTTCAAACAAGCGGTTTTCATGTGGAATAGGTAAACACCATGGCTGAGGACACGTTGCAGTTTCTGAGTTGATCAACTCAGGTCACTGTGGTCTACAGTCCAAGAAAAATTGGAATAATTTCTCTATTAATGCATTATCATCACAACAGCTTGTATAAACATCACAACACAATGACATTCAAGGCAAAATGTATTTTTGGCCAATTTTCTTCGTTGTTTCAGCTGGACAAGCAGAATTATTAGTTGCTTCATCATCACCAACAAGACCACCACAGTTTTTGTTTGGGTTTTTTTAAAACACAAATCTATTTTTTTAAATTCTTTCTATCGGGAAACTGAAAAGGCGAATGCCAATTTTTATAACACTGGATGTTTTCTCTCTGTGAAAAGCACCTTGAAATGACAGGGTTGAATTTGGTGCTATATAAATAAAGTTGAAATGAATTGAAATGTTTTTGATTTGGATCCCACAAGTATCATATGATAAGGTTAATTGAACTTTTTTACTCGCTCCAATACAAAGTCTCCTCAGCCACTTTCACAATGGGGTTTCACAACATCACAGTAAAAAGCTTCTTCCTGTATGCTGGCCTTAGCTCTTATAAATTGACTGTGAGGCTGTGCAGTATCCAGCACGTTGGCGACAAATTAACACTGATTGTCAACAAAAACAATACTAAGAAATTGTTTCACATCAGTCAAAATAAATCCCACAGACGGTTATATCTGTTTCTTATAATAAATGTAGGTACTGATTATCATCCCAAGTTCAATGATTTGGATTATGTATGTGTGTCTGATGAAGTCTAATAAGTGACTATTGGATGTATTGTCATCCAATAGAGGTGAAACTATGAAAATACAACTGGAGCTTTAGTTGTGTTTCTACTTTAAAGAGAAAAAGTGGTATTATAGATCAACACATACTGATAAATGAGACAGAAAACAATTAAATGTCATATTTATAAGACAGTTGGGATGAAAATGTCCTTTTCTTTTTTGTTAAACTCTCACTTCATCACTGTGATGCTGATGGTTGTAGGCTAAAGAATAAATATGCCTCAAGGTTTTGAGGGGGACTAATTTTCTCTCACTTTCAAAACCAATATTCTTAGGCTTGTGGGAGGCCAGAGCACTCCCAAGCAAAGATAAAGCAAAAGATGGTTGCACTGGTAAAGCATGCAATCTCCATATTGTATGGCCCAAAGTCCAACTTAGCTCTGCTTAGTGTGAGGTGAGAGTGCTCACCATCACCATCCACTTCTTTGACATTGAATTAACAGCTGGAAATGTGTGTTATAAAAACAAAACAAACAAGATAATAATCAATAGGTATGAGAAGACCTGAAGATAAGGATACATACTGATATCATAAAGAGATATTTGGTCACAGATCTGAGCTCACTGAGATCACAAGTAAATCTGATGAGGAGTTCCATTAATAACATCGTCTGAAAAATTTCCATTGGATTTGAGCTTTGCGCGTTTGCATAGCTCTAGTTTTTAAGAACACTGTGCTGCAGTTAATTTTAAGAAAGTGTAGACATTAACAACTCCAAGGAATTTCAGCTGAAAAAAATGTATCAGCGATAACAAGGAGAAACATACCAAATATGAACATGCATAATATGGATACTCTCCCTTTAAGATCTCTGCACGCATGCACACATGCACGCATGCACGCACGCACGCACAAATAAATCATTTCTTTTCCTCCATTCAATGACCAAGGTCACAGAGCTGAAAGGCAGCACATAACCTGTGTTACTGCAGAACAGAAGACGGACTTGACTTGTGTCAACAATTCATTGCAGTGCTTGTAATATTCATTAAAAAATGGATTTCTTTCTTTTCAATAATAACAATATACAGTATTAAAAGAGACATGACACTGGTCACCCATCTACACCATGTTAGACATTCCTCTCATAAAAGCCCACATACACACATACAGTGAATACAAACAGTGGCTCATGCACACTGGCTGACTTACAGAGGCAGTTTGATCAGGAAAGCCTGCAGTGACCTTGTTGATACAACTCTCATATATTATACATGTGAAGTTTGACATGTGGGTTCTCTGGATAGAATAGAATAGAATAGAATAGAATAGAATAGAATAGAATAGAAATAGTCTATTAATCCCAGAGGAAAATTCCTTAAAGCATTGTTTGTTTCACACAGAATAAAACACACAGAATAAATAGAAAGGCAAGTTGAATATCAAATAAAACAAAAGACAAGATAAAACCTAAATAAGTAAGTAACTTTAAATATTGATCTGTACAAGGCTTAGCATGACTAATATAAACAGAAAGAATGAAATGAACCAAAACACAGCAAACAATTTACAAGGGAGAGTGATAAAGTCTAAAGTCCACAGGAATGAAGGATCTCCTGTGGTGCTCTGTTGTGCACTTTGGTGGAATGAGTCTGTTGCTGAAGGTGCTGCTGAAAAGGACATCATGGAGGACGTGAGAATCATTGTTCATGATGGACCTCAGTTTGGAACGGATCTTCTCTCAGACCACCATCTTCTGATTAAGACAATTTTCCTGGATCAGAAGTAATGAGATGGGTTTGGAGCACTGAGAAGTCATACCAAGCATTTTAGGCCTGGCAAGAATACCAATATTTCATTCTATTCCACATGAATTCATAAAGTGTGACAGTAAGGCGTCTTGCCCATCTGGACCCTGAAACACAGGACTAGTCTGCATAACCTTGACTTTAATTTTCAGATATTTTATTCTCACTGGTAAGAGTAAGAAATAAATGATGGACTGTAATTATCATCGATCCTAAAATAGTGATGCTAAAGTCTTGAAAGGTTCACAGAACTGATAAATCTGTTGTTAAATTGGCTTGTGAACACTTGTGATTTTTCTAACTGTGAAAAGTCAGGCGTCTACTTGTTAATGGTAACATTTTCTGTTACAAAGAAACAGACAGACAGACAGACAGATCTAAATATGCCCCATTGAGATTTTCTATTTACTTTGATTGTTTTAGCAGAGTTCTGAAAGCAGATTTGGGCTGCAATCTTTAACCAGTCACAGAGTTAATAGTTTTCGAAAGATAAATACCATAAAGGAAGCAGGTCTGACAGTTTTGTCTGAATAAACTGGGTTATGGTGTCAAATACAGAGTGTGAACATAAAGTGTTTTATCACCGGACAGACAGGTTGTACAGGCTAGGATTTTTTTCATTAGTTCTTAAAGCTTAATTTTTCATTATACCTTTGTCATATCATGCTCCCTTCTCAGGCTAAATGCAGTTTTGCAGCTTCAGTGTATCCCGTAATTTTTTTTTCCTGCGTAGAGACCAGCTCTCTTATTACAACAAGACTAAACAATTCATTATTGAGAAGTTTTACATTTACTACAGAACATGTGCTTTAAATTCATTGACCCGTCCTGTAAACAACTTTTTACCATTTCAGGTGCTGGAGCTGATCCCAGATAACTACACACAAAGGGACCGGGAGTACACCGAGGACAGGTCATCAGTACATCAGAGGACAAACACAGAGGGACAGATAAACACACACACATGCACACACACTCACACACACACACATTCACAAATATATGGGCAATTTGGGATCACAAGTGAGCCTCAGATGCATATTTTTGAACTGTGGGAGGAAACCTGGGTAACCAGAAAAATACTCAATCAGGCCCAAAGAGAAAGTGCAAACCCCAAACAGAAAGGCAGACAGGTGATATATTCTTGCTGGGAGTGGAGAGTGTTAACCCCTACATTACTGTGTGGTTGGCACATGCTTTTCAACCTTCAACAAATTTTTGCTTATTTCCTATTTGATCTCTTGGTCTTTATGCTCACTGCTTACTGTACTTGCATCTGTCATATTCATTAGACATATATTGATTACAACTGATTGATTGGGCTGGAGTAAATAAGATTTATTTTTGTTACTAAAAATGCAAAAAGAAAAGGCCTTCCTACCATATCCAGGATACTAATGCAGATTTAATGCATAAACATGTCTTTTTTCAGCTTTGGTCTGCTACATTGTGCACTTTATGAGTAACCCATTCTTAGAGGACAGCAACATGTTCCTTAGTTAGGACTTCTACTCATATGAAATTATATTCATGAAGTTAAAAGAGCCATATTATGGAGGCTTTCTTATCTTACATGTGGAACCTTCAATAGAGGAATGGAAGTTTGAAACGGTTTTAATTTGAACTTACAATCTGATAGTTGTTCTTGAGACCGCTGATACAGGATGTGATAAAAATTGGATTGGGTACATAGGAATGCTAAATCAGATCTGTTATTTCCTGGCATATCCCGATTTTTGTTGCTGATGTATGTCCTCAAAGTTTCATGTGCAAGTCTGTAGCAATGTTTGTGACCATAGTCAATTTCAGTAAATACGTTGATACAAATACTTACAAAAGGGGACATTCAGGCGACATTAAATAACACACTGTTTACTTGACGTTTCATGCTTGAGGGTGTTTAATGTGTTTCTAAATGAATTGAATTGTATTTTGATCTATCGTAAGATAAACATCTGCAAGTCAGCTTATGCAAAGCCATGCGAAGTAACACGTTAAACCATGGGTTTTGTTGGATATGTAACACACACACACACACACACACACACACACACACACACACACACACACACACACACACACACACACACACACACACACACATTTGTTAACAGCAAAATTCACTGAGATGTTGCCTTGAAGTTGTCGCAGACGGATAAGGCAAGGGAAATGTTTTGAGAGAACAAATGGGCTGGAAGCAAAATAACCTGCTTTTCTCACAATATTCTGCTGCACATTTGCATTTGTCTAATTTGTATTTTTTGTTTCTGTCAACAAGTGAGGGACGTTTCAATGGAGGTGTGTGAGTTTACTGAAGAAGTGATAATCAGACAAACTAAGAATAACAGACAACCAAGAGTTGATTGTGTAATACGCCCTTCTTCCCACACCATTCTCTGTCTACTGTAGCTGCTTATTTTCCTTAACCCAAATCTCTCACTTGTCATTGTAACTATTCATTCTTTCCATCACCCCTCTCCCATAACATTGCTTTTGTCACAGAGCCTCATTGTTGATGGAATAAGTAAGCACTACATAAAATAGAGTTTGTGATAAACAGGCAAATGGGATGGAAAAAGGACAGAAAAATGAACAAAATAAATTAACTGTACTGTATGTTTCTGTTCCCTTCACCATTGTGTGCAGCAGACAGTTAGCTGCTACTGTTTGACGCTTCCATTTATCAGGAGTCAAACATGGGCAATTAAGAAGGTAGAACAAGTTAAATGACTGGATTAAATCTACCTACACAGACCTGAGTGTTGAATTAGTCATTTCCATACATGCCCTAAAATCTCTGGTTTCACACAGCATTCACTTTTCAGCTTTACAGATCTCTTATTTCATTCAGTTGTTCTTTTTGTGTTTTTTGCTTTAGTTTATTTTTTTTACAACGCCACAATTTCAAGCCCATGGTGGTAGAATTGAGAGACACGTTTAGCAATATATCTTCCATGTTGTAATTGTAAATATAGTAATATAGTAAATATAGTTTTTATAATATAAAATACCAACTGAAGGAATCATTTTCAGGTCATATATGAGCTCAGGTTCAACACTGAATGAAGAAATTCTGCTCATGACAAACTTAACCTTTATGCAGCAGTAACATGATCATGGCCACAATAACCCCTTGTCCTTGACTGTGACTTCTCTCACACTTGTTTTGTTGTTTGCATCACTGATCACTTTCTGGCACGCCCCTATCCTATCACATGCACACCAGCACGTACTCACAGTGTTGTCCCAGAGTCTGTGTTCCTGGCCTGTGAAAAAAACACAGCCTGAATGAGGCCTTAACTATGCAATCAGCATTAACTTTGGTTATTCAAGGGAGGAATGTGGAGACGGAAAAGCACCCTGAGTGCTGGAGAGGAACATTCAACAGAGAAATGAGTTGACAAAGCTCCGCACTATTTTTGTCGTTGATTCGATATGAAATGTTGTTGTTTTTTGGACTTTCCACTCAGCTTAGTAAGCTATTACCGAAACCTATTTGTTTGTTTTTTTGTGGGTTATGATTTATACATCTAAATGACTTAACTCCAACTAAAAAAAGATCCTGGTTAGGGTAAAATGTGTTCCCTATCCCAACACCAAAATAACCCACTGACACACTGATGATGTGGCCACAGAGTTGATGTTTAATTTTTTGGGAGGGATGTTTGGTTTAAATGGGACATCCAAAATACTTGATGTTTAGATGTTTAGTTAAAGAAATCATTCTCATGGTTATGATTAACTATCCATAACCACAAAATACACCATTTTACATCTCTAACTGAAATTAAAACATTGGTGTTTATCATAACACACATAACACAAAGTCTTCTACAGTTACGCCATCACACAAAATGATTTTAGTGTTTTTTCTGGCCTTCCTACTTTACTTCAGTCGTACATATAATTGTCAGTGGACATCCTCAGGATTTTACCTTCAGATTTCATATTTTGTAGGTACAGTTAGTCCCTATAACTGCATATTTCTGAGGGTAAAAAAAAAAGCACATAAGGTAACATTTTAATTTGCTGTGTTGTCAAGCTCCATCTCAGATAAGCCAGTGGCTATTTAAACTAGATATTAACCTAAATGCACCTGGCTGCTCCAGCTAGCACCAATTAAATCTGACAAAGCTTCTTTAGTCATTTGTGTTTTTCGTTATGACAGAGAGCAGCATGTCTCATTTCTCCAAACAGGTTTTAGAGACAGCAATATTTATGTTAGAATAAACCTTGCAATTTTGTTTAGGTTTATTGTACATGGCATCTTTCCATGTTTCACTTCTTTTTCATAGATTACAAAAACAACACCCAGAAGAAAATTGAAATGGTGGTGAAAAAAAGTATTATCATACACTGTATAACTGATGTGTGTGGATAACTGAGAGAGTGAGAGAATGAGCACTATTGTTTCTGCACACAAATGCTTGCATTCGCGTGGTTACCCATGTCTTTACTGTACTGTGTATGTCTATGAAAGGGAGAGAACCACAGTTGGATAAAGAGATAAAAAGAAAGAATGGAGCAGGATCACAAAAGGGTATGTGGGTGTGTATGGGCAAAACCAGTGAGTCTCATTGGTTAGATGAATTGCATTCACAACAAAAGAGGGACTTTACAGAGATGAGGGGCAGTAAACCCGGGGATTAGTTCTGATGGCCAGCAGAACATCAGGCTCCAGGGGGGGCTTTTCTGGTTGGCTTGCTGGAAGGACATAGCGTATGTGTCATGTGGATGTTGTTTGGGTGACAGTGGAGCTGCTGTTTATGTGCCACAGTTATGGTTGTCCTCTAAGCCTGCACTCAGTAGCAGCTTATGTCCATTCTGCAAAACACTGAGAATAACAACACAATTATACTCACGTGTACATACAGGGAAACACCTTGAAGGTATTTATCTGTCTAATAAAGAAAGGAATCTGCAACAGTTCATCAGATCAAGCATTAAAAGCAGCTCAAGCTGGAGTGACAGCACATTTTTATTCAAAAAATTTGCATGTCAGTCAAACGTCCGTCTGACATTTTTGAGCACAAATGGCTATTCAGTCCTTCCAATCATCACCTAATATATCTGTCATTAGCTGTTGTCTTAGTGACTTAGGGAGTTTGCATTAAGTTGCCTTAATGTGATTTCTGTGTTTGACTTATTGCATCAAAGGAAAGTGACACTTTCCCTGATTCTAAGATGAATAGATGATAAATAATTTGCATCTATTACATCTCACATGTAACAGTTCTGTAGTGCATTGTGGACTGTCCATTAAAGGACTAAAACAGAGAAATAGAAAATCACTCATACCTACAAGACATTTAGTGCAAAACTAACATGCGTCATTGAAAAGTAGACTGCTCAGGCCAACAGAGAACATGCAAACTCTTTCCTGTAAAAGACAAAACAGCCTGGGATTTAACCCAGGAGGAGCATTTCCAAACGAAAAATAGATAATTAACTTATTTAAATTGTCCCACGGTAAAGACATCCAGGGACATTTAAATCATTTAATGTTTCCCAAGTGTAGGAGGGAGAGAAAAGGAATGTTTGTTTATGTGTGCTTGTGAAAGTTTGATTTGTTGTGAAATTGTAAGGAATTACACAACGCCAATGTTTGGTTTTGTCACATTTGGTTAATGTTTGATGCGAATGCCTCAGATATTTGTGTTCCTGTGAGGCCCCTCAATCTCGTAATAAACAAATTCATTACCAAAATGTGTCCCGTAACGTTTTGACTTTTAGCATAGCAAGGTTTAAGCAACACAGTATACACTGTAAAAACGTGATCTGAGGTTGGAGATGTCAAGAAAGCATAGCTTGTGCAATGACAGCATATTATCCATCTCAGCCCAGTAAATCATTGACTCCCTTTCTTCAGATTAGAGTTGTGTTGGCTGGGTGGTTACCTCAGGACTGCGTTGAGCCAATGTACAAAAAGCCACTTGGTACAATCTGTTCTAGTATAGCATTAATAAGGCAATCTTTCATGTGCAACTCTTTCTATTTTTAAACCCAGTTACCAAATGAAAAAAAAAAAAATGGTATTACTGGTTCAACGTGAATCAATAAATCATTAGTTGTTCCACCTCTTTAAGTGTTTACAGTGTTGTTGCCTATGAGGTCATGAAGGACTGTTTTTATGGTTTACTTCATCTGAACTTGTTGACACAGATAACTTTAGGTGATATAGACACTTTTTGACAATGTAAATCTTAGTTTCATCAGAATTTATTCAGGTGTTCATCTTTAAAACAAGTGATGTGCAAAACATAAGCATGTATTTGACATGCAGTACCTCCTTGCAAAAGACAATTGTTATGAAAACAAGCTTGTATTTTTTATTTTTTGTTTTTATTCCCTGGATGAACGTGTTAGGAACAGGATGTATTTCTGGCTCCTGTTGGCAAATATTATTTATTTATAATGACGATCGTGTTGTGTAATCACTGCCTGGATTGATTTACCACGTGCATTTACAACAAGCTTGAGCAACTTCATTTGTTTGCCATGCAAACTTGTCTGGTGCAGATGCACTCTCTCTACGCCATCTGAGAAAATCTGGGTTTGTGAGGTTTAGACTCTTATTTGAATGTTTCCATCCACACCCCCCCCCATGAAAAAAAAACCCTTAACAAGGAATAACAACAAAGAAATATGGAAGTATAAGTTTCAAAATCAACATAAAAATTAAGGAAATGAAAATGTATATCAAAAGTGTGTCGTTTTACTAATAGATATTTATAGATGCGTTAAACAGCAGTGCTATATCAGTGATAGAGTAGCGCCCTCTTGCGTTGAAAGAGCCACATTGTTTACAATCCACCATCACAGTGAGGGCAGAACCAGTATGTACAAAGATCAGCCACTGGATGACAAAATTACTTTTTAAATGTGCTCAAAGAGAAGGAGTGACATTTTGAAGAGTCTGAGACTGGGTGTTTGACACCAGCACCAATATCCTAGTTCTCTTGGAGAGTTTGACCACCATATAAGAAGAAAGTTGAGACACCTTGATCCTGCTGCTTTACCACATTACTCACGAGGCTTCATGTTGTTCAAACAGAGTTGCACCCTCATGTTATCAAAATGGTTTTCAGATAGAATGTAATCATTATTTTCAAAAACATTTGCAGAAATTTGATTTCATCTGTGGTCCAATTATTTATCTGTTTGTCATTCAGAGAAATTGTTAACAATTTGTTCAAATATCAGCGCAATAGGCAAGGTGAGGCAATCAAAATTATTTGTATACCACCATTCAAACACAGGGCTTGTGTTTGTGTTCCCCAAGTCCATTAGTTTCCTGTGTTCCCGGAGTCCCCTCTGTCTCATCTTCCAAGAGCCCTCGGAGTCATTCCGAGTCCCTAGTTTTCCGAGTCCCTTGGCCTGCGAGCCTTCCGAGTCCCGAGTTTCTAGTTCCCTCCACCCTTGTCTCTCTTGCCCTAGAAAGCGGGGGTACTGTCAGGTGCCTGTCTGCGCCTACCCCTGTGTGTCTCACCTCACGTTTTCAATTATCCAATTATCCCTCTGTGTGGACCCTTAAGGCCAAATATATGGCTAAGGAGACAAATAAGGAGATCTTGAATTTATTTAGATACCTGTATGTATCTTCTTATTCTAAACAAAATGCGGAATTACTTTAAGTCATTTATTACTGTAAATGATGAAAACTTAAGAAATGTTTGTGAGGAGGATTTGAAAATTGAAGTATCATCATAAAAACAGCCTCTGACTGATCTCCAGGCTCAGATGGAATCACTGCAAATATTTCTGAAAAGAAATTAAAACATTGGTATTTGAGGTAATAATGTATTACTGGAAAGGAATTATTGACAATGAAATGAGGCAGAATTATTTCAGACATCCTGCAATAATGGTATATGCTTTTATTCTATTTGTCATGTTTCCTTACCTTCAGGAAAAAATAAGAAAAGTGTCTCATCTAACTCCACTCTGCTCTATTCTAAATTCTGCATTACATTTACTAGGGATGTCCCGATCCGATCGGTGGTATCGGGGCCGATATTAGTGATTTGTGAGTGATCGGAAATCGGCAAATCCAGCCGATCACCCCGCCGATCTAAAAAAATAAAATAAAAACCGCGGTCCGCAACGTCACCTAATAACCACAACAATCAGGGCCTACAAGCTCCGGTCGAGCGGCAGAAACTAGAAGCAGGCGGAGCGGGGCCATAGACCTATAAAACTAGAGTTATTTATAGTGGTTTATGTGTTTATGTGCAGAAACTACTTTTAAATTTCTATGTGGTCTGTCTTCTTCTGCTTTTTTATTGTGTTTGGTGAGTCACAGCGCCCCTAAAGGCCTGGCATGTGTACTACATGCCCTGAAGCCTCGTGTTGAGCCGTGTTCATAGTGAGGAGTGGACGGAGGTTTTTTGGGAGAAGGCCAGGGAGAACAAAGATCGTTTTTTCGTCGTGTGGATGTACCCTCAGTTTACAACAACAACTAAAGAGAAAGAGAAGATTTTTGATTCAATAAGTGAGTTTTACAATAATTTCTAGCAAAACAAAGCTTCTACTAATAGTGCTTTTAGCTTCAGACATCTTAGTTGCCCCAAAAATACACTATTGAGTATATTTGCAATAGAAATGGAAGTATCGGATCGGGAAAGTACCGGTATCGGCCAATACTCAATTCTGAAAAATCGGATTGGTATCGGGGGCAAAAAAGTGTGATCGGAACATCCCTAACATTTACATTTCACATCACTGCACCTGTGTCATTTTATAACCCAAATTGTTGGTGAGCCATGTAACAAAAGTTTATTCTGCAGACACTTGCTGCTTACATGATTGACAAAGTTGTCTAACTCAGCTGCAGCTGTAACCACAGTGAAGCTCAGGGTCAGAGGTCAGCTACCAAACTGATCTGCATTAATTTATTCTTCCAGTGATAATGTGTGGCTGCATGAGGCAAAACAAACGACAAGAATGGAGAATAACTAGTTTGTTCAGCAGGAAAGGAGTAAATGTCCATGACAAACCTTCAACAAATACCTATGACAACTTTAAAAGAATAAAACCATCATAAATCATGTCATTGTTCTTTTTGTTATATACGAGCACAGGGCACTTTAATAGAGAAAACCCAATAAATCCACATGAGCAAGCGTGAGCGACGGTGGAAAGGAAAAACTCCCTCTAACAGGAAGAGACCTGCAGAAACCAGACTCAGAGGTGGAGGCTTTCTGCTGGCCGGTTGGGGTGAGAGGACAGAGGAGAGGACAGACAGACAGATAAGAGAGAGATCCACTCCGTGAAGACTGATCAGGACAGGAGGCTTCAAACCACCTTCAGCTCCACTGTCATGTACGGTTGGTTACCCTGTGAGAGCATGTTAGAAGTTTCTCCCACTGGCTATGATGACCTCTGCCTCAAGCCTTGTATGACCTTGGCCATCAGGATGTTGATGAGGATCTGAAAAACACTGACAAGGTGCATGTAGAGGTTTACAAAGACACAAAATATTGAGCACTCTACTTCTATGATGTCCTCCATTCCATTGATCGTCTTACTTCTGGGAGCAAAACATCAAAACGTAATGGATGAGTCTCAGGTCCTCCTTCTGGATTCCTGTGACTTCCTCCATCTCTTTCAGCGTCTCCAAGATCTGCTGCAACACAGAGGAATAAAAGTAAACAAATCAAGCTTATGTTACATAAAAACTCTCAGACTTGATTGATGAGATGTTTTCTTACCTGCGGGTCACTGAAAGGAAACATCTTCAGTTTGAGGTTCTGCTTAAGGGAAAGTGATGCTGACGGCATCTTCCAGAGGTTTAATCTGTTCGAATGGACCCACGACTCCATGAGATCATCATGTGAGCTCTGAAGCCAAAGAGCAGAGAGAGAACATATATTCAGCACTAGAGAATAGAATCACTAACAGCACAGTTTGTTTCACTCACCTTGATCTGCTCTCTGGAGAATACAGTCAGGATCACCCCCCTTCAACACCTCAATGATCCTGCAGATTAAAATATGTTGTTAAGCCAATGAAAAGATGCAGCAGCAGCAAAGTTACACTTTGATTAAAGTCAAAACTGTCATTTAACAATATTAATCAGCCAACTGTAGACAAGATGTAGAATCAGTTGATGTTTTACTTTGACAATGTGATCATCAAACAACTGTTGATGATTAAAACCCCTTTAGGGAATGTGGTGATCTCATTTAAAGATACAGCGTCCAACACAAAGAGTCCAGAATAAATAGCTCAGCCAAGTGGTTCAGTCCTTTCTGCCATACGACACACATCTATTGAATAATTGAACTAACTATTGTTGTAGTGCCTTGTGCTCTCACTCGTGGTGTTACAGCCACAGCTGGATGACTCATCCAGATGTTTGTGGGATTTTAAGGCACAACCAACATGCAGCCAGCCTTTACAAAGTTTGCACTGCTTCCATTCCAGCATTTCTGTGTCTGGATAAAAAACCCTGCAAAACAAGAGATGTATTCACATTATTCTAGTTTTTGTTTATTTCATTTAATATAAAGTAAAAAAAAAAGATATGGACAAAAACCTACTTAATGTGAATGGATGAAAGGGAGAGAAGAACAATCTTATAGTTATCTGCCTCCTACACACACACACACACACACACACACACACACACACACACACACACACACACACACACACACACACACACACACACACACACACTCATTATGAACCAATGGCTGGAGACAAAGCAATACTCTACCATCATTTCACTAGGCAGAGGCTAAAGAACCAGGTGGATCAGGTGTGATCTTCATATCAGTGGTTATGTAGGTGGATGAGTGATGGTTCATGTGTTACATGTTGTTAGTTCAAACTCGAAGCCATCCAGGCTGAGCCGAGTCTGGGTCCATGCTGGAGGCCTGAGTGACGAGGCTGAAGAGTCAGAAGGAAGGAGAACAGAGGACCAAGGTTTGTGGGATGAAGTAGCTTGTGTCACTGGCCAGGTGTTCCTGTTACCTGTTGACAGCTAGTTTCCTGCCAAGGAGCCAAAACAGGAAGCAAACAGGGTCCGACAGACAGTGTGAGTGGATGTGTCTACGACTACTTACGATCCTGCTCTATCCTCAGGCATGTGGCACCAGATGCCTCTGGAAGACGGTCTGGAATGTTCTGTTTGCACGGATGATCCAATAGAAGACTGTCTCTGAAATTTCTTTTTAACTATATTTGCATGTCATCACTACCTTTACCATAAAGCGCCAAATCAACCGTTTGGTAGAGCATGCTTTGGAAAAATGATTTGACCCTTTTAAGTCTTTAATTTATTATTTCAAGTTAAACAGTTGTGTTCAGTACCTCCATAGACATTATAATATGTCAAAAAAAGTGTACTTATTTTTGAAAACAAGGGCAAACAGAGGTCTCATGTCCGGAGTGATTTTGGTCTTGCTCCAATCCTGTGAGGAGGCCAACTTGGTCTGCATGTCCTTTCAAGACACAGTGACATCTAGTGGCCTTTACTAGTGTTACATACCTCAACCAAGCGGTAGAGGTGGCTGACAGAGGTGAAAGTCAGTCAAATGTTTTTTTCAATAAGATATAGTGAGTCAAAGTATGCTCTACCGTTTGGTTGAGCAGAACGCTAAAGGGCTAAAGTCTGTTCTGATTTGTTCTCGGGTGTTGAGATGAAGACAACAAGCTGCGAGTCTCTGATTATTAACTGTCACATCTCTTCTAATTCACCAGTTTGAAAGGAGAAATGTGGCTGAAAAGCTGCAAGTCAGGTTCAACTTTCTTTATGAAGGCACGCAAACAGTATTGTGTTTGTTTACTCGTGTCAATGTAAAAATACTCCTATATAAAAAAATAATAAATGCACGCAAACAGAATTTTGCAAATGTGTCCAGGTTTGTTAATGTTTATAAATGTTTAGATATGCTCATATTGATCAATGACTGAACATCTGAGAGCTTAAAAAAAGTTTTTTTTTTCTTGCAATTCTTTTTTGAGGTTTCTTTCAAAGCATTCTATAATGCTTTGAAAGATAGATTGATGTGTTGTTTGAAAATATACCTGATGTACCATTTGTTTTTTCTAAACTCAGACTAACTGCCATTTAAATTAAAACAAACCCAAAACACATTCATTTTCTAAAAAGGAGTAATGAACGATCTGCTTGTATTTGTTTATAAGTATGTCAAAAAAAGAGTCTTAATAAGTCTCTATTCACTAGCTGTTTAAAGTACAATAATTTTCATCACTTGCAGCCTCTCTCAATCTAAAAAAGGCAAGATTGTTGTAATGTGGTTTATAAAGGCACTGTATTCAAACAACGTTAACCTTGGCTGAAATTGAATAAGAAAATTTAAAAACCTAAGAAATTTTTCACCAGCCAGCAATTATGTACATTTTCTTCTATATGCACAAAATAATGTCATCTTATAGTGCTGTGTGTCGCTCAAGGTGCTTGGTGAACATTTAAAGTGCTGGATGTAATGTGCTGAGTGATTACATGAAGAACAAACTGCCTGTTCGGTACACTGGCCATTTCCTCATGTCCTCTTGTGTCAAAATTCAGGAAGGATGAGGCAATATGATGCTGTCCGATCATCTCAGCTCAGTTTTTGTGTGTTCCCACTTCAAAATACTTGTGGCAGCGTTGTTTTATCAAAGTGTTATAGACGAGATAAAAATGGCATTTTTGTTTTCCAGAAGATATTTTGTCTTTGAGCGGAAGTCGAAAGACAAAATACAGATGTAGCAATTAAATAAATGAAAGTGGGCGGAGCAAAATAAGGTCAATTTTCACTATTATTGGTACTTTATTGATACTTTTTCACTTTCATTGGCACTTTTATTATGCTTTTTATACTCACACCTGATACTCAATACTCACACGTTTCATTTTGATCATTGTCACAATTTACTACACTATTCCAGTTAAAAACCTTGAGAAGCAACTTAAGCGCACAGACTTTTTAATTTGGTGTACTTGCCACACATTTTGTAACTATACCACATGGCTTAAGTGTTTCTGTCGAAGTTATCAGCTAAAGTAGGTGACTTTGGTTGCGATACAGCTACATTAGTCGCTTTAATAGAATGACTTACAATACAGCACCGAACCTTCTCGAGAGCTACAGAATAAACCTGTTTTAACTGTTAAGTTTAGAAAAGGTGACATGCTGAAAAAGGTTTAGAAGCTGTGGCCCAATTTGAAAGAGCCTACTTGATCTGATAGAGTTCTCCAATTTTTATTAATATTCACTCATCAGCACTAAGACAAAGTGGAATATATTACATTTCTATTGTTTTTACTGCTTCTATTTTTGCACTCCCACCACTCTTTCTCAAAGTGGTTCACTCCTAATGTAATACATCAAGACTTTTCAATTAAAAACGATAGCGGTCCATGAGAATTCAGTTATCAAATCCTAGTTTAAAAATCACTCTTTACTGAGTCTTTGCGCTTCACTCGTGTTTGCAATATTTCTCGTAATAATTCGGTGGGTCGTTACGTGCGAGGTTTCGTCAGTACCAGCAGATGGCAGTATAGCTCTCCTCATCACTATCAGGCAGCGCGTTCTTTCCCCGTCCTTGAGTAATTCCAGCACCGGATATTAACATTTAAAGAGCTGCCAGTTTGTGACTTCTGATTTAAGTGTGTGTGTTAATTCTCTCTGAGTGTTTCACCTAAAAGTAACTCAGTGCGTGCACTAAAGACAAGCTAAAAAAAAAAAAAAAAAAAAAATCCCTAATGTAAAACAAGGAGCAGATCTGTATGGGAGGCAATAAATGGAATGACCATTAAAGGCACGGTAAAACACAGAAAGCTCACTATCGAACGAAACTCTACAACCTGGCACGAGAAAAGAAATGAGTGGCGTGGGAGCATACGTTTGGTTGACAGTCATGCACTTCATGCTTTCATAGCTCAGAATTCATTTAACGTCAATGAATAGTTTGCGTTTGATTTCTGAAAAAGGCTAGATTATTTCAATTTGTGAGCTGTATGGAAAACCTCAACACCCGAGACCCTGTTTATGAGACTATTTGACATACAACCGCACTGCCGTTCTTGTTCGATCTCGGTGACGTGACAATTACTGAAGTAAAAAAAAAAATTCACACAGTGTACCTCGAAAACCCCCCTTCTTAAAAAAAACTAAAAATAAAACCCGCCTCCTCCAATCACAGCACCGCTTGATGCATGAGGACGAAGTTTGCCTGTGAGACCTGGTGACCAGCTGAGAGGTGGTCTTTGTATGACAGAGCTGAACCAGGGCTCCTGACTCTGCAGATCTGACTCAACAGACTCCCCCACCACCACCACCCCCCACCACCCCCAACAGCAGCTCAGACGGAGAAGAGGCGCACCACAAAATAACTGCGACAGCGCCAAGTTGATTCAGCTTTACTTTACTTAGATGCGGTGCACTTCATGAATCGCGCTGAGTCGTTTTCGGCAAGTCCCTGAGAGCCAGATGTGTCTGGATTCGGACTCACCTTGAGTTCCGCACAGGCACCAACCAAACTACAACCCACGGACTGTCGAAGCGAGCGGGACAGTTGGAGCGGAGATGTGCGCCGCGCCGCTGTGGCTGCTGCTGTCAGCCGCTCTGTGCGCCGCGCAGGACGCGGGAGCCAGAAGAGAAGACATCCCGGAGGGCGCATCCACCCTGGCGTTTGTGTTTGACGTGACGGGCTCCATGTACGACGACTTGGTCCAGGTTATCGAGGGCGCATCCAAGATCCTGGAAACCTCCCTCAGCAGACCGAAGAGACCTCTGTACAACTTTGCTCTCGTGCCCTTCCATGACCCAGGTAATGACAGAAGTGAAAGTAGTCCCTCTCAATTTGGCATGTTTATCAGAATGCGCGTTCGTTACTGCATAAGTGTACCGGAGTTGTGTTGCTTTGATGATTACTCCTTGCATGCAGCAAGAAGAGAGAGAGAAAAAAAAAAAAAGGTAGAAAAGTAAGAAATGTGATAGTTTGGTCTCAATCCGCCCGTTTGAAAGCCTAATGTCTCTCACACCTCCAGAGGAGACTCCCGGGGATTGCAGCAGCGCACACAGATGTTCAGCCTGGCGGTCACTATCATTAGCATTCCGCTGGGGTTTGTGTGGGGCTCTTTTAGTTTGCAATACAGCTTGGTGATTATCATCACTCCATTTGTGCTTTCTCATGCTCAACAGTAACGCACTGACAAAATGTGGTGCCATTTGGTCCTCGCCCTGGCGTGTGGGTCACAATGCAAGAATAAAGAGGGGACAGTTCAGCATAAATCAAATGGTAATGAAGAAGGGAGTCATCATGGACAATAGTACAGGAATCAATGCATCTAGCCTACTGTCTGTGTGCACTCACAGTAGTTACGTTACTTTCTTTTTGCAATCCAAGTGGCATTTGTAGTTTGAACGTTTTCATGATGGGAATACGATGTTTATGATTTCTGAAGATTTTCACATATATAGGCTATTGTACGTTTCTATTACTTGCTCTTAAGCTGTAATCGTGTTAAGCTGTGCAGGAGATGTTTGCTAAATTTAATGTTTTAAAGTTAAATTTTCCTTATGATCACCTTAAGAAATAAATTTACAAATTTACAAAACTATGATTATTTTCTGGAATGTTATGCAGATGAGAACAAGCGTTCTTCTACCTCAGAAACTGTCCTTAGACACTAGAATTGATTTTACAATTGTCAAGGAAACTAGTGGTAAAGGTGAAAGACACCTGAGGGACATCTGAGACAGATATGATGAGTTGCGTCTTAATCATCAGCAAAATAAGAAGCAGTGATTTCTATCACTCACCTAAATAACTACGTGCCATAGTTTTGTGGTATGTTTCCTCATGTGTTATGTCATAATTGTATTATAATGTGGTGTGTTTTCTAGTGTGTGGCATGTTTTACATGTATTTTAGTACCTATGTACGTTTGTGTTTGGTGGGATGGTTTTACCCCATGGGACCGCTGATGGAAATGAGCTCTGAGCTAAATCTGGCATATTTACATTACCGGGTGTCTGTTCATCAATATGCACGGTCCCGTTCAAATAAATTAATAAAGGAAAAATATTGGAAAGTGCAAAATATCCTACCAGACAGGTTACATGATCATTTTAGGGCTTCCGTTTTCTATTTTATCTATACGTTAAAAGCATGATGAATTCCATCTAAAAGCCGACTTTGCATTTCCAAAGACAAACTGATGCTGGAGATTTGAGGGAGAAGAGAAGAGATGAACGGACAGAGGTGATCCTTCTGGTGTAGACACAGATTCCTATTCCAGATGTTTTCTCTCTACTAAATTTTGGCATGTCACAAATTCTTATGAGGCACATTTCTTTAATCGGTAAATTGCTCTACCAGCTCTGTGCCTAGAATAATAATTATACTCAAGTACAAAATATGCTCAGTATAACACGTGAAATAAATGATGAAATCATTACTGTGCGCCTCTTGGGGGAATGATCTGAGATACTTTGCAGAGGAGTGATGCGCCGCATCTTGAACAAGGCTTCAGTGAAAGAGGACCTTAATTATAGCATGTGTTTAACTTTAAGGACTTTATAGGAAATGTTGCTTGTACTTATGGGGAGCAATTAAAACCTCACAATGAGCGGTGACCTTCTGTGTGGACTTTAAAAAAAAAAAAAAAAGGCCCATCTTTGTGTTGGTTCCGCACCTGAAAGTGACGTTTGTTTGCTTCTTAAAACGTTTACGAGGATGTCAGAATGTGTTCTCCAAAACCCCCTGGGGGGAATGGAGGAATGATCAGCACAGGACACTGCAGGCCCCACAACCAAGGGCAGCTAAACATTTTGCCAAATGTTGCTCTCTGTTTCACTTTTTGCCCTTTTCCAACAATATCCCAGAGGCCCTTAAAGAGAATCAGTTTTTATTAGTATAGGGACTTTTATCCGGGGTTTGTCTCACTCTCACACAGATCCATTCTCTCCGCTTTTCTTCCGACTCAGTGTGATAACGCGGCTCCTCCTGTTTGACTTGGCTCCTTTTAAATCACAACCCTCATTTTTATTTACATTGCTATCTGACACGGCAAACATCAGAGTCTGTGTATGTTATCTGTGTCTCTGTCAGTGTGTGTGTGTGTGTGCGCGAAGCTAAAGTGTCAGTAGGATGCCTGGATATTGGGGTCAGGGATGTGTGGGTAGATCAGTCAGGAAGCCCCCCGCCGCTCCATCCTCCAGGGAGACAGAGGAAGAAAGAAGATACTTCACAAGTCATTTTACTGAGGTATAGGAGTTGTGTGTTTAGTACCACAGTTTGTGAATACTCCAGTGAAACAGTTGTGGGGTTGAATTTCCGCTCGCCTTTGTTTTCATTTCATGCTATCGACAGTTTTCACTAGATAATAAATTTAATCTTGGAGGCAACGTCTGGGACTGACCGTGTGTCAGAGATACATATGAACGTTGTTCTTCTGTTCCACATGAAGAAGCCAATGAGTAATGTATTGTCTGCTAATCCAATTTAGATATGAAAGTCAAAGTCGTAGCACCGACAGACTCTCTGGACTTGTGGAACATTTATATGGGAGTTTACAGCCAAATAAACCTCATTTCACTATAAAACACTCTTACCATTCCCAAGGTGGGAAATGTGGCCTTAATCCCAGCATTAAGTCCAACATGTGCTCTTTTCCAATTAACCGTTAATAAAAACGGCCCACAATGTGTGGAGAGTGGAGTGGGTTCTCGGGTCCACAATTTACTTTGCATCCACCAAGATCCAACGTTGGCTTTTTCACAGCCCTGCTGACGTCTTTACAAACACATGCTCATCCTTGTAAATACCACCTTACTGCGAGAGGGTGTGTTTGTGTGGGAGTGTTTAATTGGCTGAGGTTGAGATGGGTCGGGGCTCAGCGCTTTGGGTCAGTGGGGATCCTAACACACTCGCAATACTCGCAAACGCGCAGTGCAGTCGGAAAGTTTTAAGATGGTGATTCTGCTTATAAACGCTCCAAGGAGGACATTTTTTTGTGGGCCAAGTGAGGTAGCAGCACCCGAGTTCCTCCAGGAAAAGGAGATTTTTCAGGATTATTTTTAGATCGGTGCAGAAAATAAACTCCCAACAGTTATTTTGCCTGGGGGTTTTGTTCAGCAAGATACCGTTCACAATAACACATAGGTCTTTCAGTGTTTGAGGGCAAGATACATTCGAGAGCTTAAAACTTAAACAGATGCCTCACCACATTTACATATGTTCATAGTCACCAACGCCTAACTAATGATATACAGCAGACAGGCCATCACCCAATCCAATGGCCCTTGTGTGTAAATGAGTGACTATGGATGATTGTGTGAAGCACTGAAACATAAAAGCTTACTACATGACTGAGCGACAAACATTTACATTATTGCACTCAGTTTTCATCAATGATATAATTTGCAGCATTTTGTGTGATTTTTATTATGCAGGAAAGTTAAATAATTAAGTTAGCGGGGAGGGACCAGATGTTTTCTTGTGATTATGGACTTTGTGTGATGATATACTGTATAATGATATGTAATTAATTACAAAACATGGATTCTGGTAATTAACAGCAGAAAATAAGACTAATACGCAGAAAAATTCTACTTTTGTTTGTTGACAAAGGTTTTTCTTTTTTAAATTGCAAATAAATTGTCACCAATTTGGTGTAAAACACCAATAATGAATCGTTTTGTTTGGTCGTCTATATGTGACTGGTCTGACTCGATGATGTTTTAAATGAAATGACGTGCACTAAACTCCTGTTTCGTTGTGTTATGGCATTACATGCTCAGAAATGTAGGAGATTTGAATCTAACTGCGGCATAATTTTGCATCTGTGTTCCTAAATGTTATTGCAATAGGATGGATATATGTACCAAAGGCATAAAAGATGCCTGATGTGATGACGTACTGCAATAACACAGTTAAAAAAAGCCAAAACCAAAACACCCTGGTATCATCCGCTGTGAATGTTTTCATGGGAAAGCACGGGCCACACAGAGAAAGACTGAATCGTACACAGACTGAACACTGTGTGGCTTGATGTCTGCACAACAGCAGCTTGCTTACGTCAAGATGTTCTGACTCAAAGTTTGTGACATTTCCAAATGAAATCAATCAGAAACATCTTGTTTGGAGTTTCGCTCCAACATTTTTGGATTCTCGCGGTTGTTTTCAGAAATGTGCTGTGGAAATTGGTTCCGCTACATTGATTGCTTGACAAGTTAACCTTCGCCAGTTATTCTAAGACGATATGGACCGAAGCCCTGGATGCGGAGGTAATTGGATGGCCTCTACCTTCTCGGCAAGATCAAAGACAATCATCTCAGAGCTCCCTTTGTTGGTGTTCAGTGCCCTTTTCTGCAATCCCATTTTTTTTTTTTTTGTTTCCTTTTTTTCCAGAGCGGTAGTTTTTTTTTTGTCTGAACCGCCCCACCCGTGTGAGATTACAAGGAGCCTGCTTTTAACTGGACAGAGTCAATAATGATGCTATTAGGCAGGAATGCCAAAAGAAAGCTGGCGGTGGAGGCTTTGGAGAATTAAAAGCAAAGAGAGGACTGGAGACTGCAGACTAGAATGTGTGTCTGTGTGTCGTAAACATTAGCAAAGCTACACGGGAATATTAAAGCAGCCTTTAATTTGTGGGACTGCACACACACCTTCTCACGTGACGCTGACGTCACCTCAAGTTTGGCCTTGTAATTGTCGTTCAGGGTTATCTTTCCTTTTGTGAGCTGTCGGTATTTCCATCGATATTACAACAGGAGTGCTTTCTGGGGTGTTGCTGATGCCAGGAGTAATATCCTTCAAACACACCAGCTGACATGAATCCAGTGGAATGACTGACCCAACATATGACCTTCAGTTCTCTTTGAAATTACTGTCTGGGCTTCCCTCTTATCCTTTGTGGCTGGACTTTGTTTCTTTCTTTAACAAAACAGGTTTGAGCATGATAGTGAAGTGCCAAGGCAGAAATTGCTGGAAAAGAAAATCAGAACTTCATGTAGCAGAGACTGGATAGTTTTTACAGTGGTAACTTGCCGGATGCAGATTTGTCAATTTGTTTCATACAACTAGATAAAAATCACAGCATTGTCCTTTTGATTCTTGCTAAGCCCTGAAGTAAGATTTGCTCCTCTTGTTTGCCATGTTAAGGTGCTTCTCGATGGAACACGGTTCTACTTTTATCTTTGTGATTTTCTGCAGATCACAATCCTATTGTTGTGTTGTTACTTGTAAACTGGATTAAACTTCTTCCAATTTCATTAACAGAGATGCTTCAACATATAAAAAGAAAATATTACTGTTTAATTTGCATATTGGAAAAAAGAAAATCCCTCAACAGTTACCTTCAGGAAACAATTTAATCATTGTCCGCTGGATTTGCAATTTATGTTGCATGTCAAGAAAAAAAGACCTTTTCTAAGTGAGATTTTCACGTTCTGTGCCAGACATGTTTACCTGACCTGATTCTAACTCTTACCATGTGTCCACAGCATAAGCACTAAGTCTCCCCAAGGCAATTCAAGTGATTTTGATAAGTGCTGCTACCGGCTGCCTTTTGTTGTAAAACTAACTTTTCAACGATGGCCTTTTCAAACTTGTGTTTTAATTGTTCGAAATACATTTTTACTGATGTTTTTGAGCTGTATTGCATATTCTGAATTCTTAAACCTAGTTATGAATTACACAATGAAGCTTTTTGAGAACTGTGCAAAATCAGTTTGGGCTCAGAGCTATCATTTTGAACTCTCTACCCTGCAATCCAAGTGGATTGTTTCAAGCTGCTTGTTGCCAGCTATACAGCTACACACAGACTGTACATACATGGTGTATGTATCATATCAGTGTTGGCGAGTCAGCATTTTTACTGCTTTATTAACCATATTAATCCAACCTAAGCAGTTTTACTTTTGACCCTCCAGTTAGGACTTCTTTCAAATCGGCATTTCAGATTTATGTCTAGACTTTATTATTGAGGAAAAATTTTCACCAAAAGCCTTTTTTTTTTTTTACCCATTTCATTTAATTTCATTGTTTTACGTAATACTTTCAGGGTCTGGTGGAGCCATTTGGAACACATTACATTTAAATCGTTATAGACCAGATGCCAAAGCGAAAGCATTCCCATGATTCTGTATGGCATGACCTCACTTTGGCTGTGATTTCCAGAGGGGGTGTTTTTACTGTGCTCCACTATGTAAGCTGGCCATGTACAGTTTAGTTGAAACACATGTAAGGTTTGTAGAGTCACACTTGCACAAGGACTGGTTGGTGGGATTAGAACGGAAATAGTCTGCTGCTATTAGGATTTACAGTTAATGATGATTAACTACTCCTAATTAACAACCAATGAGCTGTCATTGATTGTTATTATTGTTGTCTGCAGAACTAATTATTGAAGCACTAATCTGATTAACCAAAGCAGACCAAAGCAGGATGTGTAGCCCCATTTGCCTCTGAATTTACTGATTCGAGCTGACCAAGAAAGTAGCCATGCCAAGCAGACTTTAATCCTCAGATCTACAAACATTATCTTTGTCATGAAAGTTCATTACGACCTCCTATTAAAAAAATAAAGACTAAGCAGCGAGCTATGCCGTTGTTTTACCGTTGAAGGTTTTCCGAATTTTTTTTACTTCAATGTTGTGGTTTTTATACATTAATTTTGCATTTGGTCCTGTTTTACCAATCCAAGCTGTTTTCTCCCAGCTACAGATGCAATCTATTGTTTTGGACAACAAATAATTATGATAATCACCCACTGTATTAGTCCTGGCAGCAGCAGATGACACAAGTAGTACGAAGTTGTTTTGATATGAAAGTTTTCCAGTAGATATGATGAATGTGAATGAAAGCTAGACTAGTATGTGTGTTTTGACTGTAGATGTGACTCCAAATTACATGCAAAGTTGTTCCACATATATTTCATGAACGTGTGCGAGTAGGAAACTGTCATCTAACACCTTCACTACACCATCTTTATAAGGTGATAATATGCCAATATATGTTTACAGCTTGTTATCCTCCCTCAAACATACACTAATGCTGCTCAACGTGCATCCTGTAAACTTCGGCAGATTGGATTAACTGGAAAAAAGACCGAGCAACGTATTAAATCCTTGTAGAAGGTTAATGATGTTATTATAGTGGGACCGCAGGTTTATAGCTGTGCATGAGACAGTTTTTTCCTGTGACAATGTGCTCTCTAAGCTGAGAATGTCTGCATTGTTTAGAAAATTGAATAAGCTGAAGGGCCACTGTGAAAGCAGTGGAGTCATTTGAACAGTTATATGATTTAATGTAGAACATTTGTTCGTGGGACTCTTGGCTTAGATTGATATCTGCAATCCATTCAGTAATCATGATCAAAATAACTCTCTTGGTGTGCAAGAAAACACTAGTTTGTGCAAAATGTGGGCCAATTTTGCCTTGTACGGAGTTATTGGTTTCCTTCGAGAAGTCTTTTCTTCTAATTCGAAATCCAGACCTCGAGTGTTGTCTGTATGTGTTTCGTGAAAGATAGCACAACTGGTAACACACTTACATTTCTCGTCTTCGCCATCGAGACAGGACAAAGATTTAAAAGGAGGCAGTTTGATTGACACAGCAGACTGTGTGCATTTTAACTGTGGTAAATGTGTCTGAACCAGACAAATGTTTAGAGGATCTGAATTACAAGCTGCAAGGCTAAAGGTCAGGCTGTCTGTGGCCTCTGCCCTCTTCGTCAATGAGGTATGTGTTGGGGGAAGTCATGTAACATGGATATCATCTTTAACCAGTATTTCAAATTCCAGTGTACACCACACTTGTATCTCACAAACTGTTACACAAATGAGTTGTGCTCCTTTTATATAATGTATCTAACAAGATACACACACACACACACACACACGCACACACACACACACACACACACACACACACACACACACACACACACACACACACACACACACGCACACACACACACACACAGTGTGTGTCATGGTTCACTGTTGGAAACTACAGGCATCTGTGTGTGGCCGGCAGTGCTGATGTGCTGCATCTGAGGTTTCTCTGCTTGCTTCAGCATGTACTATTAGAGTTTCCTGAGTAAAACAAAAGAGGCACACTGAACTGAAAACACCGCCCAGTCTCTTTTGGGCAGACTTTAATTATACCATCAGTCATAAAATACTTGGTTGTGAGCTATGCAGTTTTGTGGTTGTGATGTCGAGGATGTTGCCATTTATTTTCAAGTCTTTCTTTTGCCTTTGAAAAATTATACATTTGCTGCAAGTAAAACCACATTCACTTATAAAATTTCTTCGAGTGAGTTATTGAATCAAGCCTGGCCAATTTTGGGTTTTTGGCTTATGTTTGAGGTGGAGACCCAAAAGTTTGCCTCAGACATCAATCTTCTCCTTATGTTAGCTTTCTTGCCAGAGTATATAGCCTTCCATGTGAGTCTTTGATGAGAAGAAAAAGCAAACCTGTGGCTTGGAAAGTGCAAAAGTACCACCTACCTTTGCACTTTCCAAGCCACTGGTTTGCTTTTTTTTTTTTTTTTT
Organism: Lipophrys pholis; assembly: GCF_963383615.2. Classification (NCBI taxonomy): domain Eukaryota; kingdom Metazoa; phylum Chordata; class Actinopteri; order Blenniiformes; family Blenniidae; genus Lipophrys; species Lipophrys pholis. The sequence continues at coordinate 19,099,803 of NC_137640.1, read as the reverse complement.
TACCTTTACCATCTTTGCAGCTTCTCAGCATGTTTTCATGGTAGTGCTGGTTAGGCTGTTTTATGAGGAGTTATATGAGCAGTAAGATGCTGTTAATTATGTTAAGACAATTACTCAGTTTTACTTAGCACCCCAATATTCATTGCGACATATTCTTTAAGACGTAATGGTTACAGAAGTAAATTTCTCTGTGTATAAACTGAGAAAGAAAACAAAAGAAAGAAAGACAATCAAATAACAACATTAGGCTGCACGGCACTGTAGTGGTTAGCACTCTCACCTGACAGTGAGAATCTCAAGGTTTGAGCATTTCTGTATGGAGTTTTCTTTTCCTCCCTGTGCGGATTTTCTCTAGGAACTCCGGTTTCCTCCCACAGTCGAAAAACACACATTTGAGGTTAGCTGGTGAATCAGAATTGCTCTCAAGTAAAATTGTGCGTCTGTTTAACTGTGTGTGCCTTTTGATGGACTGGTGAACTGTCCACGGTGTACGCTGACTTCACCCATCCTTAGGTGGGGTTTCCCCCAGCCCTCTTTGACATAAACCTGGATACAGTGATATAAAAGTTAGAAAAGATACAAAAAAAGATGAGAGATGATCCAAAGGAATTTAGCAAATTTTGGCCGTGGGAAATGTTGACATCATCATAGGACTATAACCCAAAGGAAGAATGATAAAAAAAAGGGGCACCCTTGTGTTTTTAGGGGGCTGGTCGAGCAAACAGGTGAAGAGGTGGGAATTATACAGCTGGCTTCAAGGATGAGATGGAGATTGGCTGAAAGAGGGCTGCACATCACAGGTTCTCAAAGGCAGAAGGATTTTAGTACAATAATCAAAAACAGGGAGTTGAGACTAATTGGTTGTGGAAATAACATAAGGGAATAGATACATATGCGAAACATCATATAACCCTTCTTTCCTGCCTTTCTTCCTGGATGGTGGGCTTGTGAGGCCAGACGGGTTTGCATGCACAGATGTTCATGACGGAACTAACGCATGAAGTTGATTTTATTGATCTTCTTTAATCAAGTTATTTGTTTGTACGTTTTTCGCAGACGCTAAAAAAGAGGAACTTTCAACAAATCATGTTTGAAAAGCAACCTACATTCTGTTTTGAAATTATTCTAAAACTCTCCATGCTTTCACGAACATATGCTGAAGTATGACTTGGCAGGAGTTTTGAAAATGTGAACAAACGTTAGATTTGTGCTTTTATTCGACAAAACAGGCTTAGTATAATGGTAGGAGCAAACTCAAAATGAAAGACCTTCTGTGATCTTTTTGAAAGTTTGGACAGTGACCTAAACCATAATTGAACAAATACAGCCGTGTAGAATAAATGCAGAGGAAGCAATTCATCTAAAATAAAACAAATTTATTTTAAACTTAACTTCTTGAATTCTGAAATATTGTTTTACGTGTCTCGACTACACAGATGAGAAGGTTTGGGGGTCACCTGGCTTCTAGTAAGGGAAACACCAAATGCATCTCATTGCCAAATTTACACAAATTTACACACAATTGTAAAATAAAATAAATTCAAAGAACATATTAAACACTATCCAAGCCCGACTTCATATTTTTATGTTTCAGAACGTGTGGTGAAAATGCCTCTAAAAGACAATAAACTACAGGGGGCTTGTTTCTGATTTGACTGACATTTTAATTAGTGCATTAGTTAGACATAGATGCAAGATAAAAACTGATGGAATTTACTTTTCTTTTCATGAGGTCTTTATAAACACCAGAATAGATTCATGTCTAAACTTTCTTTATTCTGAATTAAACAAAACTAAACACCAACATTTCTTATGAAAGCAATGAACGTGACGTCTTGCAGTGTTATAGCAATACATTATTAAGTGTCCTTATTCACTTTCTTTTTATACTTTTATAATCTGTTTTATGCCTCTTTTCTGGTTTGAATTGAGAATTGAGTAGATTGCGACCCAACCACAGATGCAGATTACAGGCAACGCTTTATGTTTCACTACATCACTAATCCCGATGTCACATGCAGTCATATCAGACTTCAGGTGAGAATTTGATGAAAAGGTCCGACTGTCAACATGTGATGGTGTTTATGTGGAATTTAAACAAAGGAAGAGAAAAGGAATACTTTGCAGTGTCTACAAAATCAACATCTCTGGAGCATCAAAAAGTATGTGGTCATAACCTCAGTTCTGCATTTATGATATTTAAATCATGTTTGTGAAGACGGCGATGTGATAATAGCATCCAGATGGGTCGTGCTGACAGATGCTTTGTGTCTTTCTGAAACCTTCGGTAAACCACAGACCGTTTTATTCTCAGACATTTCAATGAGCTGCAGCTGTGACAGCCATCAAAAAAAAAAAGATTGAACATTTTAATGCTAATGTGCCAAAATTGTTGAGCTGACAGGTCAAGGATATAAGCCATAATGAATATAACATTTTGAGGTTTGCAAAGAAAAGTGCAGGAAGTGGAATATACTTCCTCAGAAGGTATTAAATGGATGGTGTCATGATACACTTGATGCCCTTTTTTCTTTCAAAGAGGGTGATGGAAGATATTGCGTCTCTGAATTTTGAGCTTTCACTAAGCAACAAGAAACAACTGACATGTCCGTCCACTGGTAATATGCAGAAAAAAGACAACCAGCATTGTCATCAGCTATAATCGCCATCGCACAAACGAAACAATTGTCACATCATTTTTATATATGTACTTCACTTGCTGTTTTTGTGTGAGGGAAACAACATTTGGCTTGACTTTTGAAGACTTAAAACAGAGGGCATCGTTAGAAATACAAGTTGTCCCATTCGTAGATGCACAAATGCTGTTTTGACTGACGTCAGATTTGCTTCTCAGGCTCCTAGAAACATTCCAACTTTCAAGTTGGAAGTACTTAAGTAGACAGATTCAGATGGTTTTGTACCACTTGAGGGCAGAACTACAATTCCTGGTTATTCATGGATGCAGTATTTGTTATTGTTGGCACTTACAGCAACAATTCTGAAACGTCAAACAGGCTATCAGCGTTCTGAATTGTCTGGTACTAAGTAAGCTCACACAGTGAAGTCACTACTTTAGTCAAGAATTTAGTAGCTAAATGTTAGGAACAAAACTCGCCAGAAGGTTACAATATCGGAAGTTTTAGTGGGTCATTCAATAAAAACTGTTGTAGAAGTCCCGTCTCTTTCTGTCCAGTTCATTGAACCAGCTGTTAACTGAAGCGTCACCATTAGCCAAAGCTGTCCTAACAATTATTCTTTCAAACTCATGTTTACTGAAAGAGGGAAGGGTTAACCCTGAACCAATTAAGTCTTCTCATAAAGTAACTTGAAAGACTTAGTTCAATGCTGTACGCATGGGAGTGACATCTACCTTTGTCGGAGGTGTCTGTTGCTGTCTGTACATTTGTTGTTGAGCTCTAAAACTATCTCTAAAAATATTCTCAGTCATTCAGATAATGTTATATATAACTGCCAGAGCAGGCAACTGACCTGAATTGTTCCAAGTTTTCAAGATGTTTCGACTCTCAAAAACTGCCATCTGCTTTCCAGGCAGTCAAAAACTGTTATATTGAGATTGTATATGGTAGATGGAGCCATTTTCAAATGTCAAAGGTTTGCACATCAATTCCCCTATCCTTTTGTCAAACTGTCCATGAGCTTGGCAGTGAACAACTTGCTTTATTGGAGTGGTAACTGTAATCAATTACTAATGTTTACTTGCACAACTCTGCTGACTATTGCGCACACAGGATGGATATTACCTATCTCTCCAGGGGTCTCAAGCCCTTTGACTGCAGAATAGCCACACCACAGATCCCCGCAAATGGCCTATTACAAATTTACATACAAACTCATGCACATAGCACACACCTAATTAGACTTTGCCTCAGGCTGAATCCTTCTCTGTTTTCTGTCACTGGCACCAGTTATCTGATCAGACTGGATTACTGGTAGAGAGTTTAAGCGTCGTCATCTGTCACTGGTCAAAATGTTCAGACTGTGCATCTGGGAGATCACATGCCGATTTGCAGTGTTTGCAACTGGCTGTTTATTTGTGCGTGCTGGGCCATTTGAACTTATGAATGTGATTAATGGAGATCAGCGGTTTTCTGTCCTAGCCTCTGAAGACACATCCAGTTGTTTGGATTGAAGGGAAACAGGACAGGCAGAGTTTAAACAGTCTTTTGTTTTTCTTTCTGTCGCATGGTTGTGGTGAGAAATTATTTCCATCGCACGTTTTGAAATCGCGCACAGTGGAGTTGTTTGAGGGTAAACCTCGACCATTAGATAGAAGCTGGTGAAGTCATGCAGGATAAGATGATGCAATTAAAAAGGGGCAAGATGGCTGGAGAAATGTTCTTCTGGTTTCTTCTGGTTACTCCTCAAAGAGAGTTAGGCTTGTTAGTTTTTAATGCTTTGTTTGTTAAATCCTTCTTTAACTGCATACTTACAACAAAATTATAAACATAAATGGCTGAAGCCAAATAAATACCAAATAACAAGTACATGTAAAAAAAAATAACCCTGTGGTATAGCTTTAAGCTATGACAAATAAATGTGACGTAACAAGTAGCTTTAACATTTGAGGCTTTTTAGTTTGTTAACAAACACATTTATGAGTCAGTACACATGGTGCAAATGTGATTATTGCTCTGAAGCTGTGAGAACTGTCTGCGTCATTGTCAACACCAGAAATAATGAGAGTTTATCTGAAATAAATGGAGATGATTACCCAGTCAGGGCAGCTAAACACTTCCTCCTCACAAAGCCTTTTGGTTTTATATAGACAGCACATATGAACTTTGTAAAAAGAAGGGTGATTAATCTTTCACAAGGCTGGAATTTCCTGTTTGTGAAAATCTTTCAGGCTGATTTCATCACTTGTGTTTCAATAAAGCTTTGGAAAATTAATGAAGTCTTTATATCCGTATCAAAAAAGGCAAAAGGAGCAAGACAATAAAAAAAAAAACATTACGATCAATCATTAAGCATTCAGAGTTAACAGTTCAAATTATTTGAAAATGATGTAAGGAATGTACAAAAGAAAGGATGTTATCAATTAAGCAACACACATTGCTCTCTATGAACTCTACCTTGTTCTCGAGTGATTCCTGCAAGAAACTCAACATATGTGTGTACTCCATCAGCACTGATGGTTGCACATGTTGGAGTAATTACTGAGCACCTTTTATCTCCACAGTTTGCATGTGCGTTTATAAATCAAGAGTATAAATGGATTTGCGTGCCTTACCTCAGATACATGTCTGAACACATGTTTGCTTCCATGTAGTCAGTGTGTTTATTGTTAAACGCTGTCCCCACTCACATCGTTCAATTTCCCCCATGTGCTGTTTCACATGTGTTTTCTCCTTAGGGGTGATAAAGTGAGTTATGCCCCATAACTGACATTCAAGATGACAGCCACTCTGGTAGATTTTTCCCTGAATCAGCAAAAAAGACAGAAAGCAGTGCTACAGCCTCTGCTGCTGTTAAATGCTGTAACAGCTACACGCTTACGAAAATAAACAGGAAGCTCACTTTAGAGGCACTTTGGGTCATTCTTGGATTGTACAGAGACCTGTAGGACTTATATAAGCCAACTCTGTAGTTATCATGACCGTCACTCAACATAGAAAAAAAAGAATAAAAAAAAGGCACCATTCATTTTTGATACGCTTCGAGCCTTTTGCTTAAAAATGTCAAACAGTCTTGTGATCGTCTCTTCTTTTTAAAAAATTAGGCTTTGGAAAATCTACACCAGGTTGTCATTCTGACTTGTAATTTTAAATCATCGCCTCTTTTATCACTCCTGAAACCAGTTCTTGTCGTGTGACTTTGGAAAGCTTGACTTTGTGAAGTGTGAAGAGAAGGACAATGAGACTGAAAAGCTGAACAAGACAGGTATGATGTGACCCTGCCTGGAGGCATCATTTAACCTCCTTGAAAGCCTTCGAAATCACAATTTTGGACGCCTACTGGCTTTATGGAGTTGAGTAAAATGTGGAAATCTACAAGGCTGGTATTAAAGCCAGACCCGTTTTCAGAAGTTCTTTTTTCCCCCAGGTTTTTGCCTTTCTAGATTTCTGGAGCTTTGCATCAAGGCCTTTATAAATCAGCTTCTCTGTGGTGTAATATCCAGTTCTTTGCTGTCAGAGATTAAAGTTATGAAAACAGATGCTGACTGTAAATATTATTCTTGCCACTTACACATTAACTCTTCCAACCTGGAGTAAGTGAACACAGAGCATCTGAAGATTGTAAAACATTTCCAACACTGTCATATTGCATTGGAGTCATAGCTTTGCAGAAATGTCTGTAATAAACAATAGTTATTCCTATGTTTCTGTTATGTGGCATCTTAAGAAACTCTTAAATGCTGCCGCCAAAACTTTGAATTGACTTGGTCAGAGGACTCTGAGGTGTGTGAACTTCTCATGCACCGTCCTTGGAATTCCTGGGTGCTGATGCTTTAAGGAAAGACAAGCGCACCAAACAGTAAAAGCTTGCGTGATTCCCAGCAAATTACTTCAAGCCTGAATGTCAGAGGAGGTGAAAATGAGTTTACCATTGGTCAATTGCCCAACGCATTTTGATGTGCCGTAAGTGTTTAGGGGTAGATGTCCTTTGTAGATGCTTGCCCTGTATTGTAACTTTATACATCCCATCGCCAAGGATTTATTCTGTTTTGCAAGACTTTTTAAACAGCTGCGATCACATCCAAAAAAAGAAAACACCATTTTATTTTTTTGGTGTTGATTTCGTTTTACAAGCTTCGGACCGGAAGGCGTTCCACTCCACCAAGTCATCCACGCCACACATAATTTGTGTCATTCAAATAATATAAATCAAAATTTTGATTAAAACATGGAATATAGTTCTACATGTGGCATTTGCTAATTGCCACACTCTTTGTGACAGAGTGAGGAGCTTGACCGTCCAGTAGTCTCACATTGAGAGGAGTCAGTTGTGGTGGAATGGACATCTGATTAGGATGTGAAGGTTAGGTCTGTGAAGGAGTGGAGGTGCGCCAAGTCAGTGATGTCCCTCTGTTATTGATTATACAAATTACACATACACAAAAAGCTATTAAATACAGAAAATGCAGACTCGACACAATTTTCCTCCATTGCTTTGGCGCCTCCTCTAGCATGGCGCCCCTATGCACCGCATAGTGCATACCCCCTTTTTGCACCCCTGGGACACTTCCCAAAAGAGTAGGATGAAGTTGTGGCTGGTCCACGTGGACGAAATGGCAAAGGAGATGGATGGATGGATGGATGGATGGATGGATGGATGGATGGATGGATGGATGGATGGACATTTTAAAGTGAAATTCATAAATTTGACTGAGTGTTTCCGATGATACACTTATTAACATCGTTCCCGTCAAATAGTTTGGAATCTTGCCGTCAAATTGAGCTCTGCTGCTTTTATAGCTGCGTCATTTTCATCTGTAAATCACTGGGTTTTGTCCAAGCCAACTCCACTTTAATTCCGTCTCACAGATTAAACTCAGTCCAGAAAGCCACAGCTTCTCCTTTAGCTGGCAATCACAAGCAAACTCAATGTAACTTCTATGATGGCCTCAAATAATTGACCCATGATGTGTTCTATTAATGGATTTAAGATCTTCTTGTTTGCTTGTAAATTGTTCCAAGGCATTGCTCCTTTTCTTATCTCTGACCTGCTGCAACCTCATGTCCCTTTGAAGCTTGGCTGACCAGCACCTGGTGGTCATTTCTCTAACTGAAAAAAAAAGGAGTGATTGTGCTTTGCCTGTTGCACCCTCTGAACTGTGGAATAAACTGCCTCTGCACATACTTGATAGATACACCACCTAGATAGAGTATTTTACTGCTTCAGCAGTCTTAGTTGCATGCATATATTCAAATACACACTCTCACGTCAACATTAGTGTAGGCGTTGCCTGTAATGCGTTCGCACACCAGTGGAAGTAAATATGGATATTGATCAGAAATAGACATTTCTAACCACTGTGAGTGCCACGAAATCAGTATTCTACTAGAGACCCATATTTCAACAGAGTGCTTCTAACCATCATAATGTGAGAGGGCTCGAGCTACAACAATCAGTGACGATTATTTACAAAAATGCCTCATACAAAAATACTTTGATTGTTTTAGTGATGCCAAAAATAACTTGTTCGCATCAAACGTACTTAATTTGAAATTACTGTTGAAACAAACAAACAATGAAATGAACATCTGTCATGATATAAATGGAAAACGTAAAGTTCCCTATTGTGGGATCTATCTTTTTTTTGATGACAGCATTGTTGCTTTGTGAGCAACAGGCCATAATATTAGGGCACTGTTACACTAATTTCTCTTTCATGGTAAGCCTTAGAATGTGGATTATCAGTCATCATCCTTATAGAATCGAATAGAAAAGAATATTGTAGTGTACAATTATGTTTTCTTTAAAACAACAAATGTGGAATAATTCTTGAATCACTATCCAGACCTCTCAGGAATCACTTCTACAGTATTGCTCTCTCTTCCTCACTACTGTAGTTTTAATGAGAGCCCTTGGGCAAGGCACTTACGTAACCCCCATAAGTGTGTGGTCAGCTATTGACACAGCAGCGTTCGCAACCTTTTGACTGTTTGTGGCTGCATAAATGCTTCTTCACATTCTTTTATCACACATTAAAAAGAAAAGTAATTGCAAACTGTAAATGTCAGACGTCATTATCGCAGAACAGCTAGATGATGTAGTGTTTTCATCTCATATTATCAAGAGATCATCAATATTAGCTGTAGTTTTCCACACCGCTGGTGCAAACAGGGTGGCTGTGGTTTGGGGCACCACAACAAAACAGCCTAATGAATACTTACAACAGTCATGGGAACTTCTCCCACAAGAAAAGAGATGTCAACTTTTCCATCTTTGAAAAGTTTGGCTGCACATCCATGTTCCGTTTAGAGCTGCCAGACACATTTCCATGTTAGCTTTAAAAGCTTTCACTTTGCCACAAATGTTCCTACACTCCACCTCAAAGCAGCGATGCCAAAATGTGGGTCATTTGGAAAAAGATTTCTTACCTCTTTGTACATTACTGTAGGATTTGAATTAGCTGTGGAGTCCTTTTCAAGAGGAAATACCAGGTGATGGCAGCTGCAAATAGAGATTAGCAAAACCTGTCAAATTGTATGCAGCATAAAAGAGACGTGAATAATGAAAGGTAAACACTTTGAAAAATTAGCTGGACGTTCTCCATGGCTGAGAAGTTGCACCTCGGCACTCAGTAGCTAGATTTCTCAGAACCCTTGTTTTCCAATCTGCTTGCCTGTGCAGTGTGTGTGTGTGTGTGTGTGTGTGTGTGTGTGTGTGTGTGTGTGTGTGTGTGTGTGTGTGTGTGTGTGTGTGTGTGTGTGTGTGTGTGTGTGTGTGTGTGTGTGTGTGTGTGTGTGTGTGTGTGTGTGTCTTTTTGCAGGTCCTCATCAGTCTCATTCCTCAGCACAGCTGCAGTGGCTAAAGTCGCAAAATTTGACTTGAGAAAGGGCTTAGCAGCTCATTAACGGATAGCACAAAGTAAGCCAAAAAACAGCAGTAACCGGGGTTGGCAGAGGCAGAGAGAGCACGGCCATGTTATCGCTGTGAGCCATGCGTTAATGCTTCAATAGAAAATGGTCCCACTTAGGTAAAATCATGTGTGGACACTGACACAGAGGCCTTATCTTTTGTAACAGCACGGCACATTAAGCCCCATAGTCTGTAACACCCTTGGGTAGAGGGATGCCAGAGATCACAGAAGGCCTTGAGTCTTTGCCTACTCAGAAACCATAAGCCATTTTTTAAATGTAGAATACACACCAATAGAAACTGTCAACTGCATTTTTAGAAGGTGTTTGTTTCTGTAGGTTTACATGAGTGCCATGAGCATTTGACTTTGATTTGGCAAAGAACAGATCAGAGAAGGGGCATGCAGTGGGCAAAGGCAGGGTACATCTGGACAGGTTTCCAGTCCATCACAGGGCAAACACACAGACAACCACAACCACACACACTCTCATTTACACCTATGGGCAATTTATCATCACCATTTAACCTCAAATGCATGCTTTTGGACTTTGGGAGGGAACCCATGCACACCCAGTGAGAGCATGCAGACTCCACAGAAAGGCCCAGGCAGTATTTGAACCCATGAGTGGTCCCAACTATCTCACCTAATTTTAGAGCAGTTTTGATACATGCAATCCCACTCGTGAGAGAGAGAGAGAGAGAGAGAGAGAGAGAGAGAGAGAGAGAGAGAGAGAGAGAGAGAGAGACACACACACACACACACACACACACACACACACACACACACACACACACACACACACACACACACACACACACACACACCCCAACCCCAACCCCTTTCTCAAATCATGTGTTTTCTTGTTGTGGGGTGGCTTTGCTGCACACTCAAGAACTGTGTGATCCCTCAGTAGAATGTTTGTGGACAGAATCTTTCCCATCCAGGGATTATCGTTTGTTTAGATGCTGTGTACATTGGCATCATTGCATGTTGCACAGATGAAAATCTCCCATACTGCCATGCTCACGGAAAAGATTCACTGTATATTTTAATTCGCATTGAGTGTTTAGAGTGATCTCAGTTGTTCTATAAATGTTAGAATGAGTTATTGTAACATACTGCTTGTTTTTTTTCCCCCCCATCAACTCAGCTATGCCCAGGAGTTTGAAACATTTTGTAGACATAACTTTATCTATCCTAAACTAACATGATCATGAAGTGTTTATTTGTGCCTGTAGTTTTGTTTTGTTTTTCTGAACTGTGATTGAAGTTCTAACCCTCTTGTTCCTACATCATTGGTATGTTTCTTAACATTCTCTTCTTCTCTCTTTCTGTCAGTTAAATCTACCTCTTTTCCTTTGGTTTTCCTGATCTTGTGACATTTGGTCTTGGCATCAGTAAGCATGTGCCAACATTAATATTTGACTACAGAGGTGAGTTCAGGAAATTGGACTACTTCTAGTTTTTCATTCACTGCAGACTTGATCCTTGTGGCCCCATTAATCACAACCCTTTTTTGTGTTATTCTTTGCAGAAATTGGACCTGTAACAATCACAACAGACCCAAAGAAGTTCCAATATGAACTGAGGGAGCTGTACGTTCAGGTGGGTTCCGAGATCACGTTCAACAAACTCAAGGGAATAGCAGAAAATGGCCTGGATGCTCAGGTCATCTGGCCTTGATAAAAGCAGCAGCCTGTGGTCATGCCAGGCGTCTGGGCAGAAACATTTGTGAGCTGATTAAGAAGTTTTATCAGTCATTCTACTTTGGATGATGAAAGAAGTCATGGAGGAACCTGTATTTTCTTTACTTTTACAAGACACTGACTGTTAATGTCCCCTTTATTTCCTTCATCTAATAACTAGGGTGGCTTGTCATTACCAGCTTCGTTCTCATGCCGGCTTTGATGCTCAATGTTCTCCTTCCTCTACTATTACAAACAAATGTATGAAACAAAAACATACTATGGCTGCACAGCTAAACAGGAAACTGCCAAGTCCATTTTTCTTCAGTAAATACATGGATAAAGAAGGGAAGTTGAGTAGGAATTTGTTTATGTGTGAGTAGAAATACTTCAAAAGTGCATGTATTTAGCTCTAGAAAATAAAGTGAGACTGTCAAAAATGGAGGAATCTATCATTCAAGGGTATTTCGAAGACTTTGGCAAGTATCTGGGCATCATTGGGTTGTTCTAATGTTAATCTGGTGTGAGAACATGTTGTGTGTAGCATGGAAGAGCTCCAGGTTCCCCTCAGTTGCTGTTTCATTCCTGAGTTTATTTTTCCTCCCCTCACCTCTTCACCTGCTTAGCTTCTGACAAGGTTTTGGCCAAAGACCATGGAAAAGATACTCTCTGTAACAGCCACTTTTTATAGAAAGAATGAAAAACATTCTGTCGTTCAAACAATTGTGGTAAGAACTGAAGGGAGAAAAACTAAGGAAACAGCTAATAATTAACACAAAGTTGAAGTATTATCAGGCTCGGATCATTAGGGAAACGTGTGTTTGTGTGTGTGTGTCATCAACCACCCACCTCTCCTACCTAACATGGGACACTCACCTCCAGATGTTGGTCTCGAGGGCGATAGCCTCAAGACAGACAGGAATGTATCTGTTTTCAAGCTGTGTAACAAGTTTGTATTTGACCCCGTCAATGAGACAGGGTCGACGAGACAAATGGACAAGAAAGACAGATTAACTCTCACACATACTTTCGTGCATTTTTTAGGACCATGCTCAACATTTCTGTCAGTACGGTAGGAAAAGTAAGTAGTCCATATTCATCCTGTTGTGTGTTGTTGTCTGGCAGGATATCTCTGGAAGCCACACTTTAATTAAATGCTGACAGATTGCTGGATGCATTTTCAACTTTGGATATTAAATCTTTATAAAGACATAATCTTGGTGCTGTTTTCTATTTACTTTGGAAAGTCTGGCGTTGAGGACGTTCGTGAGAGTCAAAGCATCTCAGTGGAATTTCATTTTGATTTTTAAACAAAAAGAACATTAAACCATTTCAGAGTTTTGCAATTATTACAGTGTCTTTGACCACATAATGCAGTAAGCTATATATTCTCTATCAGAGTGAGAATATATCTGGTTTGATTCCTTGCTTGTGGGCCTCTCTGTGGGAACATCCCTTTGCATGGATGGACTTTCTCTCGGTGCCCCGTTCAAAATGTATTCTAATATTCAAAAGAACTTTCTTAACTTGTACGAGAGGCTAAAAGTGTGCCTCGTGAAGATTACTTACTATTGCAACGCTTACAAAGTAGCAATTCTCACTCAGTTTTAGAGTACTTAGAGAAGTAGCGATTAGATCTAGAAAATAAATAACTCGGGAAGCACCATGAAATAAGTAGAGTTTAGTTATTGGACTTCAGTGATGAGCTGGTATCCCCTGAAAGACCCAGACAAACAACCCCCTGCATCTGGTCACTGGTGGTAGCAGTGGAAAAAAATACAGATAGAAGGATCGTTTTATTGGATTGAGTTCCACTTTTAAACTTTGAAGCAGTATAGGATGCAATTTTGCAGATGCTGTAGGAATAAGGTGATGCTAAAAATTAAACTAAATGGTGAGGAATGGATTTTGTTGTAAAGGTTCTGAAAAGGGGAAACACAAAATAGGTGGCAATTCATTGGACATTGATTATAAAAGATTAGCTCAGGATATACGAGCGAAAGGAATACGTAACAAATGTAGTGACAAAGGGTTCATGGTCAGTAGACTGTGTAAGAAAATATCTAACTGGGGAATGTCCAAGAACACCAGCAGGGAAATGCTTAATCACCTCAGAGCTCAGATTTGCAGAGTGTAGGAGGATGAATTAAAAGAAGGATGGTGAAAGAACCCCCCCCCCCCCGCTCCCTGCCCACCAGGTTTCTCTTCCTGCTGTTTCTCCCTTGATACTCTCAGTAAACCCACCGCATTTTCGAAAAACAAGGACTACAATGACCAATGATAGAATGTGCATTGACAGATTTCCCTTGCTTTCCACTTTCTCAGGGAGGCGGGGACTGTCCTGAGATGAGCATTGGTGCGATCAAGATTGCCCTGGAGATTTCCTTGCCAGGGTCGTTTATTTATGTCTTCACAGATGCTCGATCCAAAGATTACAAGCTAACTCATGAGGTCCTACAGCTGATTCAACAAAAACAGTCACAGGTTTGTGGATCAACTATCTGTAAGTTACATACATTTTACGAGTTAAGGATTAAAGAGATTTTGGATTTGTCTGTGCAGGTGGTGTTTGTGCTAACGGGAGACTGTGACGACAGGACTCACATTGGTTACAAGGTGTATGAGGAGATTGCTTCTACAAGCTCCGGGCAGGTTTTCCATCTGGACAAGAAACAGGTCAATGAGGTAGGAACAATATGGAACACACATCTCGGACTGCATTTCTGTTTTCTTGGATTGTTTGTAAGTACAGATCTTTACGTTTTACTAACCAAAGCAAAACATTTAAACTTGGCCAGGACATTCCTTCTAAACTGTTTAAAAAAAAAAATGGCAGCAGGAGTTTAAACTGCCTCTCATGTCTTTTGCTTTGCCCATGTTGACATCTGGACTCCAGATCGAATGTACAGGAAACATTTAATTGATTGATGTACATTGTACAAGTATTGTAAATCAATAGTCCTGCACAGGGAAGGAGTCTAAGGCATTGCTGTTTTATTACCATTAGATATTAATCCTTTCTATGAAGAAAGGCTTCACAACTTCCAAAAGTATAAAGACTACATTGATATTCAAGTTTCCCTTTCTTGGCTCATGTGAAGCAAAAACCTTTAAAAGAATGCATTTAAAATTGTGACTACAACAAATATTTTGACCTATTCATTGCTGTTTGACATACTCAGCTTGAAAGTACCGTGGACATTCATGGACCATGTTACAATACACATGGACAGTAATGTTGGAACATTTTTAAACCCCAACAACCTCATTAGCTAAGAATACAATTATGTGTTTAAAGAAAAAGAAAAACACTTTTTTGACACAGTCGCTCTGTATCATATAGCGTTGTCATGAATTCCCTTCCTCTTCATACGAGATCAGGATCTGGGTTGGTAGCAGCTGGGTTCTCTTCAGGAACATGGGGAGAAAGGAGGGTGAGGACACAGGAGGGAGGTTAGAAACTTCCTCATAAAAGCTTTCACATGTTCAGAGAAGGACCCTGTATGTAGCTGGCAAGATTAGTCTGTCTGTCTGTGGTGTATTGTTGTAAATAAAGTTTAATTAAGAATACTGTCTGTCAGTTTCTATTACATTATAGTTGCAGAACGCATGGCACACATTGTAAATCATGTGCACTTCTTTCACATGTCCTTCCTATCTATGTAGGTCCTTAAATGGGTGGAGGAAGCGGTCCAGTCCTCAAAGGTCCACCTGCTATCCACTGATCATTTCAGTGGGGTCAGCAACACTTGGCAGATGCCCTTTGACCCCAGCCTGAAGGAAGTGACTGTGGCCCTCAGCGGCCCAGCACCCGACATCGAGATTACAAACCCTCAGGGTATGATGATTGCAACCATATATCGTCTGTGATGTCAGAGAGATTCATTAAAATGTCTAATTCTCCCATGTTTGTCTGTGTACCTCATGCAGGCTTGGCCACAAGTGTAGTCTAGATATTCATGCAACAAGATATTTTGTGAAAACGCCTTGTTGCTTTTTCTGTTTTAATCAAGAAATTTAACCGAATTTGTGGGGCATAATATGAAAGATGTAACACCTGCAAATTGTATGTGCTTGCTGTTAAAGAATTTCCCTGAACACCTACACATCACAGTTAACATCATAGGTTTGGTTGAATCAGTTTTAAAATTCACAGTTATCACAACATGGTAATACTCCCAGCTCAACGGCAATAACATTTTAAAGTAAGTTCACAGAACACAAACTAGCGTTCAGTTTAGGTTTCTGTGTCAGTTCGTGAAAATGCAGTTTTTGATAGACTTTTGAGTGAAGTTACACAAAAGGATGATTCAATGATGATTCAAGTAGGACAACAGAAGTACAATAATAAACTGAGAATGTTAACGTACCTTTTCTTTTATCTATCATCGTACAGATTCCAACATCTGGCATCCATATATTGAGCACATGCTGTCTCACTTACATTATCTTGGCTAATATCTAAAACACATCTTGTATCCTTTGGCTCCCCCGTTAAGTTGTTAATGCTGTTGTCTATGTAAGTTGCAGCCATCCAGAATGAAGTGTTAACAAATAATATGCATCAGTTAAATTGACTGAAAAGGTAAATAATTGTCCGTGTCTCTGTTTGCCCTCTAGGAAAGCTTGTGGAGAAGAGTGATGGCCTGACTGAGCTCTTGCACATTCCCAACTCTGCCAAAGTTGTCAACATCAAGGACCCACAGCCTGGGATGTGGTCTATCAAGGTAAACAGTTCATTCTTCAGCTGGAAACGTGTGCAAAATTACAGGCTTCGAACAATTCCCAGAGTCGAGCTGTCTTTTAAAAAGACTTACTGCAGATAGTTCAGTAGTATAACCTTGGAATGAGGTCACTACTCACACCCCAGCAGGCAGCTGTGCCCTTGAGGAAAGCTCTTCCTCTGAATTACAGCAGTAATATGTAAGCATGGGAAGATACTATGATGTATATTCAACTAAACATGCATATTATCCAGTAAAAGCAAAAACATCGTGAAGAAAGACACATTTGAGCTCTGAGATCATTTTAAAGACAGCCCTGGTGTTTGGGATATGTAAGATATGTTCAAGGCCACTGCTGTCAACACAACCTGCTGCACGTTTGTTTTGTTTCCCTCCCGCAGTAGTTTAAACTGTTGGCACCCCGCCGATATTTTAATGCGACAAAGGTCACACATTTCACTGCCCATACGGTCAGAGACAGATGTTGGGGAATAAAGAACATTTTTACCTGAGTGATTTGTTGACCGGACCCTGAAGGCCCCTTCAATTTTCTTAGTGGGACACTTTTTCACCTCTTTCATTTTGTGTTGTATGTTAGAATACAATAATGTTCGGTGGGAAATAAAGAATTAAAAATTGTATAATAGCATTGTGATCTTTGTTGCATCTTGTTTTTAGTCTGTATTTGTTTTTGCCATTGAATTCATCAAAGTTCATCAAACTGTCTTCTGACTCCAGTAGGCACTAATAACATGAAGAAAAACATTCAACGTGTTATCCACGCGTTTGTGCAGTCCAGTATGTGCTGTAACATCTATTTTAGGGAGACTATGAATATCTGAAGATAAAACCAAATCCTTCCCAAATGTCTGCATTTGACCTTCATGTTAATCTGTGAAGAGTTTTTCTTTTTCCCCTTTGCTCAAAGAAATTTTGTCAGGATTGAATGTGATAGACCGAAGTGAAGGATTCAGAGATGTTCAACAAGTTCATTCCAAATTGTGGGTCTATGGGAAAGATTACATAGATAATTCAAAACTTATGGAGCAGGCATGAGTATCAAAACCAGTTCGAGAACAAGACTAACTGACAGGGTTAGAAGAAGTACACACAGGGCACACAGTTTATACCCACAAGGAGATGCAGGTGACAATAATCAAAGAACGATATCATCAGCAAATACGAGCATGTGGTGGGTGAAGAGAACAGGACTTCATAAAACAAAACACAACAAGGCAAACAAAATATTCGCAGAAACATGAAAGACCTGGGTTAGACCAAAAAGGAAAGGCAAAGCAAGTTTATAAGAAGAGCACATTTTAGCAACGGCGCAATTCAACCTGGCAAGAACAAAAGAAGATGAAAAAAAGGCATTCATAAAACATGAAGCAAAAAAAAACAAAACATGGAAACAATTTAAAAATCCATTGATAATGCGATGCGAAATATATACTTGTTTCACTGAGATTCAGCAGCAAACAGAAAGGCCTTCTTGTTTCCAGAGAACTCAAACATGTGGCTATTTGTTCCAAATATCTGGTGCATACAAACTAAAAGCAGCTTTCACATGCTTGGTTCTGACTGTGGGAACAAAAACAGGTTTGATCCAGATGACCAGTAAGGCCTGCAAGGCTCACAACATAACAGAAGTTCTGAGATGTAATTTTCATCTAATCTATTCCGAGCTTTGTTGACCAACAGTAATATGTTGTTGGATTTTATTTAATATCAGCTAATCATTTAATGATTCTTTTATGATTCATTCATTCCATAACACAGGTGATTTCCGTGTTCCTGAAACAGAATCATCAGTAAAAGTGGCTCTTTAGCTCTTTTGTCAATGACAAATGTAACATAAGCCTTTAATTTATTTTTTATAAATCCACAATTCTTATTTTTTTAATCCTATTAAGGTGCTCAGTTACTGCCAAAAGTAGTATATTGAATTATTGCCAATGATACACATTATAATAGTTTGGCTCTTCTCAGATCTCTGCCAATACTTCATACATAGTTCTCATAGAAGGGATGGCGGGTTTTACCCGGATACAAAATAAGTGAAACATTACATCCTTAATTCATCCAGCTTAATTTGTACAGTGTGTTGGTCTGTTTCTTCTTCCTCTCAGTCCATTTGCTTCAGCCATTTTCTCTTACTTCCTCTCTCTTCTCTGCTGAGATATGCACAGATTTCTTTTAACTCTGAAACCATCTTTTTTGGTTTTGTTGTAGATTCTGCCATTTCCAGCCTCAGTTCTCTAAGCCACTCTTTCCATGCTTACTATCTCTTCCTCGTCTACAGCCATGTTTCCCAGGACATCCAAAGAAATGTGGATAAATACTTGAGAGGGATTTAGCTGTTCTGCCATGCTGGGTTTCAGTAACACTAATGGACCTTGACATCCCAGTGTAAGGCCCTGGCCATAGATTGTGTGTGAAAGGGAATTTCATCCTTTTTAATCTGCCTTTAATTGGATATTGTGTTGATGTGTAAGTTCACCTCATTATCACTCACTATTTCTTCCATTCCCCCCATTAATGTTGTGTTGACTTCATTTTGAGGCATTGCAATCCTGTGTTCTCCCTGTAAGTATCTATGCCCGAGAACACAAGATAATGTAATACTTCATTTAGTACTGAGGGGAAGTGTGTTAGTGTTTAAATATGCGCTCCACTGAGAGTCATTTAGTGAGACTACTTTTATGCTGCATGACCTCAGCATCACTGAGACCTTTTAAGCCTCATCCTGAATTTTACGGCCCGTGATAATCGTTTAGGATTGTTGTAAGTTGAAAAGCATCCACACAACTTAAAAGAAGAGCGCTTGTGTCCGCCTTTCCTCATCATTGCCTTTGTGTCTGCGTTGTTTTCTAACTCTGTTTTCTGTCTTTCTCTCTTTCATGAAAGAATTGAAAGAATTTGTTTCATGAAACAGAACACTGTTTAAGAGTCTTCAAGGGAAAGTAAATCTCAGGATATCAGTTTGCAAAATAAATAGAAAACAGCTTTTTCAACTAATAAAGATTTAATTCTATTCTCCCTGTCTCGGTGTGTTTGGCTGGCTCGGTGGACTGACGTGTTGGATTTAATCAAACAGCAGAACTGAGGAAATTGATTTGCTTTCATGCTCGATGGAAAATAAATCTATGCTTCAGTTGACGCATCAAAGATTATCTCATGACGTGCAGCATTCTGAGCTGTGAATTGTAAAACACAATCTATTCATTCATTGAATAGATTTAAAGGAGTGAAATCAGTGCTTCTACAGAGAGGAGGTGGAGAGTAACACTCTAATCAAAGCCACTGCAAGTCTGGATACAGACCTGATAGAATATCCAAAGGGGCAAGTCGGTCTCTTTGGGTGTGTGTGAAATTGGGAAATGAGTAGCTTTAATGACAGGGATGTCTCCTGTTTGTGCTCAGAGCGTGACCTTTAAAGAACCTCTCCCCTAACTATGGCCTCATTTACAACCAACTATAGGCCCAGGGTAATTCTACAGTAGCCGTTAGGGTGGATTTAGTGGCCACGATGGGCATTGTGTTTTATGATGGAAGGCATTAACATTTAAGGTCTTTCCGAATCCCCTTTGTCCTGATGCGACCTCATTGTTTGAGCAGTTGGAGTTTTAGCTTAGCAATAGGTGACCTCTAGGTTGCATCACTCTTGAGTCTCTCTTGGTTTCTGCTCGACAGTGAATTTAAGTTTATGTCAGACAGAACACAACCATCGTAAATTACTGCAAACACTCCGCACACTGTCTTTCATTTCAGGCAATTGCAAATGACAGTTTAGGTTCGCGTGCCTCACTCTGCATTGTGAGTCAATGACAGTGACACCACCGAGGTGTTTTACCTAAGGTGAGGAGTTTCCACCTCTCACCAACATATACTTCATTGTAATTATGTTGTCTATATTTCTGGAAAACTTCAAAAGACTGACACGATGACGACCACATGAGCAATTATCTGCTCTCTGATTATAGTGGGCATGTTTGTTTAATTAAACGTACGAGTGTCAGACCAAATGGGTCGTCATTGAATTTTGAATGTTTTATAAGCTCAGGTGTAAGACAGTCGACAGCCAGCATTGAGTCAAACTGGCATGTCTCTACATGTGGGGATTGTTGGCACACAAAAGATTGTTACAGAAGAAACTTAAAGTCTGTCATTTAAGCTACTCACTGCTGCCTCAGACGCACCAACTCATCTTTATTTTGATTGCTTTGTCACCATCGCACATAGTGTTAGTTACTGTTCTATTCTATTCTATTCTATTCTATTCTATTAACATTGTCCAATAAAATTCTGTTCATTCATTGAAGCAGTTTCATACCACATAATATTAAATAATACCGGATTTATTTAAAGGAGTTGATCATTTGCAAAGCATAAATACAGGGACTAAAATGTTTTTGTTTTTTTCCTTATCATCAACATACTTGAAATAATTCAAAGAAGTAGAGGACTGCATGAAAGACAAACAAAAGTTAAAGAAACTCACTCGCTCGCTTATCACTTTTATTGATTTCTTGAATTAGTTATTTTCACAGATGTTCCAACATCTTTCCAGCAGAAGTCAGAGTTTTAGAAAAACAGCTAAAAAGACTTCAGTGTAGTCACACTTCATTGCATTTTGGATGTTGGAAGGTCAGTGAGATTTTGTTGTAAAACATTTAATTTGGATTTTGTTACTGTTGTTTGTAAGGCAATGATGACCAGCATCAGAGTGGCATTACTGGAGCAATGATACAGGGCATAAATATATTCAAATGTATTTGTTTGTTTGTTTGTTTGTTTGATCATGTCTTCCTGCAGACCTCCAGTGAAGGAAGACATTCAGTCCGGATCTCCGGCCTCAGCACCATTGACTTCCGGGCTGGGTTTTCCAGGAAACCCACCATGGACTTCAAAGGGACCATGAGTAGACCAGTTCAAGGTCAGCGAGTTTCACCTGTTGGACCGACTGTAAAAGAAATCACACTTATTTACTTTCATCTGGTATTCAAACAGTAAAGTAAATATGACGATGCCTCTTCAGGTGTTCCCACCCACATCCTTCTGAACACCACGGGACTTTCTCCTCCCGCTCGGCTAGACAGGCTGGAGCTCCTCTCCATCAAGGGCGAAGTGATGAAAACTTTGCCGATCAGGTACTACCCTGAGCGCCAGCCGTACAGCCTCTGGAACATCACAGAGTTCATTCCTCCCAATGAGGCCTTCTTTCTGCGAGTGACAGGATACGACCACGATGACTTCTTGTTCCAGAGAGTCTCCAGTGTTTCCTTCTTCAGTATCATACCCAGTGAGTGATGCCATCTACACTGAGACAAAGACATGCAGCAATTACATTTAATTTGCTCACTGATTTTCTTTTTTGCTGGTTAATGTTACTCGTCAGAGTCTCCTAAGGTGCTGATGCCAGCCACGACTCATGGTTACTATCTGCAGAGCGGGGCTGTCACATGCCAAGTAGAGAGCTTGATCCCTTTCACTCTGCGCTTCAACAATGATGAAGGACAACTTGGAGTGGACCAACTCTTCAGGTGGGCAGGACAGTGGGGAGCGAATGCACCAATGCAGGACCTTTTTTTCTCTTTGTTTTACGTTTCTGCTTTGTGTGTCAAAATTTCTTATTTGATATCATGTACTGTACCGTACAAAATGCTGGCAAATAAGCTTTTTGCTTCAATAGTACCTTTTTGGAATATTTGGGGAGTAAATGGCAGTTTGATTGTACTCCATCAATATGTTTTTTTACTGGGGTAATAATCAGTTTAAACCATCTTCTTCCTGCTAATAAAGATAGTTTCAAGAAACATTCAATGCTGAAAGGCCACATCAATACATATGTTCACTTTATATACCAGTTCATATGGATTTTGAGAGATAATGCCAGTGAAAGAGGCCAAAATGTGGAATAAAATAGATTTAATCTCAATATTTCAATATGCTTGAGGAGAGTTGCATTGTGTATATGTGTGATTACATTTAGTTTAAACCAAAGAATTAGCTAGGAGCAATCCCAATGGTACGATAGCGAAATTGTTCACAATTGTGACGCGTTCACATCGATAATGAATCCTTTTTCTATCTTTTTATTTTTACTGTAGTGATTCTGACAGTGCAACATGGGAAATAGCTCAGGTAACCCTGAAGGATGAAGGCTACTATGAATGCATTGCTATCAGCAGTGCTGGTACAGGACGAGCTCGCACCTTCCTGGATGTGTCAGGTAAGCAAAGTGTGATACATGTTTTTAATGTGTTTTAATCATTTGAATTGTTAAGATGCTCTTCTAATCTTTAGAAAAGAAAATACAAAGTCACTCAGAAACCTGTCTTCTCTTATGACCAATGTAACTAAGCCATATCAGCATATGTTTTTTTTTTTTACATTTCTGGCAGTGTATGCAAAATGTGTGATGATGTAATAGTAATACAAGCAGTACAGATGTTTGTCAGAAGACTGTAGGACTGTTCATATTAATGGGTCGTTTATGGTGAGCTGCCCTCCATCGCTGCATGAAATGGGCCAGGGTTGTTAGATAGGAATGCTTCAGGGCTGGTAAGCATTAGACTGTCAACATGAGTAATTTATGTGAGATGGATCTACTTGTAGGGGAGTGAACAGTTAAAAGTGTCATTGTATTTAATGTCCTGTATCATGTTTTGAAAATACCTCTTAAAGGAGGCATGCTTATTAAGACTCAACATACCGTGAGTGAAATGGTGCAGCGCAATGAACACACACACACACACACACACACACACACACACACACACACACACACACACACACACACACACACACACACACACACACACACACACACACACACACACACTTGCAATCTTAGTGACATATGGTTGGAATCGGAGTTACAATCGTACATTTTATAACATTTGACATCTCTTGCTGTTGGCCTAATGCAGAGGCTCTGTGGCAAAATTAATGCAGCTTTCTGGAACATTTGACCTCAGTTTACAACACAATGCTGTAATCTATGCCCCATGTCAAGGAGTCCATGGCAATGTTTCTGTGCCTGATTGGTAAACAAATGGACTGTAGATATTGTGTAAACTGAGAAAACATCAAATCTAACTTTGTAGGTACACAAAGAAACAACTGTATGTTGATGGTTTGAACTGTAAAACAGGCTAATAAATGCTTGACCAAGTACAACTAGACACAGAAATCCATAATGTGAAAGACTTGGATGATGATTTTGTGGCTTCAAATAACAATAAAACCAGCACAATCAGCACAATCACATGTTGAGTTGTGGTTTTGATCTCTGCATTGGGAAATGCAGAGTTTGAGTTTTGCCATTTTACAGTCCCTTGTTGCTGTCAGTCAAATCTTTTTTCTTTGCTCAGATACTTGCGATGACAACAGAAATCTAAAACGTTCTGCTTAGAGGAAATCACTGAAGCTCTCCTGGCTTTTCTAAAGATGAAATTAGTTGATCCACATGTACAATCTTTGACTAGTGCAGTTAGAATATTAACCTTATTGTTTCATGCACAGAGATTCACACACATTACTTTGCTCGTGGCCAAATTTATGTCATCATAATCCCAAACAGCGATGCTGAAAGCCCCAGGATCCCCTTGCCTTTCCTTTTATTCCCTTTCATTCCCTATGCTCTCTTTTTTCCTCTTTTCTCTGGTTTAAAAATGTCGGGAGAAGAGTGTTTTCTACACACTGATGGGAGAAAAAACAGTGATAGAATGAAAGCAGAGGGGTAAATGAGCTCTAATGAGTGATCAACATTGTTTTAATACATACAGGGTATTATAGTTATTCGGTTGGAAAAAAAAGTATCTTGAGCCAACCCTATGAAACTGCAAAATTTGCGGTTAGTTATAAGTTAGTTTAAAATAATAAAACGTGTTACATTTGATTATGAAAAGAGTGACCTCTAACAACAATACTTGCTAATTACCTCAAAGTTTGTTGATTTTACTTTGGAGCCACATTAAGTCTTTAACATCTCCATATTGGAACATGCAGACTCCACACAGAAATGCAACATTAAAACAGGGACCCACTTGCATTGATGTAGCAGTTCTAACTACTGTGATTTACAGTTTTAAGTTCTCTGCATATATGTAATTACGTGTGTAGGTGAGATGTTCATATGGTTTTAATATATTTGCCTCATTTTGTTTTCACCCTGCAGAGCCTCCTCCCGCCGTCACAGTAGAGGGAAACGTGACAGTTTCACCTGGTGTGAATGCTATACTCACATGCCATGTCGTGAGCACGGTCACCTTCAACCTCACATGGCTGAGAGGAGGTCATGACGCTCGCCTGGACCCCTGGACAAACGTCCTGGCCAACCTTTCACTGCAGGTGTCCACTGTAACGCCAGACCATTCGGGATGGTATGAGTGCATTGCTATAAATGAAGGAGGAGTGGCTGCAGAGCGAATCTATCTTACTGTGCAAGGTGGGTAGAGTATTCTCATCTTTTGTAAGTTTAATAAGTCTTCAGTATAAGCCCTCCTGCATGAGTTGTAAATTCACTAATAAGCAGCGCGACGTCCAGAAGGAGGGTCTGTCACTCTCCAGAACAATGTGTTGCGTATTATGTGTTTGACTTTGCCACTGGTCTGTGTGGTAAGATATGTACATATAAGTAAAACAACAAGCAGCAGCAAAGTGATTATTTGAATGTAGAGTGTTATGTTTCGATGAATATCTCTTTATCGGTCCAACCTGTGTACGCACTTAGTATAAGCGAGGATCACAATGGCTACGTTTGCCAGTTCTTCTCAGTCAGAGGGAAGGGAACGCCTTGGACTAACCTGCCCCTCTCTGTGTGCCCAGTCATCAATGGATTCATCACTAAATAACCTAACATTAATGTTTTTCAATTACGGAATAGTTGCCAGAGAATATGTAGAAAAACCAGACCCATCCAAACTTTTAGGAAAGGCCCAAGCCTGGAATTGCTCCGTGGTGTTTTTGCTGTGCAGTGACAGTGTGAGCCACTACACCTCTCTGCTCCCATACAGAAGACATGTAACATGTACCTTCAGAAGTGCATAGCATGAAAAAGTGGACATACACATACGTGTCAGTGAAAATGTAGACAAATGAAAACATTATTGCGGACAAGAGCATTGTATGCAATTTCATTTGTGTGTCAAACTTTGTTTTGGTGTGCATACATTTTCCGTCTGTGTGATTTACACACAGTGGGAGTGAAACCTCTGGCAAACGCAAACTACTTAGCAGATATATGGTTGTCTTCCAGCAGCCTTTGCCCCTCTTCACTCCCCTTTTCACTATAATTCATCCTAATGCTTTCCGTGAGCTGTGAAAATTATTTATGTTTGGCATTCAAAGGCACTAAAGAAGAGTTTTTCATCTCTGCAAAGCTCCTATACCTTTGTACTGACACCGATTCAGGAACACTTTGTTGAGTGGACGGAACATTTTTCACAGGCTTTCATCTGGCCAGCTAGATAGAGTATCACCCAGCACCCAGCCAGGAAATAGCAATGTATTACAGCTGCTAAAATCAGCTATTAGCAGATGATGTCATCCAGAATGAAATGAGAGAAATTCAGGAGGTATAAAGAACTTTTTTTTTAACATAATCCAATCCATCCCTGATAAACAGCTTGTGTAATCTATACAGCTAAAGCCCCAAAGTTATTTTAATGCCCATTTGTTGCTTAAATGTCATGTTTTATTTATTTGTTTGTTTGTTTGTTTGTTTGTTTGTCAGTTTGTGATTTTTTTTTCAACAAGCTATTTTTTGATATTGTAGGTGTGTTTTCTTCATGACCTAAATTCGAATTATTGAAAAGATCTTTGTGATCTTGGAATGAACTGTTGTCTCTTGGAAGTAAATGTCAGTGAGTTGAAAGGATAAGTGCGGCGTTGCAGACGAGGAACTCTGTCATTTGACTCGTCTCACTGAGTGATGAGTTGCACAGTTGACCTTAAATGTTTTCCTGGGTTCCACTGGATTGTTTTCTTTTCTTTTTTTCTCATTCACCTGTACAGTAAATCTTATTCACAGGTTGCTGTGTGTTATGGATAATGTTTTACAAGTTGCATGTCTTTTCTTTTTTTTTTAGCTTTTGTGCGTTTCTGTCTAAACCAGCTGTTAGCGAGCCCTCAGGGTTTCCTAATTACCCTCTGGTTGGTCCCTTCCTAGTGATTAGTCTTCTTTGAAGTAGTCAGCGCTGCGGACATCTTGGGCTCAAGACATTGTGCCTGAGCATAGATACACACACTAAGCTAATAAATAAATAAATAAAAAAAACAAGAGGGAGAGTTTTCTTCTTTTTGTTGTGCTATCAGTGTTCAGTATGGCTAATTTTCATTTATTATTAAAAACACTGATGTGTGTTGTCCAACCACAACAGCATTGCAGAATAGAATAGAATAGAATAGAATAGAATAGAATAGTGTATGGCCACAAAGTACTCTGAGATTATCTCAGTTCAAGTCCTGTTTGTGGCTTTTCTGTGTAGAGTTTGCATGTTTTTCCTATTTGTGGGTTTTCTCTGGGTAATTGAGCTTTCCCCCATAGTCCAGAAACATATGTTTGAGGTAAACTGGTCACTCTAGAATGCCTATTGGTTTGAGTTTGCATTTGCCCGGTGATGGACGTTCAGTTAAAATATAGAATATCGTGTGCAAATGCTGGAGGCACTCAAACTATAGTGATTGAAATCTTTATTATTATTTTGTGCTGGATTTTTTTATTTATTTATTTATTCAAAGTGACGAGGGAGAGCGTGTGAAAGGTAAAAGTACAGAGGCTAGAGAAATACTTGAGATAAGAAGAAGATACAGAATGAGAGGGAGAGAAGGAGGAATAAAGAAAGGAGAAAAAAGGCAGGTGATGAAGGGGGTGCTGAGGACACATTGCTTAATGATGCATTGAAGCGGCTGTTTAGTCAGGGTCAAAGAATGCAGCCAGACGCTCAGGTACCTCGTCATTTCTGAACTTAGAGGTGTCACCCCTCCGTAAAGGAGAGGATGACCTTATTAGAAGTAGAGGCACGTGAGCAAAAAGCCAGTTGAGCTATAAACACAGAGCGTAAGGACAAGGAGTACGTCTGGTGCGCCTTCATTCTCACAGCACTGTACAATTCGCACGGTGATCACTGTGATAGATAGGTAAAGCATTTCATTTAGTTTTCACGTCAAGGCTGTCGTACATTACATGTATTACCTGTAATTTCACTGTCAGCATCTGGTGAATGTGTCTGTGAATGTATCTGTCAAAATGTGGCCTCTGACAAAACTCCACACATTCCTTCACACCTACTGTATTTATGTGTTGCTTCAACCTTTTAAACCTGTACCTGCTCAAACTCAATCACACTGGGATGTTCTCTCATAGAATAGTTTATATAGTACAAGTCCACTCTGCCTGCTTGGCATCTTGAATGTGTATCATTTCAAAAAAGGAAAGAAATTGGTAGTGCCTTTGTTCATAGAAGATACTCACAATGATTTTCCCCAAATGTTGGACAGATCACAGCAGATGCTGGAAGAGATTCTAGCCGTGGGAATAGAACAGACAAAACACACCCTTACAAAAGATGACTTACACATCATGAATCAATTTAAAAAGCTCTCATGATGCAATAGCTCTTTGGGCCTGGTTTTAATATCCCTCACTGTTTCACCAGTAAAGAGGAAATGAGAGAAAAAGATATGCTGTGAAACATTATTAGTTGTTGTTAAAGGTTTTTGCATGTTCGAACATTTTACTGTAATATACTATGACATTTTAAAGTAACAAGTTAGCGACTATATTACTCCTTCCTTTCACCGACAAAAACTATTGTAGAGCTGCAGAACTGCCGTCGCTGTCGGTTCTACTTTCTGAGCTGATAAATATAGGTATGTTCAGTTCAGGTCAGTTTGGTTCAATTCAATTCAATTCAATTCAATTCAATTCAATAAAGTATTTATGTGCAACATCATTAGAAAAATCGAACTGATGGGAGAGTTATAGTATGATCAGTTACTGATTTTTAGTATCTTACACAACAACATCAACGACAACAACCACTACTACTACTACTACTACTACTACTAGTACTACTACTACTACTACTACTACTACTAATACAAATAAAAATGATAATCATATATTACTTTGATTAAGTTATATACAATCAGCCCTGTGATTTTAATTTCCTTTTAGAGGTGCCCAGGGTGTCAATTGAGCCACAGAATCAGACTTTCACCACAGGAGATAACGTCAGGATTAGGTGCTCGGCCAGCGGCTACCCTCCACCTCGCCTGGTCTGGACTCACAACGGCATGTTCATGACAGCATCCAGCAGGTGAATTTCTCCCATTTTAATCATATTTATGGATGTAATTTCTGTTATTTAGTTTCACTGCTACAGCTGTGATATCTTGTCTTTTGTTCACATGAACGTTACACAAAAAATACCAATTTGTGTTTCTCTGTGTTCAGACACAGGATGACCTCTGATGGCACCTTATTTATAAGAAAGTCGGAGAGAACAGATGAAGGAGTGTACGGATGTCTGGCCAGCAATGAGGCTGGGACGGACACTGTGACTTCCACCCTTTCCTACATTGGTGAATGCAACACAAACAACCACACACCAACAACTATACTGAATAGCACAATTCTTCATATATACTCTATATTGCCAAATGTATTCGCTCGCCTGCTTTCACACACATATGAACTGAGTGAAATTCCATTCTATAACAATATATGATGTCGGTCCACTCTTTGCCGCTATAACAGCTTCAACTCTTCTAGGAAGGCTTTCCACACTGTTTAGGCAATGGGATGTGTTTAGGGTCATTTTTTACTATTCTTCAAAAGGCCCTTTGGGAAGTCAGACACTGATGTGGGACAAGAAGGCCTGGCTCACAGTCTTCGCTATAATTCATCTGAAAGTTGTTCTTTTGGGTTGAGGTCAGGACTCTGTGCAGGCCGGTCAAGTTCTTCAACACCAAGCTGGCTCCTCCATGTTTTATGGACCTTGCTTTGTGCACGGGTGTGAAGTCATGTTGGAACAGAAAGGCGCCATCTCCAAACTGTTCCCACAAAGTTGAGAGCATGAAATTGTTCAAAATGTCTTGGTAGGCTGAAGCTTTCAGATTGCCTTTCACTGGAAGTAAGAAGCGGACCCCAACTACTTAAAACCAACCGCACACCATAACCCCCCCACCCCCCAATCAAACTTTACACTTGGTACCATGCAACTGCCAAAAGTCATCCGTCAGATTGCAAGATGGAGAAGAGTGATTAGTCACTCCAGAGAAAGTTGCTGACCTCTGTGCACTCTGCACCTCAGCATCCCCTGACCCCGCTCTGTGATTTTTCATGGCCTACCACTTCGTGACTGCGTTGCTGTTGTTCCCAATCACTTCCACTTTGTTATAGTACTGCTAACAGTTGATTGTAGAATATTTTATGGTGGGGGAAATGTCACGGCACAGATGGCATCCTATCACTGCACCGTGCCGGAATTAAGAGCAGCACATTTTTTCACAAATGTTTGTAGAAGTCGTCTGCATGCCGAGGTGATTGATTTTATCTGTGTCCATGGAAGTGATTCCAACACCTGATTCCAATGATTTGGATGGCTGAGCAAATACTTTTGGCAATATAGTGTATTATTTATTTGCTGCACTCATCGACTGCACCAGCTTATAGACTCTCTGTTGTGAATTCATTGTGAATCTCTTTTTCTAGAATCCCCTGTGGTGACAGTAGCACTCAGTGAGATACTCATTGGGATTGGAGAGACCACTGTAATGGCCTGTTCAGCATCTGGAGTTCCTCAGCCTGAGATCAAGTGGTACAAAGGTAACATTCATTCATCCATACACTTGACTCATTTTATCCCATTTAGAAGGCTGGAGCTGTTCCCAGCTGACATTTTGTGATTGACACATTCATATATTTCTTTATCATTTTCAATCATCTTAACAATCGTGTTCAGGCTGGTAAGGAAACCATACACTGGAGAGAATCCATGCATGTGCAGGGGAAATATGCAAATTCCACTCATGAAGGTCTGTAAATCTGTAATCAGACCAGACCTGTTCACGACACTGCAGTGTGACCCTATAGCACACTGGAACCAAATACCTATAGTCAAAAAAAAAAAAGAAAATCAACTTTTATGGAAACCTGCTGGCTTTGCAAGGAAATGTTTGTCTCCATCAGAATGTTTCACATGATTTGCTTGCACACCCAAAATATGTAAGGCTTACCAGTGAGAACAAACTGTCTAGACTCTGTTGTTTTGTTTTGCTGTCGTTGCAAGGTGATATCCTGCTGCACTCAACATCGCTCTTGGAGGTGGACACTTTTGGAGGAACACTGACTGTCAAAGAGACCCAGCGCACTGATGCAGGGCAGTACTCTTGTGTGGCTGTTAATGCTGCGGGCACATCGTCAGGAAAAGTCCTCCTTGATGTTGGAGGTAAGACTGGCACCAAGTTAAACTGACTTTGTAAAGCATTACCAAATATTTTCTTCTTTTCTTCTTTTGCAACATTCCCACAGGGTTTTTTTTTATTTCACGTCTGTTTCATGACATTTATCCATGTTGTTTTCTATTCTGAACCATGAACTCTTCAAGTCGCGATTTGCTTAGAAACTCAAAGTAGCAAAACCAACTTAGAATTACTTTTGGATTTCACCTTTCTGATTGACCCTCTGAGTGGCTTTATCCGCTCTGTGAACTCATGCATAGCTGGGAAACTTTATTCATGGTCCAGATGTCCAAATGATAGAAGCACATGGTCCCTGAAGAGGATGTTGTTAGAATACTTGTTTCTTCACACATACTTGACACCATGCACACACTTTATTGAGATGAGCGATGTATATTTATGGCATAAAATGAAAGATAGAAGCCAAAATTGGAATCTTGGCAACACATAAACACTTCGATGAATTGTTTCACAAGATAGAGAGTAACTCTGGAGGATAGCTTTGTATAATGATACAGCACCTATTTTTGTGCTCTTAATGAAGGATGCTCTTACTATGAAAGGATGTTCCTGCAATATCAACATGTGTGTGGCTGATACTGAAACAAAGTTATACAGAGTTATAGAGAGTCATGGATAAAGTTGCAAAGCAGCACTTTTGCATATGGTCCCACATATTGTAGGTAAAGGCAAAGATTTTTTTTTAATCATTCCCGTAGGTCTATAAATCTGGTGTGAACATTTCCATATCTATGATATTTGACATGAGAGGAGAAAAAACTTGCAACTAAATTAAACACAGATGGATGAATACCTCTTGAACTTTTTGCCTTTGCTATCATCATACTTTGCTGCAACAGCTGCGCCCAAGTTCACTACAACGCCGTCGGATGTAGCGATGGACATTGGCCTCAACGTGACCTTACCATGCCGGGCTCAAGGTCACCCTGAACCGAGGGTCAGCTGGCGGAGGGAGGACGGCTCTGCGCTTTTCAGCAGGCTTCGTGAACACGGCAGCGTCTCTCAGAGCAATGGAGAGCTACGTATCATTAGTACGTGTCACAGTCAAATATCTGCATTAAAATGAAACACAACTAAGCTCTGTTTACCCTGAAATGTCCCTGTTTTTGTCAGATCTGTGGGTTCAGGATGAGGCGGTGTACATTTGCGAGGCCCAGAACCACTTTGGCCGGATCGAAACCCGGGCTAACATCACTGTGACTGGAATGGGTGAGAAGTCCATTTGAAATATTTCATTGATTTCTCCAACGTTAAAACATCATGTGGTTTCCCTTCCAGTGAAAGATCTTATTGATTATACTGGAACTCTCTGATGGCGCAAATTTTAAACGTAATTTAAAATGAGAGACGGGTGATTCATGGCCATTGCTGGTGTAGTTGCAAACGTAGGTACCCTGGGTTGTCATAATGGATCTCACTTTTTATTAGAAAATCTGCTAGATTAAATGGTATAGTTGTTAAATATAGTTGTGTCACCCCTCATTTGAACAACGTTCTTTTGTAAGTGAGGTTTTTAAAAGCTAAATATGTTATAATTGATTGATTTGTCATCCTAATTCCATCTCTATTAAACTAGATTAATATATGCATGCAGTACAATTTGTGAAGCAATACTGAGGGGATTCTGAGGTGGAAAAGTGCCCAGATAACACACCCTTAAAATACCCTGCCACTTAAAAAATGCAAATACTGAATGCAAAATGCATGCATGTCCCTACCAGCATTCCTCCGAGTATGTTTGATCACCAGCAAAGTTCATGTTACTTTGAGTTACTTGGAACTGTTGCATCCATCCATGTATGGGTGTATAGGCATGTGTCCCTTTTGGTTTATAAATATCAGTGTGAGCTCATTAACACATTTCAGTGTGTATATTTGAACACAAGTGCCTTGTTAACCTTAATATCTGCTTCCTGGTTTATTTGCAGTGGAAACACACAGGGCTCTTATATGTGGGCCAAAGTTTAGGAAGCACAGACCCTTACAGATGACTTATATTAGTGCCCTACTGCCCCATTTCCCGACTGGCTCTGTTCCCTCTGAAAATATGCAGACCCAGTGAAGAAGCACATGCAAAGTAGTTTTGTTAGACAATAGAGGGATATAGGGACCTCAGCATAAGGAAGTCAGTGTTTCCACTGTGTGTGTGTGTGTGTGTGTGTGTGTGTGTGTGTGTGTGTGTGTGTGTGTGTGTGTGTGTGTGTGTGTGTGTGTGTTGTCTGTGTGTGTCTGTGGCTGTAAAATTTCTATTACAGATTGATTATTACAGATACTGCTCAACCATTACAGATTATTGTATCATTGTTTTGTCAATGCCAAATCACTAAAGCAGCTGTGATGTTAGACAATGTTAGATGTTTCTAGATGAACTTTGCAGAGATATGCTCAGAGACAAGCTGTAAAATGTCTGCTTTATGCAGTAGAATTCCATGTTAATGTGTTATTAGTGACCAAGCGTAATTTTTACATCTTATGACACATTGCAAATAGTGATAAATTACATTTATTAAAGTTGTTTCAGTTTGATTCTACATTTTGTGTGTTTATTACTTTTAATGTTCATTTTAGAAGCACAAAGGACTTTTTTCTTTATGTGTTTTTAGCACAAAAGCTGTTCCCAACATACTGTAGTTGAAGAAGATCATATGGCTGCAGAGGGTTATCTGTCTGCTATGGTTTTGAAAACCTTTTTTCTGGTGCCTTTAGTTTCACCCATCATTGCAATGAGTCCAGCATTCCTCAGTGTAATTGAGGACCAGCAGCTGACTCTTCCCTGTGTACTGCTGGCTGGAAATCCACTACCCGAGAGGCAGTGGCTACACAACTATGGCCTCGTAAGAACACAAAGACAATACTCATGATTCTGATTTTGTTTTCATGCTCCTATTTTTCTCCCTTTGCTTTATAAAAACATTTTCACTGAAACCTATTTCACACACAATTCATTTAGGTAACCTCAGACCAGTATGTGACTGTGAGGAAGGACGGCAGTCTGCATATCGAAAGGGTTCGCCTGGATGATGCGGGTGACTACACCTGCTTGGCTGAAAATGTTGTTGGAGCCATGAATCACACAACCACGGTCGACGTTTATGGTAAAACACACAAACATACAACCATGCAAACATTTCCAAAAGATTAAATTTTTCTCTAAAAGTTTTAAAATACAATATTAATAAAGTTCTTTCAGAATGGTAACAAGAAAAGCTATGCAGTTTTTTTTTAATAATGCAACATTTTATTGTTGCTCATGTTACTTTAATACATTCTATTTTGATTCCCTGATGTGTTTATAACATTTTTTGGTTCTTCTGAATATTTTCAGTTACAAACAAAAGCAAAATTCTTGTTTGAACTTAAGAACACCAGAAGTATCTGCGACTAACCTTCTTTGCATCATTTCACATATCAATGGCGTTCGTTCTGGGTCAAAGGTAGAATCAGCATTAAAGGACAATAGAGCAGAACAGCCAAAGCATATACTCTGAACGAATGTAGTCAGTAATTCAAGATAAGCAGTCTTGCCATCTCCAGATCTGTCCTCATGACTCGTAGTGTTACAGAGCTTCAGGTTTCGTTTGCTTTTTCTGCCACGGCGTCTTTGAACATTTTTTGTCAGGAGATATCGCCATCATCATTTGTACGCTAAAGGAGTCAAACTTGTCATTTGAATTGTGTTTGAGTGTGCATTGAAACCAGCAGCTGCTGAGGGGATTACAGAGCAAGAGGGGTAAATGTGTTCTTCATTCATTTTGACCAGCTTCAATAGGAAGCAAATACAAGTACTGGCTGTCTTCATTTCTAAGATTAGGTAACCTCTTTTCATATGTACATGTACAAAGCACATTTACACTATGCAGGTCAGTGGATACCTCAGTCTGCGGTTATACTTTTCATAAGTACTACAGCAGATACAGATATTAGTATTCTGTATATTACATGTACGTCCCCCGGCTAGCTCAGTTGGTAGAGCATGAGACTCACAATCTCAGGGGTAGTTGGTTCGTGTCCCACGCCGGGCGTCACCTTCCCGTGGGCTCACCACCTGCAGGAAGGTTCTTAATCGGTGCATTGTGATCTGGGTGATGGTGCTCAGACTGTCACCCCTGTGACCCGGAAATGGATAAGCGGAAGAAAATGAATGAATGAATATTACATGTAATTATTTTTGTTTGGTTGGATTACATTTTTCTTCTCGGAGAGAATCCTACAAGCCTCTCAGCTCTGATCTTTTCTGCAGACATTGTAGCTTGTAACTAAACTCAAACAAAACAGATATCGATTGAAATAGGGAGAAGTAACAAAATTAATTATCTGTTAAAAATACTGTATGCTCATTTAAAAAATGAGGCAAGAACGAATAATAAGTAGTTGCATTTCAGTAAGGGGGTCAGTTATGTTGGTCTAATTGTAGAAGCTTTACTTTTATTATGTACAGGGTTATCCAAAATAAGTTTAACTTCAGCCTTAAACCCTTCGGTCACATAAGTAAAGATACTTTCTCATGGACAAAAGAAGTTGACAGAAATGGTTTCTTTTTCTGTTTTTGTTACTTCATGCACATGGTTGACCGAATAAACTACTACTACTATTACTACTACTGCTAGTACTACTACTATTGTCAAGTTACACACAAATAGTAAGGAATTTTGTATTTGGTTGATTATATTTTTGTTGTAGCAATGGATCTTGGGATGCATTTGTGGGATGACCAACAGAGTATGTGGCTAAGGCCCATGAAAAACAAATCTGAATCTTCTCTGCCAATGCTTTGTAGTTTTCCTTTGCTTTTCTATGCCGTTGCTATTAAACTCTTGTTCTAAGTGTTTTCTGGGGCCCCCAGAATGAAAATCAGATATCTGTTTGGTACTTCTCGATGCAGCCATATCAAGATGAAATTCTCCAGCCAGTCGCACCGGAATTATCTCCAGAGTCTGGGACCAAACTATCCTCAAAGAAATGCTCAGTCCCACAGAGCAGAGTGTGAAAAAGAAATCCTCCAGACTTTGGGCTTGGAGATGTTTGAACAGCTTGACAGTGATCCTGACTTAACCACACTGGAACCATTGAGGGACATGGTTAGGCGCATTGTTTGTGTCAGAGTCACCAATAAAGCCACATTGGCTAACTTTAAGTAGACGCAGGTTAAAGAATAGGACGCCATCCCACAGCAGTGTGTGACCAGGTCGGTGCCCACCATGAGGAGGAGGTGCCAGGCTGTTGCTGTATGTGGTTCTTTCAAATTCGGTTCTTGTTAAAATAAATAATTGGCTTAATTGTCAACATGTGTTGTTTCTTCCAATGTCAATCATCTAATCCACCGAGTAAAGGTCAGCAGCAACGGCACCTTTTTGGCATTGGCAGGGAACATTTGACAAATTATCAGTGAGTGTAATCCACGCTCACTTCTACTGCTCATCCAACAAATGCATGTTCCTCACAAACGTGGCGCCATTGCTTGTCAGACACAGAAGAAAAACAAGCAATAGCACGTCAATGCGTAATAAAGGTATGTGCTACGTAACAAAACACTGAAATAGTGAATTTGAGTTGTGCTTTGTCTTTGTGGTTGCAGTGATTCCTACGATTCAACATGGTCCTCAAGTATTCAGCACAATTGAAGGAACAACCATTTCTTTGCCTTGTCGTGCCAGTGGAGTCCCAAGTCCAGAAATTACCTGGACAAAGGTCTGTATTGACAAAACCTCCAGAAGTTTAAAGAGCATTTGCCATTAAAGACGCACAGTTTTCATTCCTTCACTGTGTAATTATGAAATCTAGATGGCAAGAAATCAAGAGGAAATATGTTTAAGGCTGCTCAGGTTGCATTACGTTTTCATGAAATCTCACTAATGAGAGTCCACAGAATTCTTTATTAAAATCAATGATGCAAACATTCCGTTTCTGCATTGGTTCTGCTCTGGTATCTCCTGGAAAATATCTAACTATGTTTCCTCAGTTCCTTTTGGTTTGAAACACTTAGTAGTATTTATACAGGGTTATGTGCAGCTGCAACATTTTGCAAAGAAAGAAGCACTTTTTCTTTTTGCATGCTCATAGCAGCTCTGAACAAGGGAAATATCTGTTTTCCTAAAAACCCGGGTACGTGTAAACGTGGCCTTAGATGGGACTATCAGCTCGCATAATATGTTCAGCTTTTAAACGCACACGACAAGGCTGAACCGTTAAAGCAGGGTGTGTATGTAGAAACTCCCTCGCTCTTTTCCAACGTTGACACTAGTTTTTTGGAGTTGTAAAATTTGTGCTGGTTAAGTGAACCGTTCTGCAGAGAGAGATATAAAAGTAGCCTCTGCTAAGTTTTTCACCAGCTGTGAAAATATGATTCCTTTTTATTTATTTTTTTATTTTACTGTTTTTCAATTCATCAATAATGTTAATTATATGTAATGCAAATCAAAGTGATAAGTCCCTAGATAAGTCATTGCACTGATAAAATAATAAATAATATAGTACTTACTTTTTTCGATGCATTTAATTTCATACTATTAATGTTTCATTCAAAACTGTTTATTTAACTGCAGAAGAGATGAATAAACTGAAATTGCCTGTGTTTTATTTTTCACATCAAACTGCACATTTGTTTCTTGAACATCGGGATAATTATTAATACGGCTGAATTATGGAAATAAATTCTGGCCCCTGGCCTTGTCGCTGCTCTGATTTGTTTTCTAGGGCGGGGAGTTCCTGTACTTGGGTGGTCCAGCCTTCTCTCTGGATTCTGATGGCAGCCTCATCATCTCTTCCCCTTCTGGAAATGAGACCGGCGAGTTCGTCTGCACGGCCACTAATGCTGCTGGTCATGCCTCCAGGAAGGTCCAGCTTACTGTCTATGGTAAACCACATTACCAATTACAGACTTCTACACAGGAGAAAATGTAGCATGTCAACAATTTACAAGAAAGCAAATTTCGATACTGACAGTATTACTTCCTGGATCGTCGAAGCAATTTCCACTGCCACACCACAATACCCATGACAAAAATGACGTCACTACTAAAAGTTATATGCAAAGATCAAAAAGGATATTTTTTCTTGTATATATTTAATGTTTTATTAATTTTGCACTGCTGACTGTGAGCTGCTAAAGAATGCATGTATCATTTCTTTCCATTCCTTTCTACTCCTTTCTATTCTACAGTATTTTCCGTTCTGCTCAGTTCCAGCCCATGTTTTGCCTTGCCTGCCTTGTAGCCTCTTTAAGTGTACATCCAGTTTGTTTAGTCTTTGTGTTTGTCTAAACAGTGCGACCTCGGTCCAATGCCGGTGGCGTTGGGGGCTCAGAGAAGCCAATCAAGATGTCGGTGATTGAGGGTTTGGATGCTGTTCTGCCATGTGATGTTCACAGTGTCCCCCCTCCCACCATCAGCTGGGCCAAAGAGAGGCAGCTCATCTCTCCTTTTTCTCCCAGGTATGGCACATCCAACTTAAACATCCACGTGACAGAGGTTTCCCATCAATGACATGTTGTCCACCATGCCCTCACACAGTCAGACATAGAACTGCTCAGATTATAGGTATTTTCACAAAAATGTTGGAGCCATTTCATCAAAGCTCTAACCACAAAGTGAGAGTTGGTCTTACCTCTGCAAAATGAACACAACCTGTGTGCTGTCTGGATTGTAGTGCTCTGTCTCGGTTTGTCAACTGTTCATAACCTCAGGGTGAAGTTTGTGGTTTTTCTAAGGAGACAGAGTAATCGTACTCTTCCCAGTGATCTGTAATACTTACGGTGCACCTCCCACAGCAGCTGTAATTATGGTTGAAGGTGGATTAGTAAGAACTACTCAGTATCTGTTTACAGTAATAACTGAAATAGACGCTGTGAGTGGAAACAATTAGTGTGGGAGGGTTGTTTTTGTGTGTGTGTGTGTGTGTTTGAAGGACTTCTAGCTATCAGAGATACATTTCTCAGTCAAATGTTTTGCTGTTTGCGTATTTCTGTGACTCCTGATGGTGACGTCTTTCATTTTCCTCTAAGGCACACTCAGCTTCCCTCTGGGTCTATGAAGATCCTGGAGACTAGAGTGTTGGACAGTGGACTTTATGTTTGTGTTGCCTCCAATATTGCTGGTAACCTAACACAGTCCATTGAACTGATTGTTTTGGGTAAGTTCAAATAATAGCAAAGCCATTATGTCATCAGAGATGTGATGATGTGTACTACATGTGGGTTTAGGTTCTTTCTGCCAAAATCCTACTGCAACCCGAAAATCATGCATCCCACTGTTTTGATTGCTCATTTTTCAGCGAAATCACAGTCAACCAGCACATTTAATGTTCATGTTAATGAAATATACTTTAATCTCTGATGACATTTTATGCAAACTGATGGACCTCAGACAGTAGAAGCATGATTTTAATGTCTTTGTGGCCTCATCTTTGTAATTATATGAGCTCCAGCACAAGGAATGAAAATCAAATCTTTACTGCAGCATCAACTACACTGTCAAGTCATCACTGTAAATAAGAATGTGCTTTTATTGAGTTACCTTTTTGAATAAAATAAGAAAAAAAAATACCGATGTCAGGTTGTAGCACTTCACTTAATCATCCACTGGTGCAGTAGTATCATTGAACGATGGTGGGTGTGGATTTTGTTCACTCCTGACAATAAAAATGATTCAGCTGAAGGTCGATACATAAATCACAGTGAGGGAAATCCCCTTCATCCTCCCCAGAGAAACTAAACCGACTCTAAATTTCTTGTCGGCAGGATAGCTTTTTCTATTATGACTCGTAGAGTACCTGTTTTCTGCATCTGTTGATGATGTAAAGTTTGATGTACAGTCAAAAGCATACAGGTAAAGGACATCTGCAATTATCTGGATCAAATCAGGTAAATCGTGATAATTACTTAAAGGTGAGCGGTGCTCACTCGATTGTTTATTTTGTCAGTTGTGGTGACATATGTGTGGTTACACTGTAAAAATATCTTCACGAACATGTGTGTGTGATAAACAAAACACAGGTCGGTTTGAGGCAGAAAAGACTCATTCAATCTCATCCTCTGTCATTATAACTACAGTGCCTCCGAGCATTCAGCCTGGCCCCAGGGTAATGAAGGTACTGGTGGGTCACCCTGTGGAGCTGCCCTGTGTGGTGAGAGGAGTACCAGAGCCAATACTCACCTGGACTAAGGATGGTAGAAGTTACCTGACGTCACCCGATGGCAGCCTGTCACTGACAAATGTGGGATTGGATGATGAAGGAAGTTACACCTGCGTAGCCACCAACGCTGCAGGCAGAGATGAGGCTCGCATTCAGCTGCTTGTTCAAGGTTGATTTTAAGCTGCTTCTGTCTTCCTATTACTGATATTTAGGGGTTTGTTGACCCTTCTTTTAAATAGGAATTCATCAAATAGTACATAGCATTCCCTGTTGTGGATGGCAGAAAAATTATTCAGAGTGCAGACATGAAGTCAAATGAAAAAAGTCATCTTTGATGCAGATGATAAAAAAACACAAGTCTTCTCAAATCAAGGAAAAAAACTAATTATTTTTTAAATTTCATTGAGTGTCTCACTACAAAAGACATTTAATCACACACAGACATGGTTTTCTCAACTCAAGTTAGCAGAGGCATAGAACAAGGAGATAAGACATATTTAATCATATCATTGCAGTGTTAGAGAGCATTTCATATTTTAAGAAAACAGCAATAATAGCAAACAGCAAATCAAACAAGTGACTCAGCCATTTGGTATATTCTCCTATCAGAATAATGAATACATGCTAAACCCAGACATCTAGTTTAGGATGTGTGTTTTAATGTTTTCCTTTAGACCAGGTTTGACATTTCTTATGCCTCGATTGATGAAAAAAACGATCATTCTTTTAACAGTTGAACTTGAGACAGATACATTCTTTGTGTGTATGGATTTTAAGTAAATTTCTGTGTGGCGTCATTCTTTCAGTGCCCCCTGTTGTCGAGGTGCCTGAGCCACCTTTCAACAGTCCCCTGCAGGAGAGGGTTGCAAACCAGCGTATTGCCTTCCCCTGCCCTGCCACAGGTACTGAGCTATCTTCACACACCTTCCACGTTGCGAGAACAGCAATAAACCTATTTTATGACTTTAGAAATCGCAAGATGATGCTTTTAGGTTTGTGATTCTGTTTTGGGTTTTCGCTGGTGTCCTTCACTCTGACTCGTCTGCAGGTTTCCCAAAACCAGTGATTCGATGGTTGCGTAATGGGCAGGAGTTGGCAGGTAATGAGCCTGGTGTGTCCATCCTAGAGGATGGTACGCTGCTGATTCTGGCCTCTGTCTCCCCTTTGGACAATGGAGATTACATTTGTACCGCTGTCAATGATGCTGGATCCACAGAGAGAAAGTACCAGCTCAAAGTTAATGGTGATTGAAATGCATCTCATCAACTATAATTCATCAGAGCAGTTCTAGTGCCATATCATTCATATCATATTGATCACTCGTAATACTTCCACAGTTCCTCCTGACATCCGTGACAATGAAACGCCCGGTAACCAGTCTGTGGTCATGAGCAATCCCACCATGTTGCAGTGTGATGTCACGGGAAGTCCTGCCCCTGTCATCACCTGGTACAAGAATGGTACTCCTGTACGTGGAATCTTATTATAAAGATGTTATTGCGCTTTTCTCTGTCTCTATAATTTTTTTTGCCTTTCTGTAAATGTTACCATGCACAACTCAGTAAAATATATTTAATTTCCTTTTATTAACAAAGGCGCTCATAGAGCCTATCAAAACAAACTACTCTGCCTTAGTTTTTCTACATGATGAAAGCTATAATGATTGAATAATTATGATGAGTTTGGCAATTGCGGATGCAGTATCCCACTTTGTCAGCAGATTTTTGTTCCTTTGGCTGCTTTTTACCCACCAGGCACCGGTGGAGGAAATTGAAATCTACACATTGATTTGCTCATTCAAATTAAACAAAGTCAAGATACTCTGCTCATGTGAAGATTGTCTCCAAAACTGACCTCTTTAAGTGTTTATTAATTTTACCTGAGTGAGCAAAAACTTCTCCACTTGTAGGATGTGTTGTTATTTTTGATGTGCTTCAATTCTAAGAGATACCCTTTTAGTTTAGATTCCATCACTATGAAGACTTACAATTTGTGCGGTTGTTACAGTCAGAGAGATTCTTCTGGATTTGGAGTTTTGTTTTTGTGTGTGATTTTACTTTTTGTGTTGATCGACAGGTAGTTCCGAGTAGCAACGTTCTAATTACTGGAAATGGAAAAACCCTGATGCTGCTAAAAACACAGACAGCGGATGCAGGTGGCTACAGTTGTAAAGCCATCAACATCGCAGGCAGTGCAGATAAAGACTTTTTCTTGGATGTATTAGGTGCGTAAAGAGAGCGGGTATTCACCTCACTTTTAATAAGTGCTTGTGTTTCCGACAAGGTATTTTAATGTCATGTTCTTAACTCTACTTAGACAAATAGTATAAACATGTGTTTTAATGTTTTACTCGGAGGGAAAATGGGTTTCCATTTTGATAACGAATACGTACGTTTTTCCTTCTGTGCCTCAGTCCCACCGACAATTCTCGGATCTCAAGCTCTTCAGGCTGTCTCAGCAATTCTCAAACAAGATGTGACTCTGGGGTGCAAAGTGCAAGGACGGCCGTTCCCCTCAATCCAGTGGTACAAGGACAGAAAGTATGACTTCTCTTTGTGCTTAAACAAACAGAATACAACATTCAGCTTGATGTGTCTTCATTGCCGCCTTCTTCCTGACTCCTATTTTCCTTCCAGGCTGGTGTTCCTGAGTGATCCCAATCTGGAGGTCACTGACAGAGGTCAGGCTTTGAGGATAAAAAGTGTCCGTCTTGGAGACGAAGCCCACTACCAATGTACTGCCACAAATACAGCTGGAAAAAAGTCTAAGGAATTCTACCTTAATGTACACGGTGAGTGTATGTTACTGTTACAATATTTCTTTTTATTTAATGATTCCTGACGCTGGCTCCATCTGCAAGTGGACAGTACAGGCCCGAGGATTTGCTTGCTGTGAAGCCAGAAATAATTGAACCTAAATAAATTGAACCTGTCTACGAAGACCATAGGCCGACACATTGTACATGTGGAAAACCGCCCATTTCTTTTCTTTTCTTTTTAGGCTCTTTCTTGCTCTTGGGGTGCTCCTGAATGTATTTATCCAAACATT
Organism: Lipophrys pholis; assembly: GCF_963383615.2. Taxonomy (NCBI): domain Eukaryota; kingdom Metazoa; phylum Chordata; class Actinopteri; order Blenniiformes; family Blenniidae; genus Lipophrys; species Lipophrys pholis. The sequence goes on along the minus strand of NC_137640.1, from coordinate 19,057,177 downwards.
ATTTGATTCCTCTTTGATAAAAGCATAACAATGGTGCAGACAAATGACCTCTAAATGAACCTAAAACAGGCTGTGACAATCTGCCCTGTCACAGAAGTACCATACTCTTAGAGCTCTTAATTGGTGTGTTCAAGAGAGTGACTTTTGGTGCAATATTGTCCTTTAAACACCTGGAGAGGCTATAGATGCATAATCTGCTAATGAATGAATGAATGAATAAATGAATGCATGATGTAGAGGTCCAGCAAGTGTTCTGTTAATTGTGTCAAAGGTCCCAGTGTGACCACAAAAGACTGAATAAAAATCTATGAACTTTGTGATCTCTATTTTAAAATTTGGTACGGAATAATTAATTGCGTCACAAGTCTGAACAGTTGAAGACAAAGATTGAATTATAAATGAGGCCAAAGGAGAAGAAAGAGCAAATTGAGCCCCAGATTCACAAAATGATCTTCAGGGAGTTTGCAACCTTGACTGGTGGTTAGAATGCTGAGAAAGGAGGCCAATCACAGAATAACAACTTAACTTCACCTTCAAATCAGAGTTGGCTTGAACAATGTGTTTAAGCAACCCAGAATACTTCATTTATTAACCAACTGTGAATACACTACATATAAATCTTTACAGTGTCAAATTTCAGCCACAATTTCAACCAGTATTTCTTCTTTTGATTTACCCCAGTGCCCCCCTCCATCAAAGGAGGTAACCTAACCACAGATATATCCGCTCTTCTGGACACAATGGTCACGCTGGAGTGTGAGGCACGTGGGGTTCCTCTACCTACCATCACCTGGTACCGAAAAGGGGAGGCCATCCTGTCCAGCCGTCAGGCTCAGTACGTAGAGCGAGGTCACTACCTGAAGATCCTTCGGGTCCAGGCATCGGATGCTGGTCAGTACACCTGCAAGGTGACCAGTGAGGCCGGGAGCGCCGAGAAGGGCTACAAGCTGGATGTCTACTGTAAGAGCTTGACACTTCACGTCAGATTTTACCCCACTGCGCATCATCTTAAAATTAAAACTGTTTAGTTACTTTTCTTTATTTCAAGATGTTGAAAATGTAGAGCACAACTTCAACACAAAATCAGGTTTGATGACGGATGTGTTTAAATAGACATATGATTATTGAAGACCAAATGATATCGTCACTGATATTAAACCTAACACAGGACTATATGTGTTATATATATTTTTAAATAAAAGTCAAACACAAATATAAATCCACTCAGCTTTGTGTGCGTTTACCCCAGCCTTGTTTGATCTGGACCAGAGTTCATTTTAGTAACTTTCATGGAAAGTCCGCTTTGTTTGGGCATGTGTGAACGCTCTCCCGAAATCTGATCCAGATCAAACAACTGAACTCTGGTCCACTTGAAAACATTGGTCTTGGTTCACTTGCAAATTAACTGAGGTCCGGTTCACGGGACTTCTGCTTTTAGTCCAGACCAATCAATGAGCTGTTTTTCTTCTTTTCATACTTTATTTCCTCTCTGGTCAGTGTACGTTTTGGGCGATAGCACCCTCAAAGGAGAAGCTGTTGTACTTGCATGACATTGTCCAAGCGATTTGATCCAACCAAACTGAGTCCCAGACTACCCTGGTGTGAAAGCAGCCTTTATCTGTCTTGTTCATGCATCTCATCTCTCCACAGTGCCTCCTACCATTACAGGAGGAGCCGAGGGGCCCACTGAGAGAAAAGTGGTCCTCAGTAAACCTGTGATCCTGGAGTGTGCGGCAGAGGGGCACCCTCCACCCTCCCTTACTTGGCTGAAGGATGGAGTACCTGTGCGTGACGGGGAAAGTGTCCAAGTGCTTGATCGGGGGAGGAAAATCAAAATCCTCTCAGCCACCATCTCAGACTCGGGACGCTACGTCTGTGTGGCTACAAGCGTGGCTGGAGAGAAGGAGGTCAAATATGACGTCAGAGTGTTAGGTAATGAAAGCACAAAAAATATTACTTCCACATGACACATTGAGAGTAATGGCTGAGCAAATCACCCTGGACTTTGTCAATGCAATGCAAAGACATTTAATAGCTTTAAATGCATAATTTATCTCAGGGCAGACTCATTTGTGTGCAGGTACAAGTAGCAGTCTAAAGTTTACTTTTAATAAGTCTCATTTTTTCCATGTTGTTTTATTTGCTTTAACTGATTTTTTAAATCTGTGAACAAAAACATGGATTTACACACACAGTGTAATGCTAACAAAGACATCTTTTTAATAGAAGACCATTCTTTAATGTAAGAAAAGCACAGAAATTACTTAAAAACTTAAAAATGGCCACAGACTTGTGAATGTTTTCCTTTTTCCAGAATCAGCATATATGTTCAGAACCGTATAGTATTGCAATATGACAAAGCCTCGAATATATAGCCTATTTATCCAGTTAGTTCAGAGGATTGTGAAAGGGATTCACCTTCAGTATTTACTGATAAGTCTCCTGCAGTAACAGCTGGGAAAACAGTATGCCGTTGTCGGCAGGATTCGAACCTGCGCGGGGAGACCCCAATGGATTTCTAGTCCATCGCCTTAACCACTCGGCCACGACAACTCATGTCGACACGAGCTGATGCAGTTGGCTTTAGCTGGAGCTGTTGGCATGTGCACGTTTCACATGGGAATTTGACACCTGACATTTCATAATGCAGTAGAAGTTTTTCAGTTTAGCTGCACCCTGAAAATTATTGTCTTTCTATTTGATCAATATTTATGCATATGTGCACTTGTGTCACAATATCATAGGCAACTGAAGCTACTGGACCAGTTCTTGGCTCGAAAAGAGTGAGGAAAACAGAAAACACACCAGAGATCACTTATGAATGAACAAGCTGGCTGTTTAGTCCAGAACTAATATACACAAACACAAATACATCCAAACAGAAGAAACAGATCACAACCATATGATAATAGGGACCTGACTTGTTTTATGCCCTGGGTGAACATTACTTAAGTTTACACTCATTCCTAATTGGTTTTGGATGGAATTTAATGCAAATTCTAATTAAGTTTAGGTTGGACCATTTCTTCAAATTCCCTTTTATCTTGTGTCCCTTGTATCTTTAATTTAGCAAGTAAATCTTACTTACCATCGACATTATCTCTTGAGTCATATCCACAGTCCAACAGTGACAGGGGTGTTGCAGATAGCAACAATCCAGCAGTGGTGTTGTCTTTTAACGAAAGTCCAGGTACTCACAAATCCTTGGGTCAGGCTCGCCGTTTCAGGTCAAATGCAGGAACACTACAACCTCGTGCTGCAGCACATGCAGCCCTGAACCGTCTGCAGCCACCAAGCGGGCATGAAGTTCCCCTTTGCGAGACAAAAAAACACAAAAATTAAATAAAGTCTCTTTTTACACAATGTTTAACTGTACATAATCTCTAAAGTAACCCACCATTACCCACAGATGCTTATGTAAAATGACGTCATAGCATCTCGTCCACAACATGCGACTCACCAAAACTGTGTAACTTAAGCTCTCCCTTCCAGGCAGAGTGTAAAGATAATCCAAATTTTTGAAAAAATGCATTTCAACTCCTTTTATCATTTTTTTCAACTGCTTCTCATTTGTCGCTATTGCTGCACTGCTCCGCTCACCTCGCTTGTCAACACAGGCATCACATGAAAATAAAAAAGTATTACTAGATTTCTACACACTGCATAATAACAAATGAATGAAATGTATTGTAACTTTTAGGCATTTTCATCAATGAATTGAATATTTATCCAAATTATTGTAAATGATTCTCTTTTCACTTTCAGTTACTGTATTTAAGATTGGGTTACACAAACCTATATATTGTTAAACTGAATCTTTTCACTCCCAGTTCCTCCTTTTATTGACGGAGCTGATAGTGTGACAGACACCACTGTCATTGTTGACAACCCTCTGGAACTTGAGTGTCACGCCACGGGAACACCTGCACCCACCATCAGGTAAGAACTTCATCTAACGCACAAACAATTATGAAGATGTGAACAGACGTGTATGCACACCAAAAATATCTCTCAAAACTTCTCTCTTCCAGGTGGTACAAGGATGGAAAACCAGTCAAACAAGGTGAAGGACTGCGGGTTGCAGCCAATGGCCGACAGCTGGTTGTTTCCCGCGCTCAACTCTCTGATACCGCACGTTTTCAGTGTGTGGCCTCTAATGAAGCAGGGGACCATGAGAGAAACTTCAATGTCATCGTTCAAGGTAGAACATTTAAATGCTCTCATGGATCAATAATGTAAACAGTTTTGCAAATGTTGTGAATGTAATATACTATCGATACTGTGAATGCAAGCTGCAGGAAATCATCTGTTTTGGGTAAATACGTCTCTCTATAATACCTTCCTTACCTCACAATGATGAATGAAAAAAAACAAACATTTGTGCTTTGTACTTCTCTAGTGCCTCCATCTATCCGCACCACTGGACCTGCTGAACGTTCAGTGGTTCTTCAAAAATCCATTGGTCTGGAGTGCGTTCCTAATGGCATCCCTCCTCCTAGTATCACCTGGCTTAAAGATGGCCGACCTGTCGACACAACAAAGGAGCACCTGAAGGTTGATCCCATGACTGACTGAATATCCATGTCACTAAAGTCTGTGCATCAGCTGGAATTCACAGGGGAATCAAACTCACTTAATTTGCAGTACCTCACTCCACTTGCATTACTCACAAAGATGGATTGTTATATGTCTGCATTGCAGGCAACAGTTCAAGTGAGGCAGCACAGGATTTATTGTTTATCATTTCAAATGGGAATTGAAACTACATAGTGATGAACTGTGCCTTGGTTTGTGAACGTCTTCAAGAAATTATGTCAGAAAAGAAAACACAGGTTCACATGCACTCAGACTCCCATGTGAAAATGTTTCAAGCGAATATTTCAGAAACTCTGACATAGTTACATCGCATGCAATCCCTGTCCACTTATTGCTTGTTCAGACTCTCTTTGTCTTCTGTGCTTATTTCTCCCACAGCTGGAGTCAGCAGGCAGGACACTAAAAATCATAGAGGCGAGACTTGAAGATTCTGGTAGATACACCTGCCTTGCTACCAATGCAGCTGGTGAAGCTCAAAAGCACATACGACTCAGTGTCCATGGTAACTTACAAAAACACAAAGAACTCTAGACGTTTGTTTCCTTTCTCTCTTCCTGCTGCTATCAAGAGACTAGGTGGAGACGTGAGAATATCATCTAATAAACCGCTGCTTGTGCGTAATGTTCTTGCCCCTCAGAGCCTCCTAGTATCCCAGACTCTGGACAGAGCATCAACCAAACCATCCTGTCAGGCTTCCCCACTGAGCTGCAGTGCAAAGCCACAGGCAGCCCATTACCTGGTAAGATGACCCGCCGTCTTCCTACTAGGTCCTGCTGTGCTCTGTCACAGCTTGCAGGGCGTTGTTTCCTCTGACCGTAAAGTAGAAATTGGTTTTGCTGTAGCCTCCCTTATCTTTAACCATTGAAGAAAGAGCAAAAAAAATATCTTGGATGACTCCCTACAGGCTTCTTCACTTTCCTCTCACTCCCTTCTTTTCCATTTGGACAACTGTACTTCCCCACACGCTCAGTACAGATAAGCGCATAAATTCCAGTGTAATTAAAACACTCTTTTCAAGACCCATGTCTTTATTTTTGCAACAGCCGTTAAATCCCAAACATATGACATCTGTGAAACCATGTATCTTGCAAAAATGTCTTAGTATCAATCTGTTCGAGTGCCATTTTATATGTGTCCAAAAGGAACATATTTTTTAAATGTGTTTTTTATTTATTTAGGCAGATAATAAAAATACACGTGTGTATTGCCTCTTTATGAGCTCAGTCTGCTGTAACGCATAATAGGGGGATAATTGGACACAATGGTGTGAAGGATATTCAAATTGCAAACATTTGCTTTGCAGTGTATTCTGATAGTTTGCTTTATTTCATTCAAGTGAACGCGCCTTTTATTACTTTTGTGTCTCAGCCATTACTTGGTACAAAGATGGTCGGCCTCTGACCAGCGCAGCTGGTGTGACAATACTGAAGCGAGGCCAGGTGCTGGAGATTGAACGGGCGCAGCTGTCTGACGCAGGGATATACAAATGTGTTGCTGTCAACCTGGCTGGAGTGGCTGAGATTTCTCATAACCTGCAGGTGTTGGGTGAGTGACTTTTTCACATGTCTTTCATTAGATGTTATCCTTCGCAGATAACAAATAAAAGTACATGCAAATAAACAGGAAATGAGTCATTGACACACAATTAAAATGTCCTTCTTCTACTTTTTAATAGGCCAGCAGTATAGTGGACATTGCTAGATGTGTCCCGTCATTATTAGTAATATTGTCATGATCTTCATCATCATCATTTATTAGGTCCGAGCACCAAGTGGTGCAAAGAGCCTATTGAAATGCAAGGAATTAATATTATTCTCTCTTCTTTTTTCCATGTGGAACTGCTGCATTTTTGGCGGCCTAAACATACTAAAATCAGTATGAAAAGTGGCGAACAATTTTATATTTCATGGAAACTATGCATGTGTGTGCCAAAGTGGCTCCATAGCGCCCCCTACAATTTTTTTACATTTATAACATCTACTATGGGCGGCATGTTTCACCTACAACCGCAGATTTTCATTGGCATATGCAGCGTTTCTGGCCACACGAAAACATTTGTGACAAATTTGGTCAGTATATACAACAGGCCTTCTTGATGGAAGGTTATCAAAATCTTCTGAATAAGTCAAAGGCCGTGTTGCTTGCGGCGCACTGAAAATCAACCTGTTGTCATCAAACAGGAAGTGATGTGTAACTCTGCTCTATAAGCTTCAATCTGCTTCAAACTTGTGTCATTACAATTCTGCCCTGATCACATCCATATGCTTATGTCCATTCACAGTCATAGCGCCACCTTGTGGTATCAGGAATTTGACTTTATTGACACTGAAGCACATCGCCACCTTACATTTCCATCACACTGTGACGTGCAGCAAACCTCAGCATGCACCACGTTCCAATGTGTGTGTTTGCGTGCGAGGACCCGTTCAACGATGCTTGCCGCTTTAACTATTATTGTGCTCTTCAGTGCCTCCGGTCATCTCCAGCCGAGGTGGGACTGTAACAGTTGTGGTGAATGAGGCTGCCAAGCTGGAGTGTGAGGCCACTGGTGTCCCCTCACCCAGTCTCACATGGCTCAAAGATGGCAGCCCTGTGGCAAGCGTGTCACATGGCATTCAGGTGTGCATGATATCATTAGAGAGTTGTTTCATGTCAGCATGAAACTCACTCTACACATTTTTCCGTAGCTGTGTCTTAAGTGAGTTGATCCCTCATAAGTTTTCCTCTTCATCCCAGGTGCTATCTGGTGGCAGAGTATTGTCCTTGAACAGTGCGCAGGTCAGTGATACAGGCACGTACAACTGTGTGGCTGTCAATGCCGGAGGAGAGCAACACAGAGAGTACGACCTGAGGGTGTATGGTGAGAAAATCATTCAACTTTATTTTTCACACAATGCTCAATGCATCCTGTTAGCACATCAGCTTCCACATGTGTGTGTGCACAATATCAATTCTGCACCCATATTTAAACATGCAAACATTAGTAGATTAAGTGCTATAAGTTCCAGAGGTTATGTGAGCACCTCTCAGTGTTCATTTTCAAATGTTGCTCAATTTTCCTTTTGTTTACATGATATTTATGTGTCAATAATGACACCATCTTCATCAATATCATCTCCAGCTTTACAGAAATGCAGCAAGATTTGTTTGTCTTGGATTTAAGAACACTTTTTTACATTTATATTTAAAAAAAATATATACATAATTAAGATTAAAAGTGTTGGGAAATGCATAATTTCACGTGTTTTGACATCTTCTAATTATGAAAAAAGTTTCTTGTTGATCTTTGTGATGTTGTTTTTCTTCACTCCCTCCTTGGTTTCCTCGGTGAACCAGAACAAACATGAAATTAAATACTGAAACAATATCCAACAAATTGCAGTGAGCAAAACGTGCATGAAGAGGAAGTATGCTTCAAATGAAATCAGCATTTAAATAAATGTTGTCAGTTTACTGTAGAGAGCAGAGCTTGATGGTAAACTATTTGTTATACAGCTCTAATCAAAGCAAATGTGGCTGAGGTAAAATGAGACACGTGGTTTACATATAACAAATAGCAAAGTCTGGGATTGTATGAGTTCAACCAGATATGTGTGTTTGAACATGTGGTCATAGAAAATCCCAACATCCACATCAGATGTTTCCTCAAAGAGATTTAAAAAAAGAAACCTGTGCACTGAAATGAAGGCAGATTTGTTGTGGTAATTGCTACCATTCCTCAGCAGCTTCCTGTGTCTGGACTACCACTGAGAGAGAGCCTGGGTCTGTCCTTCCTAATGACCTCAGCTTTGTCTGAATGGACCATAATGCAAGGGAAACCGACCTGCAGTCATTTCCTGGATGCAGATTCACCCCTAAAGGGTGACTGCCTCATGAGGAATAGATAAACATGAGCTCAGGAAAAATGCCTTTTTAACTAAATAGTCTCCGCATGATCTAAGGATTCCTGTTTCCAATCAAATTGAAGATATATTCTGTCTCATGGTATCAAAGGTTGTTAGTTATTTTTTGGAAGTAGTTTGTCTTGTTTGAGTTCTTAAGTGTTGAAAATTATGTTGGACGTCACAGCAACAAACATTGTTGATATGATCAGACAACAATTTTGTTCCTTCTTTTCTTCAAAACATAATTATTTATGCATCTCTGCACATGGTAGTAATTTCCATGGAGATTAAATTTCACCAACTTCTGGGAAATGAAGCTACTCTCGTTTTTTATACTACAAACCAAATGTTGAATGAAGAATTGGTTTTATGGCGCCGCCATAATCCAAGATTGAATTAGTGGTTAAAGAGCACCACATGCAGAACCTAACTGAGGTTCTGTATCTTAGGAAGCAATTATTCTGCTCACTCATTGGGTAGCCTACAAAGTTTTTGGCATGGAGACTGACAGAGGAGGCTGACGTCTACATTGAGAGACAACTACTGTGAAAGAATGTCGAAACATTGCAGGCTACAAATAAGTATTTTACAGATCACATCACAAATGGAAAGTCTTTTGGCGGCTTTGAGAGGCGTATTTTGTATTTGAGTTGTGACCCTCCTATGCTACTATAATTGAAGAACAAGTTGATAAAAACAGTGTTGTGTATTTGATGCAGTGTGATTTCAGAGCCGCAAGAATATGGTGTGTTATTCAGTTAAATCACACAAACACGGACTTCCCAGTTTAATTATTTTCAGTTATTTTCTTTGAACGGTGGGCTACTAAATCTTCCAATGTATTGAACTCATAAACTACTATTTTATAATCGATGATAAATGAATAACAACAATGAATGACAAATGATAGATTACCTATCAATATAATCAATATAATAATATTATTAAAAATTGCATAATCTTCTGAAATACAATGTACTGTTCATTTTTGTAACTAAAGACTTGAGTTATTACACTAAATATGCAAGCACCAACCACATCACAACATTCGGTAGTTAGTTACTCTCAGTTGGGGTGAATTACTCTAGTATGGACACACAGCTGAAGGAGGGACCGATGTGGTGACATTTACCAATTCAGGGAAAATAAACGATCTGAAAGTGATTTGAATGTAATGACAGCGAGATTGATGCAGCACTCTGAAAGTCGATACTTCCGTGGGTTTAATAACATCAGGAAATCATTAGTTACATGGTAACAACAAAACAAAGGAATATTATCTACATCATATCGGCAAAGTATCAAAGTGTAAACAAATGGGCTTTCTGACATTGACATGTTTTCAATCTTTAACAGACATAAATGTGTCCCAGTGAATATTAACCATGAAACATTTGAAGTGACTTATATTTACTCACATGTGTCTACCACAGTGCCACCGAACATAAAGGGTGAAGAGGTGAATACTACAGTAATGTTTGGTCGTCCTGTGGAGCTCCACTGCCAGAGTGACGCAATCCCCCCACCCACACTATCCTGGCGCAAAGATGGTCGCCCGCTCTTCAGGAAGCCAAGCCTCACAGTGTCAGCAGATGGCAGTCTGCTTAAGGTACAGCTCATCGGAATCATACAGCCATCTTGAAAGAAGGGAATCTTTCGTAGAAAGCTATGTGGGACATTCATGTATTCCACAACTTAACTGGCATCACTCACTTTCCATGAGGTATCACTGTGTTTTCTAAACTGTAAATCTATTTGGCAGGTGGACAGTGCCCAGGTGCAGGATTCGGGCAGGTATACGTGTGAAGCCACCAATGTCGCAGGAAAAACAGAGAAAAACTACAACCTCAATGTCTGGGGTGAGTTTATTCTAATCATAATCAGTGGCTGTTTGTGTGTTTTGTTTGCAATGAAAAGTCAAGTTTCACTTGTGAATTAACTCTGAAACTGTAAGCAGCCCACTGTTGTCCATATTTCAGCTACAGACTATTTGCAAAGCATGTAGGCTCCTCTTGTAACATCACAGTGTCATGAGTCATGATGCAGGACATACTTACTGACACCATTCATGAAAAGCAAACATATTAGATGATGATAAATGTAAGAAAGAAAAAAAAAGTACCACTTGTGAACTAAAATAAAAATCAAGGATAAAAGTGATTGAAAGATCGCAGCTAAAAAGTCCTTAATGATAGAGTGAAGCAGGCAGGGTACAGACCGACATGAAGTGACGTCGCACACTCACAATGGGACATTGTTAAGATCAAACATGTAGGAATTAACTTTAAACTATACCACTGGAACATGGGAGAAGGAAACTTTGAAAACAAGATGACAAGGCAGGCACTTAACGATACACAAAAAACGTAGACAGGAATAAACACTGGGGCTGCGACACAAGTTTTTTGTGTCTGTTTCTCTCTGAAGTCTTTCATGATCTGCAGTCCTAAATAGTTTTGTGTCCTCTCTTCCTTTTGCCAGTTTGGTGAGAGCACAAAATGTGAAAGAGGCAGAGTTATTTGAAGAAAGCCAACTCAATTCATTCCTCTTCTGCACCCACTTTATCCACTACGGTCCCCGGGAGTGCTGACAAATAACAATACCTTGGACAGGATGCTAGTCCATTGCAGTGAGAACACGGAGACATAGACACTCACATTTACATTCACAAGTGCAATTTAGAGGCGCCAGGTTATGAGGCACATCGCCATGCTCTGGGAGGAAACTAGTGTAGAAAAACAGAACAGAAAAACCCCACACATATATAAAGAGAGCATATCAACTTCTCACAACAAGGCCGCTGAACTTGGAAACAGAGATTTCTAACCACTACACATCCAACATCTACTGTGACCGGAACTGTTTAATTCACGTTTAGTAAATCTTGTTTCTTCCAGTGAAAACGTGTTTCTGTTTTTGAGTGTGATGTGATGTGATGTGATGTGAGTGCCTCTTTTTTGTTTCCTCTCAATGTAACAGTTCCTCCCAGCATCCGTGGCTCAGAAGCGGTGTCTCCTCTGACAGTGATTGAAGGAAATCTCATCACATTGGTGTGTGAATCCAGTGGAATACCTCCTCCCAGCCTCTCATGGAAGAAGGACAGTAAGTGTAAATATGGTAGAAAAATAAAACAATTGTGCCTTATGTACAATGTGTAAATTAGCTTTGTGGTTGACCTGTTTTTTGTCTTTGCATTCAGGTTCAGAAGTTAAGTCTGACCAGCGGGTCAGAGTTCTGTCAGGTGGTCGACAGCTGCAGATCTCCAGTGCTGAGAAGTCGGACACAGCCTCATACTCCTGCACAGCCTCCAGTGCAGCAGGCACCACCTCCAAGGAGTTCAGCCTCCAGGTCTATGGTAAGTTTACATAACGAAATCATCTGGTAACGATAATGAAATTGTTATTTTTTACAGTATTATAAAAGCAAAATACCTGGAATTTGTAACGCGAGCAAGGTAATGTAATAATAAAGTTCTGCCTTTAACACAAAGAAACTCTTCTGCAGCAAACAAAGTGATGGTTTAGGAGAGGAACCAAGTGCCATCAAAACGATGATAAACGTATAGATCAATCGATCCCCACTTTAAACAGAAAAAATGTGTTTTTTGCAAATCTGTGTATTTTTACAACCGAAAAAAATTTAAAATACATTCATTTACATTTTGACTGATTGCATGACAGAGAAATAGAGCCTTTTAGTTAAAAAACAATCCATTCATGGATATTTCTTATTATGACCCTGGTTCATCAGGGTCAGAGTAATCAATTAAATGCCATGAAGTTTTATTTGTCATTGAAACATCTTCAATATATTCTTTAGGTTTCTGTAAAAAAAAAAACAAAAAAAAACACCAACAAAAACCTCATACTTTTCTTCACTTCAGTTCGCCCCTCCATCAGACACAGTGAAGATGATGCAGACGACATCACTGTGACAAAAGGAGGTGATGTGACCCTCCAGTGTGCCGCAGAGGGCGTGCCACGACCGGCGGTCACATGGCTGAAAGACGGGCGTCCCATCACGGGCCACCATGGTGCCAAGGTCCTGAACGAAGGGAGACTGCTGCAGATTAAAGACGCCAAGGTGTCAGACACGGGACGCTACACCTGCATTGCTGTGAACGTAGCAGGACAAGCTGACAGCAAACATGACATCAGTGTTCATGGTGTGTGTTAATGAGTGGTTAAGTCAACTTTTAAGTCTTAATTTTGGAGCGTTTTAATCATTATTTCCTTTTTTCTCCTTTACATTTTCAGTCCCTCCAAGTATTATCGGCCAGGTACAATTTCCTGAAAATGTGAGTGTTGTAGTGAAGAACCCTGTTGCTCTTCACTGCGAAGCATCTGGCATCCCGCTTCCTGACATCTCATGGCTGAAGGATGGACGGCCAATTAAAACTACGAGTTCAGTGCGTGTCCTCTCAGGTCAGTTGCTTGTTTTCATGGGAAACAACTTTTTTGGGGCATTCCACAATGACAAAATAAATGTAACTCATTTAATTTTGTTATTTTGCAGGAGGACGCAGTTTGCGTCTCATGCATGCTGCAGTAGAGGATGCTGGGAGGTACACCTGTATCGTCTCTAACAGTGCTGGAGAGGAGAGGAAGAGCTTTGATGTTGACATCCTCGGTAAGAGCACCATCCATATCTATGATTGTTGCTTTCTTGTTTAAAGTTACTGTGCCAACTGAAATATGTTTTAGACGTTTATATAACTTGAGGAGATACAGTCATTTTTTATTTGTTTTGGATTGGCAGTCCCTCCAAATATTGTGGAGGAGGGAACCCTGGTGGATACCAAAGTGAAGGAGAAACACAACGTCACTCTCAATTGTGAAGCATCAGGTAATTTACATGATCAGTTATTAAAAAACATTGTTGTTGGTTTTTAATAACTGTCACAGTAAAGATAAAATCAGTACTTTGCCAATCTTCAAATTTTTCTTCTTAATTATTTAGGAAATCCAGCACCAGAGATTAAATGGCTGAAGGACGGGCAGCTGTTAGTGTCTGACAGGCGGCACCAAATTTTGTCCCATGGTCGTTTTCTACAAATTTCTGGAGCCCAGGTTGGAGACACGGGCAGGTACAGCTGCTTGGCATCGAACAGTGCAGGAGACCGCAGCCGACATTTCAACCTCAATGTCCTGGGTACAAAGACAAACCTGTTATGAAAGGTTTTTCCAAATAAATCAAGCTTTTCTGCAGCAATGCAGGTCTTCTTGTGACGTGACTGCTGTGTATATCCGACCCCTTCTTGTTCCAGTTTCTCCCACCATTGCTGGGTCTGGCCCTGACAGGTCTGCAGAGGAGGTCACGGTAACCCTGAGCAGCCCCACCTCCCTGGTTTGTGAAGTCCAATCTTACCCTCCCGCTTTCATCACTTGGCTTAAAGACGGCACTCCGTTTGAATCCAGACGAAATGTCCGAGTCCTACCAGGTTTGCGATCACAGTGGACACAGGAAAAAAACTTTAACGATTCCATAGATGTGGTACATTTTCTACCCTTGCTTTTACAGGAGGGCGAACACTGCAGATTCTGAATGCTAAAGAAGAGGATGCTGGGAGGTATACCTGTGTGGCCACTAATGAGGCTGGAGAAACACTGAAGCACTATGAGGTCAAGGTTTATGGTGAGACTCCTGCATCTCTGTGAACACGCTGTATCTTTCTTCACAAGGAACAAGAGTACAACATGAGCTCTGCAGTATCAAAACTCTGTGCTTTAATGCAGGTTGGGATTGGCCGTGTGATACAGCATTCTTTCTGTGCTTCTCTTTTGTAAACATGCATTCATACCTATACACATACAGTATGTATTCATATAGGTTAAATATAGCAGCTACCTATAGCTATACATACCTTTATTCCACATATATGATGTTTAAATCTTAGCGAATATGACCCAGATTTCTTCCAAATTTTCAACAGAGATAGCATAATACTAAAGCGCAACTTGCACCCTAAAACCATTATATGAGGTTTTTTGTTTTTTTTTATTAAAATCCAAACAAAGTGACAATGGCAAGAGGTTATATTAGCGTTATTGCACTTTTTTTTTAAATGTGAAAGTGATGAATGATGAGTAATTGCTTTCATAATTTAAATTCTCTCAAGTTATCGTTACAGACTATTCTCAAGAGATAAGATATCCTTGAAAAATATGTGTTTTACTTACAGGTAGAATGTAATTGAACCTGTCAATTCAGAATCATCCAAGTGTTGGGTTGTTGACAGTTGCCTGTCCAGAGTGAATGTCATAGATAAACTTAAGCACTTTTTGCAAGCAGAAAAATACATAATGGTGCAATTTGAAGGAATGTTATTGCCTTTTTTTTTTTTTATATATATATTGTTTTTGTGATGTTTTTGGTTGTTGCTTGTTCTTCTTGCATGTCCTCATCTGTAATCATCAACCTCCTTGCTGGCCTTCCTCTTCTATTCAGCTTCATCCTCAGCATCCTGTTCTCTATTTAGCAATTATCTCTCCTTCATACATGACCAAACCATCACAACCTTGTTTCTATGACTTTAATGATAAACTGTCCCTCTAATGTATTCATTAATATCCATTCAGCTCACTCTCATATAAAACCTCATAAAGTTCAGCTTTGCCACCTCCAGTTTAGCTCCCTTTTTGTCTTTTGTTCAATTCCACCGTAACATATAAAATACCGAATATCACCTTATCATGTAAACCCTCCCTTTCACGTGAGCTGGCACCTTTCTATCAAAAAATGACTAAGGAAACTCTCGTCTACTCTTCCTCTACTCTTTTCTTTAACCTTTGCTTGTGAGAGGTTGCATGGCCACCTCAGTGATCATATTTAAGGGATCTCTTGCTTCTTTTCTAAATCTGTTGAATATTTGAGAATCAACGAGACAGTCAATTCTTACGTATTCTTGAATGGAGGTCTTCATTTCATGCTGACTGCTTATGAGACAAAACAAAGATGGCAGACTTCCAATCAGTGTCCAAGGACAGTAAATCTCTATTGTAATATGTTTTTGCTGCTATAACCATATGTTCTCTCAGACCATCTCTGAACTCTCATAAACAGAGAATGTCCTCACAGGACATTTATTTACTGTATTTATCTTAGGTAATGTGAAGCAAAATGAAGACCTCTCTGTCTATCTTTGTGATAGTACAGTTTTTAATAAAAAAATATTAGCATAGTGTTATGTTCATGGTTTCAGTTTTCTTTAATGTTATGTATCTTTGCTTTGTATGTAGCTTTTGACTTCAAAAGACTAAATAAATGCAAATAATTGTTACTTATTGTAACATTTGATGTTCTTTATTACATCAGCATTATCACAGCATTAGTAATATCTGTGAGAAATAAACTGAGGACCATATAATACATAGGAAATACTGCATACTCGGCAGCAGAACAGATTAAAATAATGTCTAGTAAATCACTGCACATAAAGTATATTGGTCAATTAAAACAAAAGCATGCTTTCCTTTCCTTGGTCACCATTTAAAAGTATAACACAGTTTCTAGTGCAATCAAACCGTTACTGAAGAGCCTAAGTAATTCACTCATTTGAGGAATATAAAAAAGTGTGTGGGGTTGCATTGTGCTGAGATGACTTTGTGGTGATCTGGTCAGCGGTAATGGGGCTTTAAAACATGTTGAATTCATTTGGCAATAAAGCATTTGGCCAGTAACAAGGACTTATATTATATTTATAGTTTCTGTTACAATTCTGGGGCGACAATATACAACAAATATTCCAAAAAGCACTATAGAAACCTTGGATAGTTCAAAGTTTGTTTTTGTTTTTATTATGTTAATAGTGACCTCATGTGATGGATTACATGTTATAGTTTCAAAGAAATGTTGACGGACCAAATCTGGTAGAGAAGGTTTTTTTGTTTTGTTTTCTCCCTTTAATGAAGAATAGTTTATACGTTCAATTGAAGGGTGATGAAAATGTAACATTGGTGGAATCTGATGTTATTCAGATTGTATGAGATTATAAATCCTATTCAGTGCAATTAAAATCATAAAAGGAACTCAGCTATATAGGGATCACACCTTTTCTTTTTTTTATGTGCTTCAGAAATACGAAAACACAAAGTGTGTTTTTGGTTTGTTCCATTCCCGAACTAAATAATAATTGTAAAGTGACTGAGACACAAAATGATGAGAAAGATTAAAAAAATACATCACTTCTTTTGTAGCAAGCAGAATGTGGTAAGCATGAAAATGTCTTGTCTGAGATCTGACTCGTATTAACTTTTCTTAAGCCCATTGTTTGATTACTATGATAAGATGAAGACCCGGACCCACAATTAGGCTGCATTAAAACTATCAATATTGACCAATCCTGAATTCCTCAAATTGTTTGTTTGATTGTAGTAGTAGCTCTGCAGATATCTGTTTGGAGATGGCTTTGACAATCAATAAAACTCAGGAGAGAAGTGAACTGGTGGAATAGGCTTCAACATTTCTTAAAAAACACATTATAAACTTTATTAGCAAAAAAAGGAAACATAAGATCCAAGAACACTTGTCACTGCTCGTAGTTAAAGTGACAAGATGCAGCCTATTATTAAAGCTGTCACACAGTACAGGAACACGTAAAATACAGTTTTATTCTTCAGTATGTTTGAAGAGTCTTTCCCTTAAAGAGCGCCAACTTCTGCCAACAGTCACGTGGAGACAGGAGGATGATGAAGAGGCCATTAATCAGGTCAGAGGTCAGAGGTTGGAAGTAGTCAGGGACATCACATATTCCCAGGTCATCTGAAAAAGTGTGACATAAGATTGCACATTTTACATATTGATTCAATAAATGAATAAACCATTAGGAACACATGGGCTTGTTATAACAGTAAATTCCAAGCAGACCTTGCAAAACTGACGTGGAAACTATCAACTACAACAGAACACAAGAATATAAATTAAGCTCAGAAATCCTGAACACTATACAACTTTATAGTTATATGTTGATTGGCCTGTTTTCGGAATTTTATCAATTTGCCTTTGCTAGCTGAAATAAAGAATAGCCTGTTAATGTAGTTTATATTTCTATATGTTAAGATTTGCAACATTGAAATTATACCGACCAGAATTTTTGACCTTTTCATAAACAAAATGACCAATATTGTCATCAAAAACATGTTTTTTACGTTGTATGTTGCACTTTTTGATATTTTTATATATTTAAAAAAACAAAACATTTATTTTAAAGAATACATTTATGACGTACCGCAAGGGAGCTCATGTACCACTGGTGGTAGATGTACCACAGTTTGACAATCACTGCCTGAAAGGATTTTTTTTTTCCATTTGGTTTTTACAAGTAATGTTACTCAAAGATGAGTTTGGAGGTGTACTGAGACTGAATCAGACCAGAAATTAATCCAGTCTTCTAAATAGACGATGAAGAGCCCCTGATGCCTTGGATTAGTTTGAGTAGTTGTGGTGGTCAGAGGTCAGGGTTACTGTGACTTTAAGCATTTGAGGAAAGTGTTTTAAATAGCATAAATATGAAATCAAAGACGAATACATGATGATGGTCTCTGGTAAATTTTGTTAAATTCAATATTAGTAAGCTTGATATTTATTCAGTTCCCTAACAGAGTCCAATGAGTCTGGACATATTGTATATCTCTCTATATATATGTCTGTTTGGAAAAATATATATTAGCATGAAAACCAAACTCCCACTTCTGCAATGTGTAACATTTATAAGTGATAGAACTAGATAGAAACGGTGAATAATCTCTATATGATAACCTCTGGTATGTGTTGCTTTTTTTTACTACAGTCCCTCCTCAGATCAATAAAAATGACATCCCTGGGGAAGGACTGGCTCCTAAAGAAGTGAAGATCAAAGTCAACTCCACACTGACCCTGGAGTGTGTCGCTCAGGCCTTTCCCACCCCGGCACTACAGTGGTATAAGGATGGACAGGTAGTTGTTCACATTGCTCAACTTCATTTTAAATATGGCGGACATTTCTTTCAGACCAAAAGGGAAAACAAATTCTTTTTTTTTTCCCAATGATTACAATCCACAGGTCCTGAGGACAGATGAACATGTGTCCATTACAGCCAATGGTCGTATTGTTCTGATCAAGCACGCTCAGGTGTCAGATACGGGCCGCTACACCTGTGTAGCCACCAACATAGCTGGAGAGGATGAGAAGGACTTTGATGTAAATATACAAGGTGAACTGGGTTGACTACTGCTGATGTGTTAACTGAGATTGTTACTAATTACTGCAGTTATCTCTTAGAAAAGAACTGAACTTTAAACTAACCACCTAACACAAAGAACAATGTTTAGATAATGCTCAAAGTAGAATTCACACCATATGTTTCTCTTTATTTCCTCCTTCTGCTCAGTTCCACCTAATTTCAGCCGGCCTGGTGGAAATGGTGATACCACATTTCCTCCAGGTTTTGGAGGTGATGCCCGAGAGGTGATACTTAACAATCCCATCTCTCTGTACTGTGAGACCAACGCTGTGCCACCCCCTACACTCACCTGGTACAAAGATGGACAACTGCTAACATCAAATGACAAAGTTCTGATCCTGCCAGGTGACAGAAAAAGCAAAACAATTAAAAAAAAGAAAGAGGGAAAGCAAACAAAGAACAAAACCATACCAATCTCTCTGTTTCACTTAAAGGTGGGCGGGTGTTACAGATACCTAGAGCTCAGGCTGAGGACTCAGGCAGGTACACATGTGTGGCCATCAACGAAGCAGGAGAGGACTCGATACAGTATGATATCAGAGTGTTGTGTGAGTAACAACATTTTTTCGTAACACAAACGCTTTTTGAAGTCTCCCTAAATGTAACCGTTTCTCATGGTGTATGTACATCTGTCTTCTCCCAGTACCTCCGACCATACGAGGCACAGACAGCGAGTTGACTGATGAAGTCATAGTCATGCTCAACAAAACTACACAGATGGACTGCCATGCAGATGGAAACCCCTCCCCTAAGATCAGCTGGTTTAAGGATGGCCATCCAATCGCTCCCAATGGTCCATATAGAATTATGTCCAATGGGCGAGTACTTCAGGTAAAAACCAGGAAACACTGATCAATTAGACATTCATTTAAACCTAATTTTATGTTTCACTTATAGTTTACTCACTGCATGTTCCTTTTGACAAGATTGGCAGAATGAAAAAGATTATTGAATCCTAGAACAATGTTAAGACACTTATGAGATAAGACAAAAGAAGAGCAGACATAATTTGATCAGACAAAGAAAATTGCTCTGTATTATTGCTTGTTACAGTCAATATATTCCCCACCAGGTGCTGACTTCTCAGCTGTCTGACACAGGGCGCTATGCATGCGTGGCTGACAACGTGGCAGGGACTGCAGAGAAATTCTTTAATCTCAATGTTCATGGTGGGTTATAGGAATTCTCTTATTTTATTGAAATATAGAAATATACAGAGTGTGTCATGCAGGCTCCGACTAAAGTGTAAGATGATGGATGGATGGATGGATGGATGAATAGATGGATGGATGAATGAATGAATGGATGGACACAGATTTAAAATTTTTCATTTTGAATTTTTCCTGATTTCCTTCTTTCAGTGCCACCTTCAATTATCGGCCTGAGTCCTGAGAATGTGACAGTGGTGGTGAACAACTTTGTGTCTCTATCTTGTGAAGCTACCGGCTTTCCTCCTCCCACACTCAGCTGGCTAAATGACAAGGGCCCCATTCAGGCCAATGCCAATGCCCTCATCATGCCAGGTACTTTTTAATTATTCTAATTTTATCGGAAGCATTTCAATAGAGCATGATGGAGTTTGTACAATAGAGGAGGTGGAGGTTTACAATATATGTTTGAAAGCCTTTGAGTGTCTGAACACTTTTTTCTCCTGCAACATCAAAAATTATTAGAAATAATATATGTTTAATGTAAAGTATATGTCAACAGTTGCAACTTTTGGGTGATTATGGCCTGCTCGGTAGTGTGGGTTGTCTCTCAATCCAGGCATGCAGGTTCAATCCCCCATCTCCACCCGTCCATATGTCAAAGTGTCCTTGAGCAAATTGCAACCAATGGATGTATTGAAGGCCTTCCATGGAAGCTGTTACCATTGAATGGATGTGGGACAACGTGAAGCACTTTGGGCTGCTAAAGTAGCAGAAAAGAGCCATGGAATATAACTGAAATACACTTATATAGAACAGTGTGCTTTTTATTGCTTGTGGATCCCATTGATTGTAACAATATTGTCTTATAATGTGAAAGACTTGAGAAAGTCCAACATCAACCAAACATTACTACTTGGATTACTGCCTGGTGTTGAGATGAAGATAATGAGTTGTGATGACTCGGGAAGAGTGATGTGGTCCAATCTCTGTAAAGAAGGCCCAAACCCACAATTTGGAAACACACAATTTTAGTTATAGCAGGACTATGAGAGAAAAAAAACTATCTGGATGCTTACATGTCATAACAATGAGCAAGATGAAGACAAAGTTCCATTGGATTTTGAAAGTGTCTTCATGGTCACTTGTGCTTTCAGGTGGCCGTACCTTACAGATACTAAAAGCAAGAGTGTCGGATGTAGGAAAATACACTTGTGTGGCAATGAATGCCGCGGGAGAGGCACACAAACACATCCATCTCACAGTTTTTGGTATGTATAAACAAGTATTATAGATACAAATATGGTACTACTGACTGGTCTCATTTTGTATCATGAACTAAAGGTGAATGCCGTTTTTGCTCCTCTGCCCTGCAGTTCCTCCCAGCATTCGGGATAATACAGGTGACTCTCCTGTGGTTGTGAACATACTTGTTGGGAAATCAGTGACTCTGGAATGTGAATCCAATGCCATCCCTCCTCCCACCATCACCTGGTACAAGAACGGCAGAGTGGTGACAGAAAGTCCCAACTTACATATACTGTCTGAGGGACGAATCCTCCAGATTAAAAGCTCAGAGGTGCGAGAGGCATGGACACCTTTTGGTTTCCTTCTTGATCTCTGCCTTTACCATTGTGTTCACCTATTTGCCCACTTTCTCTTATAACCAAAGTACTTAAGTCTGTTTGTCACATCAGCTGTGACACCTACCGCTTTCGAGATTTAAAGATAATAAAATAAACTGTGCCATACTGATTTTGGTTTTCCCATCTACCTGTTTTCTTCAGGTGTCTGATACAGGACAGTATGTTTGCATGGCCTCGAATGTTGCTGGACAAGTAGACAAGAACTTCCACTTGAATATCTATGGTAGGATATTCTCAATATTAATTTCACCAACAAAAAAAACATCACATGGCATACAATCACACAATGCTTTTTAACTCGTCTTGTCTTTAGTACCTCCGAGTATAGAGGGCCCAGGAGAGGAAACTGTTGTGGAAACCATCAGTAACCCAGTGACGTTTGCCTGTGATGCTACAGGAATCCCCCCACCCACTCTTACTTGGCTGAAAAATGGTCGTCCCATAGGTAATTAGATCTATGTAAGCTAGGCTGAAAGATTTTATTGGCAACATGCAAAGCACAAGAGTTGTCTTTCATATGTAGTATATTAACTTTCTGTTCTGCATTATGTATGCATGTGCAAAAACAAGTGGAATAAACATGCTTGGTTTTATAAAGAATCAGCTTTGAGAACTTTTCTTTGATTTTACTTCTACTCTGTTTTTACAAAACACATTGCTTATTTCCTTTAGAGAGCTCAGAGTCTCTGGAGATGCACATCTTTTCAGGCGGCAGCAAACTACAGATTGCACGGTCACAGCTCTCGGACAGTGGCACTTATGCATGTGTGGCCTCGAATGTGGAGGGCAAAGCACGCAAGAACTACCACCTCAACATACAAGGTACATACATCACCTGTGTGTCAGGGCCCTCTGTCAGTAAAATGCATTGGATTGATGGATTTGATATATACAGTATTGAAAAAAATGTCAAATGTTTGTTTTACCTTGTATATTTTAATTTGCACTTAAAATGTAAACTTACCAATGATCCCATTTTTGACCAACATTTTCAGAGAGTGTTTGAATTAAAGCTTACTAACATGAAACAAATTCATTTTTCAGTTCCTCCAAGTATCTCTGGATCAGAGATGCCCAGTGAAGTGGGAGTTCTCCTCAATGAGAGCATCCAGCTAATTTGTCGAGTACAAGGGACACCGACTCCGACCATCCAGTGGTTGAAAGATGGAGAAGCCATTAATGATATTAGACTCAAAGAGCTAAGGTAAAAAAAAGAAAAATATTATAGGCATTAACAATGCTTTCATCATCAACATATAAAATATATACAAACTCCTGTGGTTTGTATATGATCAGGATCAGCCCAGACGGCCGCACGCTGACTGTGAGCCGAGCTCACACCACAGACAGTGGCAAGTACACTTGTGTGGCCACCAACGCTGCTGGAGAGGAAGACAGAATATTCAATCTCAATGTGTATGGTGGGTCCAAATAATTTTACAGAGGCAAATTTCTACGTGTCATCTGGTATAAACAGTTTCTCATGGAAGTGCTTTGTGCTTGGTTTCCCAGTGCCTCCTGTGATTGAGGGCAACAGTGAAAGTGTGGAAGAGCTGACAGCAGTTCTGGATAGTTCTGTCAATATTGAGTGTGTTGCTACAGGCTCTCCCCTGCCTCAGTTCAACTGGCTGAGAAATGGCCTCCCTCTGCCTGTTTCCTCCCACATACGACTCCTCTCTGCTGGACAGGTACTTCGGTAAGTCTGCGGACAGGGCACACAGAGTACCCTCCTTTTTTATTTTTTTTGTTTAACTCTCCTCCACTCAATGTGATAATTGTAATTACAGGAATGCCAATGATAATATAATTGGTGATGTTAACTTCAATAAAATATTTCATTGATAGATTTTCTTTTTACAATGTAACCTAGCTGGTGTTAGAGTCATATCACTGTGATGTCATTCATACCTTCATTTAAACAATGTTAAACAATAATCTATGTTTACGTGAGGAAAAGCTTGTTACTGTGTGTCTGTGGTTCGACTTTAACATAAAATTTCTACATTGCATTTTTGTTCTGTTAGAATTACACGGATCCAGGTTTCTGATGGTGGAAGCTACACGTGTGTGGCCTCAAACCGGGCTGGAGTGGACAACAGACATTACAACCTGCAGGTGTATGGTGAGATGGAAAGCTATCAAACTCTAGTGAACTGCATGTTTTGGAACCATATTGTTTATTTTATTCTTATTTTTTTTAACTATAGCTTATGACCAACTGCTGTCAAACTGAGGAGCAAAGACTAACAAGTTATTAAATGATGTTGTTCAGTCCCTGCAGGTCTTGATGGGGCAGGGAGCACAGAGGATGTGACTGTAGTTAAAGGAAACTTGGCTTCTCTGCTGTGTGTCGCTGATGGGACACCAACACCCAGCATGTCATGGCTTAAAGATGGAGAGCCTGTCATCCCTGATCGCCACCTCATCCTCCTCAACCAGAATACCACCTTACAGATTGACCAGGCAAGGGTCAACAACACAGGACGCTACACCTGCATTGCTAACAACACTGCTGGTCAAGCAAGCCGCCACTTCAATCTGAAAGTCCTGGGTGTGTAAAATGCAGATTTTATTTCTTACTCAAAAGATTGCAATTCTGATTTGTGAATAACTATTTTTTATTTTTTTGTTGTTTTTTCATGATTTATATTGACAGACCCTCCACACATCAAGGGAACTGGTGTCCCAGCAGAAATGTCTGTGGTTGTAAATAATGCCTTGGAGCTTGTATGTGAGGCCACTGGTATCCCACCTCCTTCTTTGACCTGGCTGAAGGATGGACGCCCACTTCCACAGACAGACACTCTGCGCCTCCTCCGGGGAGGGGAGGTGCTCCGATTGGCCTCAGCGCAGGTTAGTAATCTGGGATTAATACAGTGATATCCTGTTTTATACACTCAAAACAATCAACTATGCAGTTTTTCAGTTTACATATCAGAAATATGTTTGATTAACATGAGCATATTGAGTTTCTTGTTGTTAAATGGTTCATTCTAATACACGTTGTTCAGATAATATGAATAAATGAGATTCAATCTCCTTAATATGAATAGATCGAAATATGTGACATGAAAAAAAAATTACATTAACTCAACAAATTATTTTTGTGTTTGTGGAAATGACTGAGAATAATTTTTTTCAGTGTACATGGTATAATATTGATAACGAGAATATTCTACTTTCCTTGGAAAATAGCAAATACTTCTATTGCATCTTGTATATAAAACATGAGGTAAAAATTTTTTCTTTTCTTTGTCCACTATTTTGACATTTACCATACTTAATCTCACTCAGCTGGAGGACACGGGCAGATACAGCTGCTTAGCCAACAGCCCTGCGGGTGATGATGACAAGGACTTCTTGGTGCGAGTGCATGGTGGGTAACAAACAAATAGCAATGTGCAAAGTAGATAAGCTCTGACTTGTGTGCCATTGAAGATTCTATCTTATGCCACAGGGTTTTTCCTCCTTGTCATTATTTCTCTGCAACTATATAAAACTCCAGTTTTAGAAGTGAGACAAGCCTCTGTCAGTTTGCATCAACCTTTCTCTGCTCTCAATTCCTCTTTCAGTTCCCCCTAACATTGCCGGGGACAGCACGCCTCAGGATGTGACGGTGCTGCAGAACAGACAGGTGACCCTGGAGTGTAAGTCTGATGCCGTTCCACCTCCAACCCTCAACTGGCTCAAAGATGGCCAACCATTACAGGTCGGAAGTCAAACAAAACATTCCTATAACAACACCTGGAATATTTCTTAGGTATATTTGTAAAGCATTTCTTATTTCCTTCCTGCAGGCTTCTGCTCGTGTACGAATCTTGTCGGGTGGCCGCTATTTACAGGTCAACATGGCAGAGCTCGGTGACACGGCTCAGTACACCTGTGTGGCGAGTAACATCGCTGGGAAAACCACACGACAGTTTAACTTGGCAGTCAATGGTATTGCTACAGCATTTATGTAGACATCCACCGCAAAAATGATTGATAAATATGCCACCAGATAGGGATTATTAATTCAAGGAACGCATGTCTGATTAGTTCTAGACCTGAAGAAAATGTAGACATCAAAAAGAAGAAATCTAATATGTGCTTTTGTCTCCTCAGTGGCCCCAACTATCAAAGATGGCTTACAGACAGTGTCAGTACACATCAGCAAGCCTGCAGTGCTTGAATGTATAGTAAGCGGCGTCCCACCACCTCGGGTCACCTGGAGGAAACATGGTGCTATACTGGGAGCGAACAACCCTCGGTAAAGCAAACAAAATGGCGTCTGCTATGAAGTCCTCTCTATTGTTTGCATTTTTCCAGATTCACTATTTCACTGAGCTTTTAAACACGCTTGCAGGTACACCTTTAAAGAGGACGGCTCTTTACACATTCATTCAGCTCAGGTGACCGACACTGGTCGCTACCTGTGTATGGCAACCAATCAGGCTGGGACCCAACGCAAGAGAGTGGACCTGCAAGTATATGGTGAGTGGTGACAAGTACAGTCAATGGTAAAGTCACACAAAAGTTCAGTCATTTAACTTTTGAACATTGCTTTCATGTTTTAGTGCCTCCTTCCATCACTGACAGTCGCACCAACATAACAGTGATTGTCAATGTTCAGACAACGTTGCCTTGTGAGGCCACTGGTATCCCCAAGCCCACCATTAACTGGACTAAAAATGGACGAGCCATCAACACTGACCAGAACCAGAATATGTACAGGTTGATCCAGGTTTTCTGTCTCGCTTTCCTAACTTTAAATATTAAAACCTATTCCTGGGAAAGAAAACAATATAGGAAATTTAAACACCCTTTATGCAATATGTACTCTGCTTACTTTCCCAAATTTTTACAAAATAATCATAACCAGTTTTTTTCTGAGTTTGTTTCTTTGTAGGACAAACTATGAAAGTGCTTTGAATTATTAACTTTCCATCTCTGAATTTTCCCAGATTACTTTCATCAGGCTCGCTGGTAGTTATAGCTCCCACAGTAGAGGACACAGCAGTGTTTAAGTGTGTGGTCTCAAATGATGCAGGTCAAGACTCCAGATCCATCAACCTCAATGTCAATGGTAGGTAATGCAATAGTTTATAAGTATCGACGATATTCCTGTCATCAATGCTCATTAATGTTGCTTTGTGAAGTGGCTCAACATAGTTTGTTTAAGGCTCCTTTATAAGGGACACATTAAACCATTTCCATTCCACCTTACAACCGTTCTTGCTGTTCTTTTGTCCACAGTTCCTCCATCTATAGCAGATGAGCCCACTGAGCTCGTAATAAACAGACTGTCCCCAGTGGTCATTGCTTGTACTGCATCTGGTGTCCCAGAGCCCTCCATCCACTGGACCAAAGATGGGATGACACTCCCCAGAGAGGGACGAGGATACATCGTCCTGCCAACAGGTCAAACGCATGGAAAATATGGCAAAGAAGTACACAAGTTTGCATGGATCATTCAGCAATGACCAAATATAAAACATAGTTTAGTACTGTCTCCTTATTCTTTATGACATAAGTAAACCTGAAGCAGTATGAGAAGACTCTACATGATAAATTAGAGGTTACTTTAAAAGTATGAGTGATGTACCTATGATGCTTTTTGAAGTACATGTATGTAATACATATGTGTTGATTGGTTCTCAGGTCCAGTAGAGATCACTTCAGCAGAGCTTTCTCATTCTGGACAATATTCATGCACAGCTAAGAATGCTGCGGGCTCCACCCATCGACATGTACAACTCACCGTGCAAGGTAAAACCATGTTTATCAAGAGATATATGGCTTTCTAAAGACTTTTTCTGCAAAAGGCAAAAAGATATATAACTTTCACTAACCAATTGCATTTTGGGTTGTGGGTACAAGTCTATTTTCTAATGTCCGTACCCTTGGTATTTTCATTTTGGTGGCTATGTTTAACATGGATCTATTAAATCTTGTATACCCAATTGTTTCTGATCCCTCCTATTAGAACTCCCAGCAATCCAGTTCCATCCATCAACCCTGGATGTGATCCTCAATAACCCCATCACTCTGCCCTGCAGGGCCACTGGCTCGCCAAGGCCTACCATTACTTGGCAGAAGGAAGGCATCAACATACCAAACACAGGTGATTACTGCTATCTCTGGGTGCCATTCACTGTCAGTGATCAGTCATGACATTGTGCCTTCTGCTTCTTGCTAGGTGGTAGTTTCGCAATACTTCCTAATGGAAGTTTGCAGATCTCCAAAGCTTCTTCATCAGACACTGGGACATACATATGTGTGGCTCAAAATCCTGCTGGCACTGCTTTGGGCAAGACCAAACTCAGAGTGCAATGTACGGTACACTCTTCATTATTACCATGTATTCAAAATCTGTTCAACAGAAAGAACTGTTGTCTGACATTTTATATAACAATGCTATTGACATGTATATTTGTGTTGCATCCTATAACTAAAATATTAGTTTTATTATTATTTATTATTTATCCTGATAAGTAACATTTACTTCATCCATACTTTAATTTCCATCATTGTTGGAATACTTTCATCGTATACAACCTGTTTGCACTGTGTTTTGCAGTACCTCCACTGATCAGCTCAGAGACACAGAAGTATGTTGCACCTGTGGACTCTTCGGTGACACTCCAGTGCCAAGCTGAAGGCTTGCCTCCTCCTTCTGTCACATGGCATAGAGAAGGGCAGCGTCTAAGTGAGTCTGTCCGTCAGCGGGTGCTCAGCTCAGGATCCCTGCAGATCGCCTTCATTCAGCCAAATGACGCAGGAAGATACACTTGTACAGCTGCCAATGCAGCAGGCACTGCCAGCTTGGAAATGAGTCTTACTGTACAAAGTAGGTACCACACCGATGTTCCACAAACTAGAATTATAGTGCTTCAGTTGTGCACTGTAGAAATATAACTGTTTTACTTTTCTATTAAGACCTCAATCACGTTTCATTATTTCATTGCACATTTCCAGCAGTCATGATACTTTTAAATATATGACTATACCAATGCTTGAGTGAAAGATATTGTTACTTTAAATTTCTTCTATATCATTGTCAGTTCCTCCCTCCATTCGTGGTGGAAAACCAGAGGTTGTGGTGGTGGAGAACAATCAGGCCCAGCTGGTGTGTGTGGCAGAAGGCATCCCTCAGCCCAGCCTAACCTGGGAAAAAGATGACACTCCGCTCAGTGAAGGTGCAGGGGAGTATACCATCCTGCCCTCTGGGGAGCTGGTGATTGACATGGCTCAGGTATGTATCAAAAAGAGAGAGCACTGTTTTTGTAAAGGTTAAAGTGCATTTCACCCATTTTAGTAGTATAAGGGTCATATTAAAAATTGGCTTGAGAACTCCTTTCTTATTCCTTTTTTTGTAAATCCTTCATCCTTCTCACTGTCCTCCTTTCTCTTAACCTTCCCTCTCGGCCCCAGCCCAGTGATGCTGGCATTTACACTTGTGTTGCCACTAATCCAGTCGGCCAGGACAGTGTGATGGTAACCCTGTCAGTTCACACTCATCCAGTCTTCACTGAGCTTCTCAGTGATGTGGCGCTCAACAAGGCAGAGCGCCTCCTGTTGGCTTGTGGGGTAAAAGGCATCCCCCTACCCAGAATCACATGGGCCTTCAATAATAACATCATCCCAGGTATGAGTCTTTTTCTCCATGTGTTCATTGTATCACCATGTATTACTATCCAATTCTCTAACAGTGCTTTTTGGTTGATGCTATAGTTCACTACGACCACATGAATGGCCACAGTGAGCTGGTGATCGAGAGAGTAAGCAAAGACGACTCGGGGACCTACACATGTGTCGCAGAAAACAGTGTAGGAACCATCAAGTCTTTGTCCTTTGTCTATGTTAAAGGTAAACCCAAACTCGTACCTTCATATTTGCTCCTTTACACAATAAACTTTCCCCTAAATAAACCAGTTTATGTGTAAGGTAAAACCAGATATTCTCTTTTCCTTATCATCTGTTCTCCAGAGCCTCCAATCATTGATGGCGACCTTCACGCTAACCGCATTGAACCTCTTGGTGGTAATGCCATTCTCAACTGTGAAGTTCGAGGGGAGCCGCTGCCAACCATCCAGTGGAGTAAAAATGGAATCAACATCCAGATCAGCAACCGAATTCGCCAACTGGATAACGGCTCATTGGCAATCTATGGGACAGTGGTACAAAAACACTTGAGACTTATGCCGTTGACAGTTGATCTTTTTCAATTTAATATGTCAATTTATTGCGTGCCATACTGTGTCGTGTCAAAAGCCCGACAGACCTGACTTGGGCCAAATAGTATCACTGGACCAAAATTTTACCCATTATTTCCCCAAAAAGTCAACATGGAGTACAGTTGGCAAACAGATACTCAAGAAATATGCCGAGCTTGATGAGAAATAGAGTTTATTCTCACACAGACAAACCCGAGTCAGATCATGATACAGACAGACAAACGTGTTATTTTCCTCTTTTTTATATTCTCCTGAAATTCCATATGTGGTAGGATGCCTCTTGCCTTATCTTCAAAAGGAAAGCCTTTGGACTTTCTGTAAATAACCACAACTTTTAAGGCAGGATGGTAACTTCAGTCTGCTTTTAACCCCCCGACTGGTGCATTCCTTCTACACCTGTCTAAGTCTATTTCTAAAAGCCAAACCTCTGACCCCAGTCTTGAAACACAAGACACAAGCAGTAAACACGTGTATACAATAGATGGATTCTAAATGCAATACCATACACATGTCTTATGTCTACTTTACTTGTTATGCAATTCTGTTAACCAATATAAACTTTCCTGAACAACTGCTCACAAATGTCATAATCCCAACAAACCAGAACTGTGTTGTTGTGCCAGTGTAGCTTTGATTGTGTCATTTTCTTATTAATTTCCAATGGTTGGTTAGTAACTGTAGCTAATGGCAGCAGTTGAACTATGTGATTTATTTTTTGTGCAGTGTAAAGCTACACACCAATTTGCAGAGTGTGCAGCCACCTTGGGACCATTGGCATAAGTCACGTTAATTATGTGCACCTTCTGATATGCAGTTTGTGGTCCCCATCAAAAATTGCACTCGATAAAATGGTCTGTTAAGTGTTCATCCGACAATGATTATAGACTTCCATCATTACTATTTAGTATATGATGAAACGTACTGACATAAAGTTGCGTCATACACATATAAATCATTGTCGTCTTTGTTGATACAGAGTGAAGACTCCGGCAGCTACATCTGTGTAGCAACAAATGATGCGGGAGTGGTGGAAAGAAGTGTCACTCTTATTTTACAAAGTAAGTCTATCTGCGTCAGTCAAATTTCACATCAACTTCACAAAACTTTTTACAACAAGCACTAAGAAAAGCACTGCTGTGTTCTTGCAGGTGCACCCATCATTACTGTAGAGCCAGTTGAGACGGTAGTGGATGCTGGCACCACCGCTGTGCTCAACTGTCAGGCAGATGGTGAACCCACTCCCATGATAGAGTGGTCCCGTCAGGGCCGCCCCCTATTGGGTAATGACCGCTTCTCCACTTTGTCGAATGGTTCGCTAAGGATCAGCAGCTCCCAAAAGGAGGACACGGCTGAGTATGAGTGTGTGGCCAGAAATTTGATTGGCTCAGTGCTGGTCAGAGTCACTCTCATTGTACAAGGTATGTTGGGCTTTTTCACTACACCATGATTTTGTTTTGCATTGTATCTTTTTCTGAATGAAGCATTCATCCTTCTGTGTTCTGTAAATTCAATAAATCAAAAAAGTGCTTTCAGTCCGAACTGAAAAGCCATTAACTGCAGGATATCTATACCTGCCCAAAAGGGTGACAATTGCAGGTTAAGATTTGAGACATACCATACAGCTAATTTCAGTTACATATTTTTGCAGTTCATGGAGGCTACTCAGAGTGGGCAGAGTGGGGTCCTTGCAGTGTGTCCTGTGGTGTCGGAGCCCAGACCAAACTGAGGCAGTGTAACAATCCTCTTCCTGCCAATGGAGGCCGTCACTGCATTGGAGCAGACCTGGAGACACGGACGTGTCAGGGAAAGCCTTGTCCAGGTAAGACTGCCTTAAAGGGCACATTCAAAGGATTCATCCTTCATAAACAAAGATAGAAACATTATGTATTCCTCTTTCTCACTGCAGTGGATGGTAACTGGTCGGAGTGGTCTGTCTGGGAGGAGTGTTCACGTACTTGTGGGCAGGGCAACAGAACCAGAGTCCGGACCTGTAGCAATCCTCCAGCTCAGCATGGAGGCAAGCCGTGCGAGGGCAAGGCGGTGGAGGTCATTATGTGCAGTGTCAGACCCTGTCCTGGTGAGAAAATACTTAATATATAAATGCCAAATTGAATTTATTAAACAGCACCTGTTTCATGAAGATTGTTGTTTTTTATTTCTCATGTTTTTGTATAAAATTTTGATTTTCTTTACTTTTTGATTCCTAAAATGATTTTCTGACTCCACACAAAGAAATGTTCTCTATTTTCTAACTATTGAGTGATCACTGTTGAACTTGTGTGATAAAACATTTTGTGCTGCAATGAATATGTATGCAGATAATAAAATGTAGACCTGTGATATCTAATCTTTACTCTCATAGTGGCTGGAAACTGGGGGTCTTGGTTACCTTGGAGCCAGTGCAGTGAAACCTGTGGTAAAGGCATGCAGTCCAGGATCCGGCTGTGCAACAACCCTCCTCCAGCATTTCATGGGTTTCAATGTGAGGGCACAGACACCCAAACACAAGTGTGCAAGGAAAGACCTTGTCCTGGTAAGAGCTGGATTATGCTTTCAGGAACCTTTTATGAATTTATATGCACAGGCAATTGCGATTAGCACAATTTTAGATTTATTAAAATTTATTTTCTATTATTTTCCAGTGGATGGAAAGTGGTCATCTTGGGTGAGTTGGGGAGCCTGCAGTGTTTCCTGTGGTGGTGGGACCAGACAGAGAACACGTCTGTGTGCCAGTCCTGCCCCACAGCATAGTGGAAGGCCATGTGAGGGCAATGATGTGCAAATAGACTTTTGTAACAGCGACCCCTGTCCAAGTGAGTTATTTTAACCCACACTGTTCTGATATTCAATTTTATTTCACAGAAAATCACTTCAACACCTTCAAATGTTTTCTATTTTGAGAAATTGTGTCCTTAAAGTTATGTTTCATATTATTTTTCACTTCCCATGTGTCAGTCAGTGGTAACTGGGGTCCATGGAGCAGCTGGGGAAGCTGCAGCAAGACTTGTAACAGTGGTCAAATGCGACGCTACAGGACCTGTGACAACCCCAGACCCGCCAATGGCGGGAGAGCATGTGCCGGCGCTGATACACAAATACAGAGATGTAGTACAGCCACGTGCCCTGGTGAGTCAAAATGTTTACCGCCGCGTTGATGTCATGCATTACGCATGTTGAATTTCTGCCCTTCCTGCTAAAATAAGAAATGTAGCTTTGTTTAACAGAAAAGGACCAGAGATAATCTTTACTTTTATCCTATTTTCTTTTCTTTTTCCTAATTCAGCTTGGTTGTGAAAATCTATCACAACATGACTGTTACAAAATATTTCATCCATCTAAATAAAATTAATGAGGATATAGACCTTCAAGCACTTTCAGTATGAAAGACATTATTTATCGGTGCCTTATTGGGCAATTTGCAGACCTTAAAGGCCTCCATAGATCTCAACTTAAACAGTTGACACTTGTTTTGATAGATGCACATTACTTTAATTTGCATTTACATTTAGTTTGCATTTACATTTTGTTAAATCTTTAAATTTATTTAAAATACTAAGCAAAAGCATGATGCTTGCTCAGGAAGTGTCCCTGAAACATGTGACCGGTGTTCATAAATAAATTTTTTTAATTCACATCCAGTGATTGTTTTGGGGAATATCTGAAGAGCAATGGAATTTATAATATGAACCTGCAAACACCTTATTCATACAAAAAACTGCACCATACCAATTCCAAAAAGCCTGACAAAATTGGTTGATTCGCACATCCCTTTTCAAACTAATTAACTTAAAACCAATTAAAAAATTGGTTACAAAAATACTTTAGCGACTGTTTTATTATTAGAAGTATCCATAATTTCTGTATTTTGTCACATCTGTCTCACTGCTCTCGAATTATTGATGAGGTAATATTTCTCACGATCATGTACAAACTGTGATTTGTGTGTTTTTGCGTTAATGTGTCGTTGTCGACTGCGTCCTTGCAGTTGATGGTAACTGGGGTCCATGGCAGACGTGGGGAGAATGTTCCACTTCTTGCGGAGGTGGGGAGAGGACACGTGTCCGACTCTGTAACAGTCCGTCTCCTAGCAACGGCGGCCGGCCGTGTCCAGGTGACACCACCCAGCTGTCCAGGTGTAACACTCAAGCCTGTCCAGGTAAGACATGTGATAAAAGCGCTGTACATGGGTATGTTTGTATAAAGTATACATTTTAATTGTTTGACATTGTCAGGTGGTCCCCAGAGAGCTCGAGGAAGCATCATAGGGAACATCAATGATATTGAATTTGGCATCTCCATCCTCAATGCCACCATCACTGACGGCTCCTCCGGTAGCAGAATCATCAAAGCTACTATTTCTAATGTTCCCAGGTCATTAGGTCAGTTCTGCAGTTTTCTATGTACATTGTCAAAGTCCATATCTGAGCTGTTCACTAAACTCTTCTGATCAAAACTCAATTTAAATATTTAAACCAAAGGTCCGGCTATGAGGAAGCTTATCTCCATCCTGAATCCTGTTTATTGGACGACTGCACAGGAAATGGGAGAGGCTGTCAATGGCTACACACTAACAGGGGGGGTCTTCAGGCGAGAGACTCAGGTGGAGTTTGCTACAGGTAGGAATGTTTTTTGGGGGCCTATGGACAGAGAAAACGTAACATTAGTGTGTGCTAAGTAAGTGGGCTCCCCAAATTTTTTGACGGGATGTGATTGAACGTCACCAGGTGAGATCCTGAGGATGACCCATATCGCCAGAGGCCTGGACTCTGACGGAGCCCTGCTTCTCGACATTGTCTTAAATGGACACATCTTACAGCTTCCGTCACATGCGGACATTAGCATCAAGGTACAGGAAATAAATGCAAGAAAAAATAAGAAATAATGTATCTCCTGTTTAATTGCACAAACTGTATTCATTAGTCTTTCTTTGCACACTGTTTTGATTCAGGACTACACGGAGGATTATATCCAGACGGGTCCAGGCCAGCTGTACGCTCTGTCCACTCGCATGTTCAGCATCGACAAGGAGAGCGTACCATACTCCTGGAACCACACCATCTCTTACGACCTGTCTAAAGGGAAGATGCCCTACCTGGTAGAAATGCTGCAGGCCACAGCCATCAGTGCTCACTACCACCCTCTGGAGGAGGTGTTGGAGTATAGCATTCAAGCGAGCATCACCAAGGGTGAGCGTTATGGCTTGACTATTGAAATGATACATTTGCAAGCAAGAAAAAAAGATTTTTTATGTGAATCAGATGGAGTCTGGGTTTAGTTGCTCCTCTCATGATTTCAGGTGAGCGCAGCAATCAGTGCCCCAATGGCTTCACTCTGGTGTCTGATGGACCTTATTGTTCAGGTATTCACATCCATTGTACCCTGTTTCAGTAAAACAACGATAACACATGAGTTTGAAATCTGTGTGTTCTTATTGTTGCCACATTGTTATAAATCTATGTCTCACTTGTGCACCACAGATGAGAATGAATGTGAAGTTGGGAACCCATGTTCTCACACCTGCCACAATGCAATGGGCACCTACTACTGCTCATGTCCTCGAGGTCTCACCATCTCAGCTGATGGCAGGACCTGTCAGGGTAAAATACACTCCAAGTGAAACATTTACAGAAGTTTACAATTTTATATGACAGCGACCGGAACAGCTAACAAACTGTTCTCCTTGGTCTTAGACATTGATGAGTGTTCGCTGGGTGGGAACGTGTGCCACAATGGTCAGGACTGCGAGAACACCATCGGCTCTTACAGGTGTGTCATGCGCTGTGGACGCGGCTTCAGGAGAACCGCTGATGGTCTCAGCTGCACAGGTATGACGGCACACATCACTGAGCTTTTAAGTTCATTTAAAGTTCATGAAAATAATGAGATATTTCATGTGTTGCTCAGATGTGAATGAGTGTCTGGAGTCCAATCCATGTAATCAACACTGTCTGAACACTATTGGAAGTTATCGCTGTGCCTGTGAGCCAGGCTATCAACTCAGGAACAAACGCTGTATCGGTGAGGCAGCTCCTCCTCTTCATTAACCGCTTAACGTGAAACACTTTCCACATTGAAGTTCTGCTACAAATACTGTGTGTGCAATCCTTTGGTTATAATGACTTTATTGCTCTTTAGCATGTTTCTAAAAGTCTTTTATGGCAGTCATGAACAGTTATGGAAAAGTCGCGTTTTTTATTGACTACTGATCCCAAGCGCTGCTAACAATGAATGTTCATAATTAACATAGAAAGATAAAGTATGTGCTGTGTGACAGCTGTGGGCAATGTCTTCATCTTTCTTTTATGAATGATATGTAAACAATAGAACATATGGAATGTTTGTAACCCTTAAAAGTTTTTCTTGTTAACGTACAATTTGTTTGGGGGGGAAAAAAGATGACCATGACCAAAACCACTGCTCATTCTTGTCCTTTCATATTACTACTGACAAACATATTTTTAATAAAACCTTTGTAAGAAATCTGATAGTGAATTAAAAAATACCAAGCACCTGATTTTCATAACATGACATATTATGTAGAATAAGATGTGTTGAAATTATTCACAATTTATGTGGCTCTTTTTTTGTTTTTGGCAAAATTATATAATGTGTCTTAACATTTGAGCTGTAGTGCTGCAAATATTATGAAGCCTATTTGGATGAAAATGATTCTCTTTTTCTCTTCAGATATAAATGAGTGCAGACAGAGGGTTTGTCGCTCAGACCAGCAGTGTAAAAACACACGTGGCGGTTACACTTGTATTGACCTGTGCCCCAGTGGGATGACTAAAGGCGGAAATGGAACATGTGTTGGTGAGTGTCCTGCGTCCACCATCGAGGAAGCAGAGCAGCGGCTGTAGACAGGCAGTGACCGACTGATGTTAGATTTGTGTGCTGAGTTACTCAAGAAGGGACTATTTGTGCTGTTCGTCTGACTTAGACATTGATGAGTGCAACGATGGCACCCACCAGTGCAGATACAACCAGATTTGCGAGAACACCAGAGGGAGCTACCACTGCACCTGTCCACGCGGGTACCGATCCCAGGGAGTAGGACGACCTTGTGTTGGTATGTACTCTGCTTGTGCACTCTCAATCAGCTCATTACCTTGTGCTGCACTGCTGCAGGAATGCATCCTGGATTCTGGACAGAAGGTCTTATTTTTGCATGTCCATTTTATTTCATATGTTTTGGCGGCGTACCTAAAATGAAATCTGAATCTGGGTTCCAAATCAACTCGCAACATTTTCATATATATCACAAATATTCATTTGTGATTTATCGTTTTTGTTTCCTGGAAGCAGGAAAAAGAACCTTCATCATGTAAAAACAGACCAGATTTGCACAACAGAGACTAGACCACCTTCGCTGCCTCATGTTTAAACCCTCTTTGAGACGCTCACATTTTCTAAATCATACATTCACACATTTTGAGTATTTTTAATGATAAGCCAAGACAAGAGGGTTTTCTGTAAGTTTGTACATTAAGTCAGTTTACAAGCTGGAAGTTATTGTTTATGTATATTATCTTGCTGAACTACACCTGCAACTACGATAAACTTTGGTTAGTCGCATTTCTTTTTCCGCAGCAATTTAAAATGTATTTTAAAAATCCCATTGACTTCCTGATCAGGCAAATTAGGATGATGCTTATTTTCTTATTGGCGTACCGATTTAAGCGCTTCCTTCAGCAATGCCTTTGCTAAAGCATGCAGAATGGCCAGCCATTAAACACTGTGGAATGTTTTGCACTGGCTTCTCTGCACAATTCCCTTGAGCTTGCTTGCTTTTGCTTTTATACTTGTCTCCGAGTACTGAAGTGGAAAGTAGTGATCATATGGTGCCACTGCTTTCCTACAATGATGCTGGGTTTGGCCTGGTCTGGGCTTGTGCTATTTCTCCTTTCCTGCACTGTTGGATAAGTGGTAGAGAAAAGTTTAGGGGGGAAGAGAAGTGATAATAAGTGGCTCCTCCTCTGGACCAGTAAAGGACCAGCACCATCACATCACAGCTTCATATTCCTTTCACTGTCTTTTATTTCACACTATTTTCAAACTGTTTCCTACCTCTTACTGTTTGGATCTTGCTATTCAGTAGTGTTGCTTTGTAATGGCTTAAAATCTATGTCCTATGTTTCATTAACACTGGATGCTTATTTCATCTCAACATTGTATATATCTATCATAACAGATATTATTACATTTAAAAAGAAAGAACTGTCCTTAGAACTTTTTTAATATAGAGGGGGGGGGGGGGGAATCTATCTTTCTCTCTTTCAAATTAAAAATGAATGTGTTTAGACTCAATACATTTCTTTCTCAGGGACATGAAAATGTATTGGGACAGAGTGGGGTAATTGACGTATCCCCTTTTTCCCCCCCTCACCCTTATCTTTCTCCTCTATTTTCATGACCTGCACCAACTCGTTTATTCCTTTTTATCACCTTAATTCTCTTTTTCTTTTGTTTTCTTTGTTTGCACCTTTTTGTCCTTCTGACCTTTTTTCTATGACCTTCCATGTTTCCCTGGTGCTGGTCTGTCTTTGTGCTGAGGGCAGACATAAATGAGTGTGAGCGGCTTCCGCAGCCTTGTGCCCACCAGTGCATCAACACTCCTGGCAGCTTCAAGTGCACCTGCCCCCCGGGGCGCCACCTGCTGGGCGATGGCAAGTCCTGTGCTGGGCTCGAGCGCCTTCCCAACTATGAGAGTTACTCGTATGGCTACCGCACGTCTCAGTCCTCTCCTGAGCTCAGCGCCCGCCAGCGAGTGTACCACAACCTGGCCTCTCACAGCTACCATTCCTACGCTGCCGCCAGACAGAGGCGCTACCAGAGCCGTAGTCGCAGAGAGACCCTCATACGCACCTTCTCCTCTTGTCAGCAAGGGTTTGAGCCCAGAGGTGGCCACTGTTTAGGTAAATATGGAGGACAGGCAGGGTTGAGATGAGAGAGAGGATCAAAAGTATCAGAATTATAAACTATGAGCTTAACAAATTAAGCTTAAGAAAGGTTGTTCTGTGTTTTGCAGTGTTCTTTATATCATGCTGTGTTCGGTGTGTGTGTGTGTGTGATGCAGACATTAATGAGTGTGAAGTGAGAGACACCTGTCAGCACGAGTGCATGAACACACCAGGGAGCCACCGATGTCTCTGTCCTGCGGGCTATCGCCTGATGGCCAACAGCAAGACATGTCAAGGTGAGACCATCAGTCCCTTTTCTCAGGTCGTGTGTCCAGTTCAGCCCCATACACTGACACAGTGGTACTGTTAGCCTCACCTCTTGCCTTTTCAGCACTGTTTAATGTTAAATCTACAAAATGATCAGCATGTGTGAAAAACCTTGATTACGTTTGACAGTTTAGTGCATATAAAAGAAATTATTCAGTTCATAGGCTCAAATCAATGTGTGTGGGATTGTGTAATCTAAGTGGAGGCATGGCTTGGAAACGTCATCTCACACTTTAACCTGAAAATATGCAGGTTTAGCAATTTTGATTGAGCAAATCACACAGAAACTTAGCTTGTAGCATTATATATTACATACATATTTAGAGATGAAGTTTGTAATTTATTTTTCACTTGTCCTTGATGACCGGTGAGACTCAGTCTCAGAGCGGTCTATAAAACACAAATAAAAACACTTCATTAATCCCAGAGGCAAATTCAAACGTTGCTAAACGCAGAATGTCCATAAGTTTATAAATAAAGCAAATGTCTGCGTTTGTGTGGCCACACCCTTGACTCTGTTAACACACACGGAAATAACCATTACAAAATTTAGCTCTCAGCTTCTGTTATTTTTTCATAGACTAAAGTTATTTAGCCAGGTGTCTTTTCTATGCCACTCTTTTTCTTGACCTCAAACATTCAGGGAAACCAAAGCTGCAGGTTTCATATGTTACTTCCTGTACTCACTCACCTTTTTGCTGCATATGCAGATGTAGACGAGTGTCTGGAACAAAACATCCAGTGTGGCGCAAACCGAATGTGCTTCAATATGAGAGGAAGCTACCAGTGCATCGACACACCCTGTCCACCAAACTACCAGAGGGATCCGGCCACTGGGTAAAACATCACTGACCCACAGTCACCACTCAGAAAGCATAGCTTAGTTAGTAGATAGGATAAAAACACTCCTGAAAGAAAAATGTTTGCTCTTTCTCAGATACGATAGATAGATAGATAGATAGATAGATAGATAGATAGATAGATAGATAGATAGATAGATAGATAGATAGATAGATAGATAGATAGATAGATAGATAGATAGATAGATAGATAGATAGACATAAATTCAAGCCTGTGGAAAACAGTAAAGCATCTTACTGTTCTGAAAATAATTCAACTCGGGATTTTAAGTGAATATGAAAAGAAATCCACTGCAATGCAGTCAGAATTATATATTTTGGATATTTTTCTCTCACACCCACCTTCTTGAACTAAAATCCACTTTATTGCAGGTTCTGCCTGAAAAACTGCCCTCCTAATGATCTGGAGTGTGCCCTGAGTCCTTATGCCCTGGAGTACAAGCTGCTGTCCCTCCCTTTTGGCATCGCAGCCAACCAGGATCTCATCAGGCTGGTGGCCTACACACAAGACGGAGTAATGCACCCCAGGACCACCTTCTTAGTGGTGGATGAGGACGTCACGTTGCCATTTGCCCTCAGAGATGAGAACATGAAGGGGGTACTGTTCACTACACGGGCGCTGCGAGAGCCGCATACGTACCGCATGAAGGTGCGAGCCCTCTCTTATAACGAGCACGGAGGCATCGAATACCAGACAACTTTCATTGTCTACATCGCTGTCTCCGCCTACCCCTACTGAGAGCACTTTAAAGAGACACAAGCGTGAAGGTTGTTTGCAAGCTCCTTGGAAACAGTGACATAGTGCGAGTGAGCGGCGGTGGTTTACGGCCACCATCGGTACCTTGACTGAACAAGAAGCACAAAGAGTGGATGTGGGAGAGTGGCCGGTTAGTGCATTAAGCCACGAGCACATGACGAAATGTATGTGACCAGAAGCAGACGCCTGGAAGATGCCTGGAGAAAACCTGGATTCAACCGGCAGTTTATTGGCTCTCATCGCTGGAAAACCTCCCATCAGCCGGTCATTCAAAAGCTTGTTGTCTTGTTAATGTCTCTGCCCACTCTCACATGTATAAGTAATAAGATAATCAGATGGAACCCTTAAACACCAAAAAAGTCCACCACTGGCTCAGAAAGGAGATTTCAACTGTTTTACTTCCCTTCTTTATCTACATCTACCTATTACTAACTTATTGGGAAGTGCTTGAATATGAAAATGGGATCCCATCTTTGTTTGGTCCTTGTATCATCAATCACTAGAGTGGACGTGTGACTGTTCATATCAGGTGTTTCTAAAAGGTCACTGTCACATATTCTGCATCCTCAGGTAGCAACCCATCTAAAACACTAGTGAACAAAGTGACACCGCATTAGTTCTGATGCTGATTCATTCATCAATGTAACACTACAATGCTTCATCCAGTAACTGAAACCAAGATGTATTTTATTTTTTATGACTTGTACATAGTTGTTGTTTTTATCATATTGTAATGCTATACCTGTACTTATATCCATTTTCTAATAAAAAAAAAGAACTAAATGAATGAATGAATGAATGCACACTTTCAGTAGCTTTCGTGTCTGCAGCATTACTGCTTGATCACAACAAGGATTTTTTTTTCCCAATGGAGACAGTTTATTTCATAATCTGAATCATTTTATAACTCCAAATGTCATGTGAGCTGCCAAACCTGACACTGGCAGAGTATTTAAAAACAATTCTGTTTGTACTGTTTCATTGGTGTGATAATTGGTGGCGACTCTAAATGGCCCCGAGGTATGAATGTGAGCGTGAGTGGTTGTCTGTCTGTGTCTTTGCCCTGTGATGGACTGACGACCTGTCCAGGGTGGATCCTGCCGTCGCCCATCGTCAGCTGGGCTTGGAGCTCCGGAGCCCCGCAACCCTGCACAGGATGATGGATGGATCTAACTGAAGCCTCAAACTGGACAGGAGCCACCCCATGACTGTATTTCAAAGGCAATTAAAAACAATAGATTAAGAAAAGAAAATTCAAACTCCTCTAATCAAACAAAGTTTGATCTACCCCTTAAATTTAGATTTTTAAATGCACAATGAAGTTTGCCCAGTCATGAAGCCGAGATGCAGAATGACATTAAGGAACCCCCTCACTCCACAGATCTTAAGACTATGGATGAGTCGACGCTAATCTTTAAATATTTAAGAGAAAATTTTTTCCTGAAATTGTGCAGATCTGGTTGAAGTTATTGCAGCCAGAAAAAGTTCAACTCGTTATTAAATCCAAGACTTCACAGGATTCGTTCACAACCATGACATCTGTCTATCTATATGTTCAACAAATACATAAAATATTGTAATTGTGTGGTATATGAATAACTGTTTTATTTCCCTGCGATTTAGATGTAGATCAGTCACGTATTAGAGTCACTAAATTCATAAAACAAAAAAAATTCCAAAGGGTTTCAATACATTTTTGTTTAAGGTGTTGCGCTACATATGAAAAAAACTGTAGGCTTCAGATGTTCCCCATTGTTGCTATTTCATAATTGAAATAACAAAGCAGTGGTGATGGGTTCCTATAGTGGCAGAAAGGTTGCAGATGCTTCACCACTAATATGAACAATCGGTTACTGAAAGACAAAATCCAAACAAAACAACAATATTCCCATTGATTTATTTCCAAAAACGCACAAACATAGAAAAGGAGTATTCACGTAAGGCCGTTCGTACATCTGTTTGCTGTGTTCTCGTCGCTTGAAGAGCATCACGGACTAAAAAAAACATTAGAGCCTGTGTTTTTCAGTAAAAGTAGTCACTCCTGCATTAGAGAACACATTTATTTTCTGTTTGCACCACCACTGATGGCGGCATTGAAACATGGCAACTCACGTCCAAGTATCTCCTGGTTGAAGCTAAAAAAAGAGAAACACAAACAGCTGTGATAATATGTATTAAAAAGAAAAAGCAACCGTGAGAAAACTCCCTCGGTGAAGAAACAAAACATGAAGCGGGAGTTAAACTCCTCTGATCTCGGTGTCTCCGAGGAGCAAAGCTGAAATTTCTTCACATGCTATTTTTATTTTATTTTTTTTATGAATCCACCAATGGTCTCCTCTAATACACATCTTTAACTCAATCATTAATATAAGCTACATTATCATTCCCACATAAGGACAATAAACCATTTGGCAACAGGCATGAACTGCTCGAGAAGGCAGACGCAACTTTTAACATCCTCCTCAATCACACGAGGCAAATGGCAGGTTCACTTTCAGCCAATTCGTTTTGGTATTGAAAGTAAATCTGCTTTCTGCAAACACTCTACAGAGGACGTTGTAAAACCCCAACAGCAGAAATTTAAATAGAAAATAAATACATAAATCACTGGTGTTTTTAAAATCAAATTCAACAATTAGAAGAAAAAAAAAAAAAAAAAAGGGGGGGGGATAAAACACTTCAAGAATTAAGATCAAAAATGTAATCATGCAAAGCACCTCATCAATAGATCAATCAGTCATGACACTTTGACCGCTGACGTGTTTTTCCTTCGATATCACTCGAGACATCAGTGAAACAAGGGCTCTTTTGGGAAGTTACCGGCCTGTCAGAAGTGGTCCAAGGACAAAACAGCGATGAACTCCCAACAGATTCATGCGTGAAAATAGCTGCTTCGTGCCCAAAGTGAGCGAAGGCTGTCGTGTGGACCGCCGCCCAACAGGGCAGAAAGGTGTTTGTTGCGTGAGGAGCAGATTAGTCAGGATGCTCATGTCATGACTGATTGGCGTAGAGTCTTCATCAATTCCTTCTTCGCTGACAAAAGGGACAAAAATATGCATTATCTTACAAAGAAGCAGCCCAATGTTAGTAAGACTATTAGCCGTTTTTATTTTCTTCTTGAGTTTGGGCAAGAATAAAAGGAAAAGGATAGTTAAAATACGAATGATTTTTTTTCTTCTTCTGTCGAATACTAAATGTAAAC
Source organism: Lipophrys pholis (assembly GCF_963383615.2). Taxonomy (NCBI): domain Eukaryota; kingdom Metazoa; phylum Chordata; class Actinopteri; order Blenniiformes; family Blenniidae; genus Lipophrys; species Lipophrys pholis. The sequence continues at coordinate 19,013,421 of NC_137640.1, read as the reverse complement.
ACTGAGTGCGAGCACATATTCTCAGGGTGATGTGGTTTATTCCTGCGATTACGGAGGAAGCAGAGCCCCTGTGAAGAGTACCAGCTGACGCTCGATGACGCTCTTGTTCAGTACCAGAGGGAACGGAGCCCTTGCAGGACGCAGCGGCGTGAGGTGAGGAAAAGCAAAGTGGGATTAATAAAAGTGGCGATAAGAGGCATGGTGGGTTGTAATCCCTAACTGGGACAGCAGGATGGAAGGATGGATGGATGGATGAATGGCACAGACTTCCTGTTTCCTCCTCTTGCAACTAACAAACCCCCCGGGGTGACCGTTGACCTCCTACGAGTTAATCCACTATTCCATATCTGGGACTGTGCTTTTAAAGGAGGCCTCCACTCACTGGAGCACTTTATCCACGCTAAAGTGGTGCAGGAAGTGGATTTACTCATAAAGAAACAGGCTTTCATTCCAGCAGGAAGACTTTAAAAAAAAAGAAAATCTGATCTGAGTGACTGAATACTCTGAAGTGTCACCTTCCCACCATGTGTCAATGATTTCTGACCCGAAAATGTTGAATCAAATTGATGAAAGAATATTTTCAAGAGAAATACGCCTCAGTAGTGCGCTTGTAAGATCCGCCGCCTTCAGACTGAAAACATTAAAAGTGTCAATGAAATTCAGGAGCAGATAAACACCGACTGAGATTTTTACGTGCAGCCCTCTGCTGGGAGCTCAGTCATCGTACACCACATCAACAAAATCTATTTTAGACTCAAACAGGCTTCAAATTTTCTGTTTTCTTTTCCTATTGTTTGACGTGCTGTGAAAGCACAGCAATCTCACAAGGTTCAAAATCTTTTCTTTTTTTCCCCCTTCTTCTTCGAGTCCCTGTGCCATTCATTACATGAACGGCCCAGTGCAGTGAACGCCCCTCTTTCTGTCAGTGGCGGTGTGATTGTGATCTGCCCCTCTGGTTCTTCTTTTAGACCGTCTTCCTCGCTGTGAGGACCCTCACAATGCTGCCCACCCCTCCGACCGCCAGAGCCTGAGAACACAGAAAGTGACCCGAAGCAACAGTTGGGTTATTTTTCACAGCACAAAATAAAACCAAAGTCTCAGTTAAAACCGGGTCCTGCGTCCGCAGTGGTGCAACATAAAATACTACCAATACCCCAAAACTGAGAGTCCTTCAAGAGAGGGGACTGGCGTGTACTTTACAGCCCCACAAATTCCAAAATAAACGGCACCGAGGAAATGTACCTATTTCAAAAACTCATCCTGAACATGGGATCCACTTTTCTTTTTTTTTTTTTTTAAGTGTCGCCACTGAGTTTCAACTCAAAGTACAAACAAATATATATATATATATATATATATATATACTGAGGCTTTTTCTAAGATTTACTTGCAGCCTTGACTTTCACAGGATATTTTAAACTGTAAGAACTTTTCTTTTTATTAATCTCTTTCTACAACGTCTCATGTCTGACCTTTCCTCTGCGAATAGTAAAACAACTACGACCAGCACTATTTTCTGAACTGTTGACAAAGAATGTTAATTAACATTTTACATGCACTGAACAGATGAAACGGGCTGATTTGTAGTTCCTACAGGACCTGGAGTTGTAGTACAAAGAGATCCAGGGATGTTTACGTGTCACGCCCGCTACATGCTGTGCAATTTCGACACTGAACAGTGTCAAAAATCTGGGGGTGATGGTGACTGCTGCTGCGACCTACGTCAACGAACTGACCAATAGAAAAGCAGAACAAAACGACGCACTGATCAGAGCGACACTGGCGCCGATCCCAAATCGATACTTTGTGGCTCCAATGGCAAAACGCATCAAAAACAGGATGTGGGATGTAAACTGATGCGATGTGGGTATTTCTCTCCAAACACATAAATGCCGAAAGGTCGAGGGCTCCGTTCATGTTTTCACGAGATTGTTTTTCGTGAATGGACGGCGCACGCCTATCACGTGTCGTTCTTGTGCGGTCACACTCGCTAACGTACACCGATGGCTGCGATTCAGCGTGTTTTCATCGCACAGTCTGCACACAGCAAACGCCATCTTGATCTCCAAATGTATTAAGATTCCTGTCCTACTGTGTGGCTCGACGTCAACTTATAAGATCGTTAACAATTGCACAGTTCGTAGTGGCCATTGAACACAAAATATATGTCACGACTATTTGGATTTCAGCAACGAAATACGAAACAAGTTTCATTATGATGCGTCTGTAAACACTTTTGCATCTTTTACAAAAAAAAAAAAAAAAACTACCGACACTATGTTGTGATATGGTTTTATTACCTTTTCGTGCCACTGCAGCAGAACCGCGCTGCTGTTTTCCGACGGCCGTTCGAAGCCTTTGTAGATGTACTTCATTAGCAGGTCAACGCCATTCTTGTCGAGCGACTGAACCCCTTTCTCGATGTCACTGCTCTTGAAGGCGCTGAGCACCTTCAGCACCAGTCCTTCTGCGCGATCCTGAAATCACAGGAGACGAAAACCAATGTCACTGCACAGGAAATGTACTATTATTATAATAAAGGTCATTGTCCCGAACGTACGACTTTAGCTGCACATCATGCACAGTGACGTGGCAAACACACGAGGTTTAAAAATGAATCAAAACAAACAGTGAAATCAAAGCCCACCTTGACGTTCTGGTTCTTTGTGTTGATTGGTGGATTCTTCAGGACTGCATGTAAAGCCTCGGGAAGGTTTCCTGTGCAGGAAAGGTTAAGGTCGCACCGCAGTAAAACACAACAGCCTCAGACAGGAGTCGAGTGGGGAAACGTTAGTTTCTTCAAAATAGTCATAACAGTTCTATGTCAGTCAGATTGGAGTATATCTGAAGGTTCCTTGCAACTTTTTCTGCTGCTGTATCCTGATACGGTTGTTTAAGTACAACAATGTGACGAACCACTGTGGATATGTGGGTACTGAATGGATGATAGCAACTATCTGATATCAACTGTCGACTATTTAATGACCTGGGATGTATTCAAGCGGCTCGGAGACTGTAGGATCATTTCTGAAGCTGCAGATTTCGGCTCTTTAAAAGGACATCAAAAACATTTTACTCCAGAATCTCGGCTGACCAGTTTAAAACAATTCACATTTCACTCTGTACTTGTGGATGCGTGCTTTGTCCTGCTGAAAGACCCAAGAACTCCACTTCAAACCTCGCCGCCCGGCACTGGGTTCCACTTTAATCACAGACATGGTCTTCTTCAGAGTTCATCAATCATGTTGAACATTCAATACCTTCATTGCCTATAAAATCAATGCTTCTCATTCACCATCGAACATTGATCAAGAAGAAATATGGTTTATGGTTTTGAGCAGTATGGCTCCGTTGGTAAAGTGGCTGTCTCTGAATCGGAAAGGTTACTCAACGAGTGGAAAAGCACCATATAAGTGAAATCCACTTACAATGAAGCAAGTCTCATGGTTGCAAAAGCACCCATAAACAACAAAGTGCTGAAACAGAAAAGACATGCTCTGTCAACATTGCAAATGGATGGTTTTTTTAACAGCTGCAATATATTGGAAACTGAAACCCCAAAAGACTGTATTCAAGCCTTGGAGACTCTTTTACAGTCTGACTACAATGAAATCTATAAATTGACTCAACTTTTGATTTCACTGCAGAAAAAAAGTACTATAGGGGCATTTAATGAATATCGTGGAAGTATACACTTAATATTCAGTGGCTCATTTGCTTTTAATTTGTCGAGATTTTTATCAAGCATCCACTTGGAATCACCAGTGCAGTGAATGTGTGGAGTCTTTAGGGGCCTGCAGACTGAACATAAGACACAACACCTCCAGTCCATCTGCAGAAACCATTAACCCAGAGCTCTGCGCAGCATTACGGACAGAATGGCTGGTCTCCGTGAGCAACATAGAGCCTCACGAGGGTCTCAAAGTGTCTCTGTTTTGCAGGATCGTGAGATGAATGTCAACACGGACTAGCCTGCTAGCAAGACGCCCATTCATACTGACCGCAGCTCACAGAGGCGAAGAAGAAAAGACGAATCTCGGCGGCGGAGGCGCCTCGGTACAAGTAGACCGAGCCCACTGGGGAGGTTCAGGACCACAAAAAGGATATTGTCTGATGAGGGAGTCCACCTCCGCCTCGTCGGGACCAAGCTGGTTTTCTCCTCCGTCTTCTTCGTCCACGAATTTGTTCTCGTCGTACTCGTCCACGTCCACTCGTCTGAAGCGGGCAGACACGGTGCTCTTCGACATTTCGGCGGTGGCGCTTTCTTGTCTTGCTCTCAACCCAGATCAGTCCACAAATCAAGCTCAGGCCCGGCTTTTTTTTTTTTTTTTTCTCTTAGATTAATGACGCTCCTCTCTCACACACACACTCTGGGCTGTCAGGCGGACGGCTTCCTCCCGTTATTTGCTCGATTGCCGACTCGGCTTCCGCTCGCTCGGTACCGCCATCCACCGGACACAATCTGTAAGTGCAGGTCAAAAAGGTTTTTTTTAAAGATTCACCGCTAGAGGGCGGTCAAACATAACGAACTGCACACCGCCAGAGTTCATTATAATCAATTTTGTTTCAGAGAAAACGAAACGAAAGTGTATTTTTCACAATTTCTTCTTCTTCTTCTTCTTCTTCTTCTTCTTCTTCTTCTTCTTCTTCTTCTTCTTCTTCTTCTTCTTCTTCTTCTTCTTCTTCTTCTTCTTCTTCTTCTTCTTCTTCTTCTTCTTCTACTTCTTCTTCTTCTTCAAAAATCCAATTTAAAAATAAAATATGTTATGCACTGTTGCTAATTGTGGGTACAAATGTAGACATCAGCACAAGTTGTTGTTCCTATATCTGTGGTTACATATGTAGTCTTCTTGTGTCATAATAACATTGAAAAACGGTTGTCATGCCTTCTCAGTGTGTTCGAGATGAAGAAACAACAGTAAGCTATTAAATTTATACTCATCCTGCTCCATGACAGACACTGTCATAAAATGTGGGATGGTTTGATGAATGATAGGTGTGGGCTTGTGAATAATTGAGTAGGATATGATCTGATTGTTGCTCAGCTCTCATAATATTTGCAAATGGATTTAGGTGGGGCATTGTCAATACAACACCAACTGCACTCATCTGTATTCATATTTGCAAGAACCTGAGTGCATTTTCTTCATTTTGATGTGTTGCAAAGTTTCCAGCAAATTGTTTATTCAGTTTTTTTTATCTTAGCAGAACACTCTTTCAATCCCTTTCTATATTCAAACTCCAAATTATACGCAATCAAAACGTTTTGAAACTTAAAGAAAATACATTAATTCTATTATTCTTGTTGTGGTAGAGAATGTGGTGAATAGAATCAATCTTTTTTTCTTTAAAGATATTTTGTTTTGTATGAGGAGACACACTACCTAAATACTGTGGTGACAAGCAAATAACTGTAACTGCTGCAGTCGAAATCATTATTTCTGTAATGCATGTCCAGCAGTGATTTGACAGACCACCATGTCTGCTTGTAGGGTCAGGTTTCCTGTTTCACATAAAAGTGCATTTTTCTTCTTTATACAGGAGGAAAGACAGACTTTCTATTGGCCAAATATCCACATGTTTTCTTTTTTTCAATAAACACAAGTTGATAAAACTGTTTGCCAAACTTACAACATGAATTGATGAACATTTCGGTGTATTACAGCTTTTCCTGCTCCAACATGTATGATCTCATGTGAAAGTTTGGCTGGGAGTCCTGTAATGTTGTCATGGTGATAACTCACTATTGTGAGTCGTGAGCAATAAAAACTATCTCAAAACATACGTAGGCCCTTTCTGGGAAGTCAGTGCGACACACCTGTTTCATTGATGGTTTTCTTGCCAGAAATACAACTTTAATTTCCTTCTCTTTTCCGTCTAGACTGTAGCCCCCTGCCTCGGGAAAAGGAAGGTAAACATTGGCTAGTGAGATTTTACACATTTCCTGCAACATGCATCAGAATATCAAAACATTGCTCACCAGTATGGACGTGTCCACATGAAACAATGAACAAGAAAAGCAAGACGATGTGATTATGAAACAGAAGAGCCTCCTTCAAATGCCTGTGGGCTCCCTGAACTTTTCTCTTATGGAGAAGGAAACCATAGAGTGGTGAGACCGCTGTGAAAGAACGAATAATACTCCCCCAGGTTGATATCTAACTTTCTATACTATAACATCATATAGACCAAAAGCACTTGTGCCTGAAATATACACAAATATTGGCATTTTTAAAACACACACACACACACACACACACACACACACACACACACACACACACACACACACACACACACACACACACACACACACACACACACACACACACACACACACACTCACACACACACACACACACACACAACAATACAGCCTTGCGTGCATTGGTCATGAGTAGTGTCCTGATTGCAGGCTTTGTGTAGTGCCCCAACATGTCTGCTATGTGAATGACTCAGCACAACAAAAGGTGAGGATACAGGCACATACATGACCTTCACGTGAGTGTGTAAATTAACAGGCACTGGAAAATTTCAAGAGGGGCAGCAGTCCCTCCTCTTGAAATGTTCCGGTGCTTGTTAATTTGCCCCTCCTTCTGCAATGAGAACCGCCCCCCCCCCCCTCCCCCCCTCCCCCCCCCCCCCCCCCCCCCCCCCCCCTCCCCTGCATGAAACAAAAGGACTGTGAACATTTTAAAACACTAAAGTGGAAAATTTTTGCGAATTTAGAGATTTTGGTTGAACTATATTTTGGGCCACGGTGCGTTGCCCTGGGAGCTGCCGGGGGGTCGAGGGTCTTACTCAGGGAGCCACAGTGGTGACATGGCCGACTATCATTCCGTCTCCTTTTAGTAACTTCATGACCTTCATGTGAGTGTGTCAATTACAGTAACAAGCTCTGGAAAAATGGAGACCGCTGCCCTTTCTGTTGCACACACACACACACACACACACACACACACACACACACACACACACACACACACACACACACACAGAGAGAGAGAGAGAGAGAGAAAGAGAGAAAGAGAGAGAGAGAGAGAGAGATGAAACTTCCAAGACTCTCTGAGAAGCTGCTTGTTTGCTTCTGATTCAATATGTGAGGAAATGTGCAGGGCGTTGGGCCAGGTGCTTTCGTGCCAGAGAGAAGGCCTAAGAGAAAAGCAGAAAAGCATAAAGTCCTAAACACATAATGAGTGCTCTCACATGTGGGGAATATTGCTCCTGGAGGATGATTTAATTGGGGAATGTAATGGCTTTGTGGGTGCTGCATTGAAGCAGGCCTTCAGGCAGGGCGAGACTGTGGGTGGCTTTCTACTCTCTTTTAATGCAAGTGATTCTGCTGTGTTGTTTTATAACATGTACCTGAGCTTAAGGTCATCCCATTTCTTCAGGTATGCATTTTTTTGTATTGATTTTTAGATTTGTTAAAAAACATTTGGGCTGTGGCTCATCATAAAACTTCTGATTAGACATGAACAGAAAAAGGTAAAAGTACAAACAATCTTCACTTGAATAGGAGTGAAAACAACATATAGGGAAAGTAAAGGCACACTTTGTTCATGTAAAGGTAGAAGAAACTCTGACTCAAAGTTAGTGGTAGACCTTTGAAGGACACTTCCAAAAGCTATTTCATTTGTTTGAACAACCAACTTTGAAGATTTCTTTTCTGAAATAGGAGCTTGGACGGTAATGTGTTGTTGCTCTAAACGTTCTCCATCCCCACTGTCATCTGGTTCTTCCTCTGGCTTCTTTTCTCCAGAATCTGGTGTCTTGAAAAAGTACAAAATGTTCAGAGGAAACAGTCTGGAGCTTTTTTGGCAGAAACTAAATCAGACTTTAGCCTCTCTTCCTCTCTTCTCTGCAGAGTTGCATTTCTTTATCAGGGTTTGACTTCAGGACATCCGTCTTTCCTGAAGTGCACACACCAATACTCAAAGTATTACTGTCCCACTATTTTGATATAAATGAGTTTTGATCTCATCAGAATTGAAAAGCACTTCCATAAAGTACAAAAACTTGTAGATTATACTACATAAAATAATGAAGCATTTGTCTTTGATACTTTAAATATATCATAAATTCCTCTTCTTTAACTCCAGGGGTGTCCCTTGTTATCTGACAAAAAATATTGTTCTACTGTGTTTTGGTAAAATGCAGTATGTTTTAATGTGGTAGCTGCTACAAACCAACTGGTCGCTGTACTTCTGATATGAGAACAACATGTATTTACTCAGCAATACGTTGGACTTCTTCAGGGTGGACATTGGACTCCACCAAGGTTCCGCTTGTCTCTGCTTTGTTCAGATGCTGTCAAATGTTGTTATTTTACTACAGAAAGAGGCAAAGATGTAGATTATTCCTGTTGACTATACTGTCACTAGAAACTGTGTTATAAGTGGGGAAAATGGATGGATGGATGGATGGATGGATGGATGGATGGATGGATGGATGGATGGATGGATGGATGGATGGATGGATAGATGGATGGATATCTTAGGTTGTTTTTTTTAAATAGCTGGGAATATTTGAAGAGGTAGTTTGACATTTGCCACTGAAAACAAAACATTATTGACCTCATTCATTGCACAGCAAGAAAACAACAGATCACCCAGAACAAATAGATGCCGCTCGATCAATTTGTGATAAAAAGGTGAATGAGTTTATGCCCATGAGATGATAAAATGTAGGCAATATATTGACCTTCAAGAAGAAGTGTGAAAATTGTGTTTTACTGTAATGCTCCCTGATCAAGGTTGAAAAATAAGCAATTACACCTCCTCAACTTCCTTCCTGTAATTTACCCTTGTTTTGTTTCTACTGAACAAAATAGCAGAATCGGTTATCTGTTATCTCGCAGGTCTTTCTTCTTATCGTACGGTCATGACCTGAAAACTAAATGAAGAGAATTCCAATAATTCCACAATTACCACCCAAGCCACAGTGGGGAGGAAACACTCCCTTCAGTAATAGAAATAGAATAGTAATACATCCTGCAAATGAGCAGACTGAGAGGTGAGTGTCAGAATTCAATTTATCTTTATTTATGTGGCACCAAATACAACATTCATTTCGGGGTGAAAGAAGAGGAACGAATTACAAGAAACATTGAAAAAACAATCAACATGGAGTGGCACAAATCAGAAACTTGTTCTTCGAGAGACATATCTTCATACTAGTTTTGTGTGCGTGTGTGTGTGTGTGTGTGTGTGTGTGTGTGTGTGTGTGTGTGTGTGTGTGTGTGTGTGTGTGTGTGTGTGTGTGTGTGTGTATTTCTAATATCAATTCAGTGTACTTGTTTGTTTTGGGAGGGGGGCACAACCTCAAACCAGATGTGTTTATCCCTGTTAAATCAAGTTCCCACCCTCTCAGAATACGTGCTCATTTCACCATGGGAGAAGCTCACAACAGCCAAGACGTAATACAAAAAATTAATAAAAAAAATAGGAAAACACCCACAGCTTTCAAACAAATCAAGAATTTACAAGTTATTTTTTGGACATGTGGCTTTTGTCTCTTCTGCCATAAATCCGAGAGAGTAAACAATATATCACATCTCGACTGTAGATTATAATCCAACCAGAGCTCACATTTCATATATGTGAAAGGTTTGTTAAAACACTGGTTGGAATATCTATGCAGACTTTGCCTCTCATTTTTTTAACCTTTATGCATCAAACAAATGAAAACAGAACAGAGAGGATCTGCAACCTGGGACCTTTTCCTCAGCTACTGTGTTATTTCAGGAGTGGTCTCATGGATAAGGGCAGGATGTTAAATATTTTAACTGAAAACACACACACATTCCACACAAAATGTTTTTCTTCTCATTTATTATATTACCTTAATGATGCACATAAACAATATGTATGTCATGCTTTGACAGTCATAATACAGTTAATGATCACAGGAGTATTTATGTGCACATCTTGATTCACTGGAACTGATCGTTAAGAGTCGTGTTACAGTAAACATAGTCATAGATCATAAAATGTAATATTTAAAAAAACAAAAAAAACAAGAAAATTGTTACAACTTGTGTATGCTTTCTAAAGGAATCAAAAGTGTAACGTAATCACTGGCATGAGTTGACATGAAATCCATATAAAAAGTCTTGTTTACAAACTGGTTTGGGAAACGCAATTGCTCACTTGAAAAAAGGTAAGATTAAAAAAAAAAATATATATATATATATATATATATATATCCTGCTTGCACAGTTTCATCCAATGGCTGCTCACCCATGCATCAAGCAGCCACGATCAATATGTTTTTCACGATCATCAAAAGACAAGTTGATGATCTTGAAGAGGTTGGTTATTTGTAATGAACTTTCAAAAAACACAACTTGAATGAGCAGCTCCCGTTGAGTGTATAGAGCAACAACTTTACTGCTTCCGTTCTGTCTCCTGGGTCTTACGCACTCTTTTCTGCTCATTGTGTGTATCGTCAAACAACAGACAGGCAGCAACTAAAGCAATACGTTGGTTAACATGGTGAAGTACTTAGTAACATTTAAGTTGAAAACATTTGAAAAATGGTACACAGACAAAAAAAAAGATGTTGACCAGATGTTCAAAACTCAACTCAACTTAACTATCCTTAGCAGCTGGATTAAAAAAAATAATAAAGTTTGTGAAAAAGGATTCAACCATTAAAAAGTAAGTTGTTTTTATATGTCATCATTAAATACTAGAAAGTGAAAAGTGAAATGAATTTATAATGTATCGATGCAGACCAATGCAAGAGAGCAAATGGATGCGTAACCCAGAATGTCAAATTGTTACCGGAACACAAGAGAAAATGTCATTTTACCACTTCACACAATGCATAACAAAAGCAAAACAAAAGAACTGACAGGCCTGGAGAGGGCTGAAACATGAGTGCATAGGAGTCGGCAGTGCTTCAGGGTGAAATTCCACTGTTGTGTGGGCAGCCATGGGGCTCCTGTAGGTTTGCCTGTAAAGTGTCAGATTCCAGGAGTCTGGTGCTGCAGGTGTAGGTGTAGCGTGTAAAATTCCGATAAGCGCCACCGTTTTTCAGCTGTGAGCGGGTCTCGTGACGGCACACCCACCCCACCCAGTCCTCCCCCGCTTTGACCTTCATTGTTCAACGGACCCAACATTGAGTTAGTTGTTGTTTTTTTTTTTTTTTGAGGAAATCGCTGTAGAAAAAAAAAAGACCTTGAATAGTCATCTAGAGGGCACCCTGAAACAACATGGCCAGGAAAATAAACACACCTTTATCCAGAGAGAAAATGAGAGAGCATGAAAGGAATCAGAGGGAGAGCTGTTTCTATGGAATCAAATTTTGTTTTTCCAAAATGGTGGCTTTAATGTGAGACACTCCCTCCCTGTAGGTGGGTAAACATCACTGAGCTGTTTGAGGTATCCAGAGGGGGGCACTTGGTGTGTTTAGGAGTTGCCATCCAACAAAACCAGTGGTAACAAGCTCCTTGGCCATGTTTTCCAGAAAGAATGCGTGTTTAGACCAGCCATCCGGTGAGAAGACAACAAAACAAAACAAAAATATGGTGATTTGCATGCTCTGCTTGAAGAGCGCTAAGCACACAAACAAGCACGCTGCAGGTGAGGCTCCTCACAGTGCATTCACTCAGTTCACCGCAGTATGGCCGCACGCAAAGTCATTTCGAAGATGCAAATAGAGCCGCGCTCTTGGTAGCATGAACTGAAGCCAAGAGGTGTCCACACATGTTGGGAATGTTGCAGCAAGTTGATGTCATAAAGTGAAGTGGATGAGCACGTCCATTTGAAGTGGACATTTCTTTCAAACATGAAGAACTAACAACTACAAAGTTGCACTGAAATATTTTGCACAAGAGTGAAGAATTGAGTTTTATCATGTCGTCTTTGTCAGAGCAAGGAGAGAAAGTTTCTATCAACTGTTTTAGAAAAGTCACATTTGTGGAAATAAAGCCTGCAGATTAGTCAAACATCTATCAATTAAATCATGAGGGTTTTTTTCATTTTTTTTTTTTGAGTTAATGTTATGGTTATTTTACAAAAACCTCTTTTCAGAAACTTTAAAAAAGAAATCCTGAATGGAACAAAACCATCATGGATAAAAGTAAAAAAAAAAAAAAAAAAGCAAAAGAGCATAGTCCAAAAAGAAAATGCTTCACAATGCTTCACATCCCAAGGTTTTAGCTTGGAGCTACTGGCTATCATTTCCAAGGTGATTCCAGGGTTTCGAACGAGAATCTCTGTTGAAAAACCTTCTGTTCGGGATCTCACTGAGGGAAAAAGGACGCTGGACACATGTGGGGTTCTCCTTCCGGGACACGATGCAGTCCTTGATGGCATCTTTGATAACCTGCAAAGGCAGAATACAAGACTTAAACCAAGTCTCTCACATTGCATTTGTCATTAACGTTGCCTGTTTATTCAGTTGTAATGTCTGACTGACATATTGAAATGTTAATGTTTGAACATTTTAACCTGATTAGCTGGCTACAAGGTGCTCAACCTTTATTGAGAAAAAGAAATTTGGGCTTGGTGTCGTACGGACAGGACGAGATTTGAACTTACAATCTTGCAATTGGAGGATTGAACAAATTTTGTTCAAAGCTGCTGAAGCATGCTTGGAAATTAATGAGATGTAAATCAAGACCAAAAATATGAAAATAGCTAAATGTGTTAAATTTTAATGTGCTATAGCCCCAACTAACCCTAACCCATCTTAACAAAAGGTAGCACTAAAGATTCCAGGCACTTCCCTTCAATGTACTAAAATGTTTCCTGTACCAAATGCACCCAACACAGCCTGAAGTCATGGGAGTAATATTATTATAAAATCATTGACATCATACGTTCCTATTATTGACAAATCTGCCCCCTCCATTTCAGTGTTTTTTTTACCAGACAAATTAAATAAAACAGCAACATGACTGCATCTGAAAATAACTTCTTCAAACTTTAAAGTCACAAACGTACACGGATGGTATCTGTAAACGACTGAACGTGTCTGATTTAGACGATCATTCAGTAAAATCAGTGCTCGCACTGAAAATTTGACTCAGCGGGGAAGTGACTAAGATACAGTGAGTGAAAGTCTGTATGAACTTATCCGATGACACACCTACTGTAAGTGAGTCAAGACTTGTACCATCTGGTGTTAAAGCAGAGCATTTAAAGCTCAGAAATTTTGATGTTGCACAATTAATTTGATTCGTGGCAACTTCCCCACTGGCAGCACTGACTGAAGGCAGATTACCAATGAAGAAATGACTGAAAATCACTCAGGCTTTGTGACCAATGTGGGTAAAGTCATGAATCACGTTCGAATCCCTTGAGTCTTGAACATTGCAACATGTGCAACAATGCACAATTCCTTCTTCCGGTCCGATTCCTTAAACTTCACAGATTTTGCAAGTGCGTTAGACCAACCTCAAGGTTGTTGAGTGTGTTAAACTCCATGAGGTCGTGAAGTCGGGTGTACGCTTCGTTGGAGTACTGGAAGTTGAAAGTGGAGAAAGGTGACTCGGGGTCATCAAAAATGTCAAAATCTGACAACTCTTTTTCCTTCTCAGTCTCTCTGGGAACACCTGGAAGTGAATAAACAAATGAAAAGGTTAGAAGAAATTCCAATCAGCATAATGGATCAACAGGAAACACTTGTTAGAAGAAACAAAATGCATCATATATTCTACTGATCTTGTAACTTGATACAGGGAAAGTCACATGTGAAAGGAATTTGATGTTGTTACGTGGTTGTCACGTCCAAAGTGTTAAGATCTGCGTTTTGATTTTGATTTTATTTTTTTCATGGTGTACCCCTTCCTAATGTCAATTATCTTGTCCTGTGTACTTCGCTCCTAGTTTTTCTGAGGTGTTACTTCATGTCATGTTTCCTGTTTTCTATGTGACTTTGTCATTGTCATTTCTCATTGTTGCCAGTTTCCGTTCAACGATTTGCCCCTGTCATGTCACACGCGTCACGTTGTCCTTCTTTGCCCTATTTGCACAGGAGACATTTGCCCTGTTTGCACGGAGCCGGAGCGTTTTCAAGAACTTCCACCTTGGAAGGCGTTTTCAAGAAGTTCTGTTTTCATAGGCTCGAAGCATCTTTGCTGTGTAAACAGAAACCCAAAATGCAATGAGATCCTGCCATCTTCACCTGAAAACGTTGGTATAGATGTAGACTAAAAATATGGAGATGGTGCAGCATTTTACCTTAATTTGAATTTTATAACTATTGTTTTCTTGCATTTCTATTGGGTGTTTCTTATTAACTGAACCCCTCTAGTTTTATGACACAACTCCATATTCTAAGCCACAGTCACAGCAATTCTTTATCTTCCATCTTATAAAATTAATCAATGTTTAGCCACCTCAAAGTCACGAGAAACTTAAATAACTTACAATTTTATTAAAGAATTTTAAGTGTCAAAAGATACATTTATACTTCCACAAGCTACTAGCTGATTTAATGTAACCTTTTTTTTTTAAATGGGATTTGTGAATGTTTGATTTGTCCATTTCCACTACTGAGCTCAAAGCGGACTGATTCAGAGGAGCAGCTCACAGAACATGTTATGTACTTTATTTTAAAACAATTCTTCTGGTCTAACATGGCTTATTTTGGTAGCTTGCATCAATGTTTTCCCTAACAACATGAAAGTAAGATAAAGGAAGGAGAGAAAGGAAGATTAGAGAGCAAGATTTTGCAAAAATGAGTGTTCCATCATATTCATATTTGAGCTGAGTTTTCTCAGCAGTTTCTGTAAAAATATATATTGAGTCAATTCTAATTTACTCTTCATGATACAAATAGTCAGTTTTCCTCTTTTTAGAGGAAATCCATAATAAAAAAAAATTAATTACTAATTGTACAGTACATATGTAAGTATGACAAAGTAAATGCAGGAAGCATCTCCAGTTTGGAAATGAGAAGCACATAGTAGACGTCCACAAATGGTATAATTCTTTCTAATTTAGGTTTAAAAGCAAACTTATTATGTAACCTTCATAAACAACCTGCGGAAGTATGTAGGCAGATGACCTACTAAATGTAAAGAGGCTGCAGTGGAAGAACATCTTTGTGTGCCTCCTGATGTTTGACTTGTTTATACACAGAGCTCTCCCACAGGAGCGAGAGATTCCCTGCCAGCACCTGGCTCCCCGAGGCACCATTTTTCACTCACATGGGTCATAAAACACTGACACGCTCACACATAGCGAAAACCACACTGACCTTGAGTGGAAGATATTTATAGAGGTCACTCGGTTGAGGGAAAATTCTTTTGGCAGAACATTAAAAAAAAAACAAGTCTGCTGCTGATTGCGTGTGGCTAAAATCTTCAGTGGAACCTCACGTGGCATCACAGTAAAATGACATTATTAGAATAATCCACAGAGCCTTGGCATAGTTTCCCTCTCACACATGCGAGAGGAAATCTTCACATATGTACAGACGTACCGGGTGCTTTGAATTGCCTGAAGTCGATGTTGACCAGGACGAAGTGGATGATTGTCGGGCAGTTCTTCTCGCCTTTTTTTGGTTTGAAGACGTAGCATTCCTTCAAACCCTCACGGTCGAAGACTTTGGGGTCGATCTTGGGGAACGGTAGCTTGTTCATTCTCGCCCACTTTTCTGCCAAGAGAAGCTCCTGTGGAATACATGTATAAGTGAGACCCCTTGATTTCCTGCTCTCTCTCTCTCTCTCTCTCTCTGTTTCTTCTTTTTTTTTTTTTTTTAATGAAAACATCAGGTGCTATGAAATGACTTCATTGGCCTTTGGAGAATATCAACAAAACTGAATTGAATTTGAAAAGTTTAGCTCCTATTTGGAATTTCAAAGGGAAAAAAGTCTAAGTCTGACCTTAAATGGGGGGCTGGAGTCACTTGGTCTTGCAGAGAAGTCGAACGAGATGATGAGGTCGACACTGCGCTGCGGCCGGAGGATGAGAGGGTAAGGAAGGTTGTACGTCAGGCCGCTGTCCACCACGTGGATCTTCTTGCTCTTCACATCCAGAGGTTCATAAATTCGATCAAACTCATCTGGGTCTGGCAAAATAACATGAAATCAAATATAAGATGCAAGAACAAGACCATGTCATAGCCATCCTGTTGTTGCTCTTGCCTGTTACTGCGTCCACTTCCTCCTCCGGCGTCTGCGCATGACACGTCATCCCAGTGAAGGGAGAGAAGGGCATGTTGGTGTTCAGGTTCAGGCCCAGCATGAAGTTATGGACCTGGTTCAGACAAATGCAAGATTAGACATTCAATCAGGCAAAGGCAGCACATGTTGTAAGTTAGAAGTAATGAATTACAAATACGGAATTATTGTTGCAAAATTTGATTTTATTTTATTTTTCTGTGTATTTTTATTTATCTGTACTCTCTTTTCTTCATATTCTAAAAACTCATACATGCCTGTGTTTCTTGTTCCTGTGTTATACTCACTGTTTATGGTTGTGTTATAAATATTCTTGATTCCCGTCATGTTTAACTTGTATTGTTTGATGTTCTTGGTTTTGTTTCTACTTTACATATTCACGCTGAGAGTTCTGTTCTACTGTTTGTCTACTTTTACAACATGTGTGTGTGGTGTGCTATGATGTAACTCTGCCCTTCAGTCTGTCCCTCAGTCTGTATTGTTATCATGGATTTTGAGTCGTCCAGGTCGCTCGCTCCTTAAATAAAAAAATAGCTAACTTTAGGTTTGGACATGGTTGTTTGTTTGGGTCCTCTGTAAATGTTAACTGACACAGCAAATGTAAAACTCTTGAGATGTTTATTGCAACATTATAATAGCTGAAAATTACAGGGTTTTACTTTAAAAGCATAGTCAATTCTGTATTCATTGTTCACAATTGCCTTCAATCTTACACTGGCAGTTTTGCATTCCAATCTAGTTAATGGCTTTAAATTTCTCCTCAATACATTTAATATATTCTGTGTGACCTAAATTTCAGTGTGACCCGTCTCTTATTTCTTAATTACAAAGATTTCGAAAAAAAAAAAAAATGAAAAAAGAAATGTTACAAGGAATTCATGCTGTGCTGCATCTTAAATGAATCTCAGTTGTAGTCATCCTCACCTCCACAAGCATCTCCTTCTGTGTTTTTTTTGCTCAAAGACATCATGTTATTATATTTTCTCGTGGGTAGATCATTTTGACAAGATTATTAGGGCCTCTTGAATTTCAGGTCTAGCGCGTTCTTTTTTTACTTGAGTAAAGAAACTGAATCACTACATCTGCCTCTCCCTGACCCATTTACTCAAATAACTGTAATTTATCCGGGTATTTGAGTCTCATGTAGTTTCATAGGTTGCAGAACATCTGAGTACCTTCCCAGCTCGGCCCTCTCTTGTGTTGAACAAAGCAGAGTCACTGAAGAGCGACGTGAACATTCGCTGAACCCAGCTGGCCTGAGCGGTGCGATGAAACTCGTCCTCCGCCTCCTGGTTTTCTGTCCCAGCTAAACGCCAAAGAGATCAGCAATTAAATGCACGCCTAATGAAGTTGTTTCACAGAGCACAAATCATCTTGTTCACTTTCACCTGAATTACGTCTAACGATTTTCAATTCTTTCAATTCATTTTTTTAAGTCTGAAATCAACAGCAGTCAGATTTGATTCACCTCTGGCTGTGCGTGCTTGCATGTGTGTGTGTGTGTGTGTGTGTGTGTGTGTGTGCGTGTGCGTGTGCGTCAAAGTGCCTTTTATTGTAGCTTGTCTTTGCGCACAGCTCTTGCGTCTCTCGTCAACAGTATTCTCTTTCTGTATTCTGCAGGTTCAACTTCAAGTAAAGTTTATTCATAAACCAGACAAAACTTGGAGTATACTGGGTACTGTATACTTCAGCAAATGTCTGTTTGAATATCTTATATATGTAAGTATAACAGATTGTGTCTCAGAGTAAATGGACAGTGGTTCTTCTTTCCTTTATGTTTTCATGTATGAGCACATGCAACAACAGAAATGTATTTCATTAAAATAGTTGACTTTTTCAGCATTATGATGAAGATCAGAATTAGAAAATGTCCTTTTTATCTCAATTTGTAGTCTTATCAAGTGGACTAAGAGTTAGCTGAGGGATCAGTAGTTGTGTTACAGCCACAGTAAAAGGGAACGTTACCACATAGATTTTTGATGATGTAAGGAGTCAAATTTCGACTTCAGGGCATTTAACCTTTACTGATAGTTCAAAGCAAGATATGGTATTTCAGGCACATCTTTCTCACCTTTACGTGGCTCGTCGTCATTGTCCATGCTGTCTTCTCCCACGATATGTTGTGGTTTGATCTGTTCTGTAAGCGACAGAACAATTTCATTCTTTGTGTTTAAAATATGCTTCTTGAGCTCCTTAATACAACGACAGTTGGATCTTATTTATGTGACATTATCAAATTCACCTCTGTTGTTTGTTTCTATCCAAATAAATCCTCACAGACATGCGACACACTTGACGTATTATTTCTTTAACTGGGCGGAGTCATTCTTGGCTTTCCAGTACAACCAGCACACTGTTAGAGTGCGTCTGAAAGTAAGAAGGTCACACCAAAGAAATGCATTCAACCAACACAAACATCTGATGAGCTGTGAGCGCAATCACCAGGAATCTGACACCTTCCCACTGTTATAGTAACGTCACACCAACACTATCCCTCTCGTGGCACATAATATAATGGGTGAGGTAACAGCAAAGTATATTTAGATAAGCTACTTGTAAAGGTGTGTGGAAACAATTGTGAAGACCAAAATAAAACTCAAAAGAAACATAATTTCAGGCAAAT
Organism: Lipophrys pholis; assembly: GCF_963383615.2. Taxonomy (NCBI): domain Eukaryota; kingdom Metazoa; phylum Chordata; class Actinopteri; order Blenniiformes; family Blenniidae; genus Lipophrys; species Lipophrys pholis. Next base: position 18,994,660 of record NC_137640.1, on the reverse strand, counting down.
CTGAATGACAGCTTCAGTCTCATCTTCAGTCACACGCTCATGACGTGCTTCTTAATCTATTACTTTAAACACATATCATGCTCACTTTTAGGATATCTGAGTGGCGTGGCACAAAAGTGTAGTGATTTAGCACCCTCACCTCACAGCAAGAGGTTAACTTCTACACTTTGCTCTCACAATCCAGAGGCATGATGTTCGGGTAACTTTGTAATTCTAATTTGCCCATAGGTGTGTAGAATAGCTGTCTTTCTGCAATTATTACTCAGGCAGTGAAAGTCCAATGTTAGAGAAGTGATAGATTTCTAAGCATAAACTATTTTATATTGTATATTGTATGTATATCTTTAAATAGAAACCTGCAAAGGTGAGGTGAAACAACAGTCATGATGTCATTGTAAAAAATATTTTCAGCTGGTCTACATACCAAGTTGAGCAAGTTACCTAACCAACCTCAGCTCTTAGACTTGCATCAAAAGTTTGCACCAAGATGTGGTATTCTGAGTCACTGAAAGGGCTTGGAGGAGTAGTGAACACAACAATGGCTGACACTATTAGACCTCAACCAATGATGTAGTCTATTTGAAGGCAGGTAGACAGCAATAACCATATAATCACGGAAAAGAATTGCCTTGTTATGTATCGTAGTTTCAGGAACATCAGCAAGGTTGTCAGATACTCATTTCCAAGCTATTTATTCATGACAAACATATTGTCAAAATTTCCGAGAGGGGACTGCAAACATAAACCTGAATATAGTCATAAGCTCTCACAGGTTCACTGCAATCTGAACTACAACACTGCAAATGCCAAATCCAGTGCAAAGACTGGATGTAAAGTGCCTCTCTACTGCCACCTAATACACAACAGTGGACATTTATAGCACCCAAAAACAAAAAAAACCCCATTAAATCAATCAATCAACAGACTGACTGACAACAAACAGCATTGTTATTGGCAGTTGCCAAAGCTATTTCCAAAGAATTCCCCACTGCCCAGCAAAGAAACATCACTGAAGTCATTATAGTGCAGTTCAGTCCAAATAAGTGAGAAACACGGCATAATCTTACCTAACTCCTCCTCCATTGTGCTGCCGCCAGTTGTGTCCTTTACTCCCAGCACTCTGTTGAAGAGAATTGAGAAGGCACTTCCCCACACACCTGGTCCATCAACAAAAATGCAGCAGTCAGCATCATGTAACAAGCTGCAGATTGTACAGTTATCACTATATACTACACAGCTCACCCATCAGATAATGAAGTGGGTTCTCCTCATATTTCTTCACCGCAGTTCCCATGAAGAACTTGCTTCCAAAGAGGTCAGGTGTCATGAAAGTGCCGTACTTTGCCATTCCAATTTCATAGGGGCTGAACTCCACCCAGTCTGAGAGTTCAAGCGTCTGAGTTAATGTTATGAACATGAGCAATCATTTCCACATAATATTCAGTCGGCACCTGAATACTGAGATTAGCAGGTTGTTTTTATAGGCAAAGAGAAAGAATGAAGAAACTCAATTGGATTACATGCTGACAGAATAAACGGCAAATTGAGTTTCTATAGCAAAAGGGGTCTCCAACCCTGGTCCTAGAGACACCCCCCCCCCAATTCATCATCTTATAAGGCCTTTGTTTTAGTCATCTTGTATTTACTATGAAAGGAGTTGGGGACCATCTTTGAATTGCAGCCCACAGCTACTTTAAAAAATGTTGCCACTTTTGTGGAGAGTTTACCGCCCCAGCATGAACCTAACATGTCATTCGAACTAATGTGTAGCAGCTTTTCAGAGCAGACATACAACTTCAAATAGTTTAAAAGGTTCACACAGACACAAACACATCAAATTGGAAAATACACTGATTATCTAAAAGCTCCATTCAATCTCTCTTTCGACTGGGAGGTATTAACTCTGCAGATTTCAGGTACAAAAGGAGAGGCAACAAAAACACGAAAGCAATCTGAACCGGTCTATTTTAGTCACACAATTGAAGACTTAGTTGTCAAAGGCCACACACGTTTTCTAAATTTGGATGTGATTTCAAACCAACAATCACATAAATACACAACACGTAATTCTAGTTTGGGAGCATGTTTAGGCAAACCCTCATACAGACTAAAGTGACAGTGAAGTATGAATATTAGCTCTTCACCAACCAGAAATACACAATATATTTCACTTTTGACTCTGACCTTTGTGTCCTATTCAAATTATATCAACAAGAAGAATATATGAGTACAATACCACCATTTTATCTGGCTGTGTGACCTCCTGTCAAAGACTTTTCTCAAATAAAGGTCGCTTAGCCCTCATGATCTGAACAGGTTCAATGTAAAATGCTTGTTTGACCATAAATAAACATCATAAATATTATAAATGTCCACATTGCAAAAGCAACATTTTGAAACAACAATCAAACATTGACATCGTGAAGATTTAAATCAAATTACAGCCATTTCTTTTCGCTCAACGTTAGATGGGTTTTGACACACAGATTTCGCAATAGTGCCTGAACAAAGAGCGTACAGTTGTTGTATCTCAGGTGGTGGAGCAGGTTATCCACTGATCCCAGATTGGCAGATACATTTTTGTTCATGAGAACAGAATGTTTGTGTAAAGCTCTTTTAATGCACTGCTAAAGATGAAAGCTGAGAAAATGTGAGAGAAGATCGTATGCTTGTAGCAAAATGCTTCTGCCAACTTTCTTGTGTCACACAAAATCAAAAAGAAAAGACGCCTCCCTCAGTGTTCAATTTCAGGTAGTTTCAATCTTCCCCGGTGATTTTAGCTTCAATTCCATCTCCCCCAAAACATAAACAGGTTTATTACAGGGTCCTGCTTCGACTGTGACAGCTCTTTCTACATCAATGGATGACATTTTAATTTTTGTTGTACTTGTTACAATGACAAATGAAGATATTTGGTTCGAACGTTGACATAGTTCTGTTTTACTACGTCCACTGCTGGTTAATAATAAAAATATCAGACCTTGATTTTAGTCTTTATACCTTCTCACAGGGACAGGGAAGTGATAGAACTGCCAACCTCTTTCTCAGAACGCGATGTTTAAAAAAAAAAGATTTAAATCATTATATCATTATATCATTGTGAAATTCTGTAGAGAGAGGGCTTTCCAAAAAGCCCCCTCAAAAGACTCAATTCCTATCTTGAGAAAACTGGTAGGTTTTGACACCTTTTATTGTGTTTTCTATTCAAATATCTTGGTTTGCGTCACTGAACTACAGCGTACAGTTACTGTCGAGGTCACTTCAAAAAAGAGGAAGCACTGTATGAAAAGGGACTAACCCACAGAGGCCCTGTGCACACTGCTCAGTTCCTTGATATAACTGAGCCACGTCAGTATGTGATAGCACGTGGTAGCAGAGCGGCATTCTAGGGAAATGTGTGGCATGATTATCTCGCATGTTAGCTCGCTCATCTGATCATCACATCGGTAAAGTATGTCCGTGAGGATGAAGGATTTAACAACAGTACAACTTTATAAACCCAAAAAACAACAGCTCACCTGCAAACATGAGCTCGGAAACATCTGGCTTGACGTGCAGACAGGTGAACAGAGGAAGAGGGCTTTGAGCCTGGTTTATTTTTTCCTGGATCTCACTTAGCTTGATGTCCATCCTCTGATAAGAGACCAAATTTGAATACAATATTAGCATGCTTTAAATAAGTCGGACTATTCCATAATCATCATGTCAAAGTAAAATTAAAAATAAGAAAGCTGAAGGGAATAACACAAATAGAAGTTACACTATGTTTAAACTGATGAGATATTAGTTCAAAGAAATTGAAGGAATTGGAAAAAAATGACTGAAGAACTGATTTAAACTACTAAAAACCAGAGTTAGAATTGATGTGTTCTTAAGTAATCCATTACTGTTAGTCCCCGATATTAGTTACACAATTTAAAAAAAAAAAAAGTCCCCTTGGGCTTGTTATTATTAAACTTTTTATGGACAGAGTTTCTGACTCTCTTTCCTGTTCAACAACCTAAACTAAATGTTAGCTCAGGCCAAAAACTCCACTCCTGTTTACAGGATGAAGACCGTGTCATTAATCCTGAACTGACCAAGTCCCTCTGACAGCAACATGAAAGAAGCCAGACTTCAGACAACTCGGAGGGCAGAATTGGACTGGTGAAGAGGGTCTGAGGGTTCATTGGACTTTGTGGAAGAAGGTGGGTGAGAAGAGGATGCTTGGAAAGCCGGCATCCATACTAGGCAACAGTTCTCCTAAGAGTGAAACTGTGGGCGCTCCAAGCATTACGACAAGTATAAAAAAGAACGATTCGGCAGGTCCTTGTTTCCTTATGACCTATTATTATCTATTGTCTATCACTGGAATTTTCCCACAGTGGGATAAATAAAGTCTATCTTATATTATATTATCCACAATACCTGTGATCCATTAGCAGCTACAAACAAAAGCTTTCTTTCCTTATAGACTTGATCATTTCTGTCCATATGTTTGTCATTAATATCAGCTGTTTTGTTTCTGCTTCGTTTCAGTTGTTCATACATGTGTTTCTTTCAATAATATCTATCTAACTATGACTTAAACAGCAAATCAGTCATGATATTTAAAAACACTACATTGATATAGCTTTGTACATATTATTCACACAAACTGATACCTGGCAAAGTACTTCTTACAAGTAACTAAACTACATTTTAAAGAAGTAAAAAGAAGACTCATGCAACTTAAATCAAGAACAAGTTTTAAGTAACATGCTGAGTAGGTGAATAACAAGAAAGTATAGAAAGCTTTACAAAATTCAAAGAAACAGCAGCTCTGAACTGGCTCTTACCGCAGGTATAAGCGTCTCTCCAATGAGCATACCGAAGATATCGGTGAAGGTAACAGGCTGTCCCGAGGCCTTCTTGGACCACAAGGCCTGAATATAGTTGGTGATGTGCTGAGGAAGCAACAGCCTCAGCGGGTTGCTGCTAACTCTCTGCATCAGTTCACTGTTAATGTCTTTTGGGCCCTTATTTGGAAACTCGGGGTGGGAGTAGAGTGTGGACATGTACCTGAAAAGGAATATGGATAAAGAGGAAATATTGAAAATACCCAACCTGCATGACAAAATAAATTAATTTGTATAACTGTAACTCCAAGAAGATTTGTGATATCTAGAAAGTAAAGAAAAAAAAACAACAAAAAACTAATGCAGACAAATTATTACAGTGGACTTTCATAGTATTGCTGTCCAATCACCATATATCTCAAGTATCTCAAACGTTTGTACTATGAACCTCAGAGGAATATCAAAAACACACTGAAATATTGAAGAACTACCAGATACTGAAAGATGGATTTATTTTGGAAAAAGGGGCAGAAGCACTCTATTCTGAGAATCTATTTTGAGAATTCGACAAATATAAAATAATTTTGTCTCAGCAAACAAAGAAAGAAGAAATTTGCTTCCGGTTTTTGTTTTATCTGATTTAAACATGTAAGAAAAAGTTTAATGAAAATTAAATAACACACCATGTGGATCCAGAAAGTCCAGCAACATATGTGGCACAGTCCAGGACTCCGGACTCAATCAGAGCTTTCATCACACCGGAGAAGCCAACCATGGCACGGAAACCACCTCCTGAACCCGCTATGGCAATCACTGGCACCTGCAAAACACACAGAAATAGCATAAAGCTAAAATATCTGAGGTAGAAGGTGTTCAGAAACAAGTATTTGGGGAGTTTACTTTGGATAGTGAAAAGCAATTTCAGATTTGTTTCTACATTTGAAATGATTGCCAAAAGATGTCAAAACAAGTTGCCACACATAAAAGATAGCATCCATGGATTCCCCAGACATAAACACATCTAAATGTTTCTGTTCCAAAAATGTAATTTGCTATTGGAGATGGAGAGCTGAGCGCTGGTCACGGTAACACCTGCCTCCACAGTGATCACTTTACATGGGCTAGTTTTACTAACTGCATTCAGATTGGATAGGGATACATGTTAACACAGTACCATGGCTCAATGGCACAAAATCTTCCATTAACCATCAACCTCACTTTAATTGTCATTCTGCTCATCAATACTCGCGTGCCCTTATCTTCTAGTATGGTACTGTGTTTTAGGTGCTGCCTCAGTTTGCTAATCCCTTTTTATTTGCTCCTGGTTACTTGAGTTTCTTTGTGTTACATTCACCGTCTGTTTTAAGATTGTAAGCAGACATATTCATACTGTAGGATCCTGGACCCTAAAGTCACATACCTGCACATTATCTCAATCATTCAAATGTAGCTTTTTGGTTTGTACATTGGCAAATTCAGATCATTGCTTCAAACAGATTATATCTGAGAGTACTAGGTATTTACTATTTACATTTGACCACTTTTCCATGTTTACGTTTTCCAAGCAGGTTAATAGTGCAAGTATATCATTTTGCTTGACTTTGAGAGGATCTCAAACTAAATGGATGGGGTATTAACACATGAAAGCAGAATACATCTGTGAATACATCAGAGCAGTTTATGCATAAGAGACATAAAACAATGAACATAAGGTAAAAGCTGTCACTAAATGGCCAGATAAAATATGGAACTAGTCACATGGCTGCAGCATAGCATAACAATCTGTTTCATTGGCCCATTTGAGAAATACAAAAGCCCTTGTTGCTTATACTTATAGTCAAGAATGTAAAACAAAAACAGAAAAAGATGTATAACACAGAGCTGGAAGCAGCTTCCCTCACTCCAGAAATTCAATCCATACTTCTTCTTTAAACTGTTCTGTTTTCACACAAGTATTTAAACTTCTGCTTCAGTCAAAAAAAAAAAAAAGTGTGTACTTCTGACAATTGTGGTTATGTCCTGGTGATAGAACAGCTCCATACTAAATTGCAACATCATGATATGTAGTGGCGAGTTTGATCCTCTGCTTCCTCTGGTAGCAGTGAAGATGCCCTGCCAGTTGCATAATGTCTTTGCAAGGGTTTTCTGACTTGTGCCTTCAGATTTTCATTGATTTCATAATGCGTATTGTGCAACACTGCTTCCTTTCTGCTGTCTATGTTTATCTCGTGGTCAGCACTGGAAATTTCCATAGTCATACTGCGTGAGGAACTGTAGCACAGTGGAACGCAAAAACTGGATATCTCATCGCTCTCACATTTCCGTCAAATGTTGAAGACATAGCCAGGCCTCACTGGAGATTACAGCCAACTTCAAGGGCATCTCAGCAAAACAACACTATTGGGGAAAGTTAGGTCAGAGCATGCCCATGGAGATCAAGAAGACTTACAGTATGTGTCCCTTCCATAGGTGACAGACATTCAAACGTTATTCTAATGTGAACAATTGTGTAATATAGCTATTTGTTATGAAATACTCAATACCATGATAGCAGTAATAGTAAGACACAGAATCCATGCAGTGCTGGTGGTTCCCACGCTTGGGTGGTGAACCCTCTTGGGCCTGTGGCTTTCCATGCTCTGAAGCTGTCAATATCTGATTTAGTAAATTGCTTAATTCTCCATGTTTTATGCAGCAAAATGTTTGCTGTTTAAATAAGTCATTATTTAGTTTCTGTGTCACATCATATACTATTGAGTGCAACAAGTTAGTGAGCTAGTGGATCTCAATAAAGTTAACTTTCACCTGAAACTGAAAATTTTACTTAATTTTAATTTAAATTTTTTTTAAAAAAATGACTGCAGGTGCTCTATGCTCACCTCCTCTGGAGAGCTGGGGAGAAAACAAGGTTTCTCCATATCCAGCAGCTTCTTGATACCAAGCATCACTCGTTCTCTGCGGGTCTGCCTGAACTGCTTCTCTTTGTCACACAGGGCCAGGCTGAACCGCAGATCCAGCTTTGTGCTGCAGATACAAATAAGACAAAAAAGAAGAGACAATCAATCGTGTTTTACTTGTTTTTTGCTGAGTGGCAGATGGATGATGCACTTTTCAGTTTGCCAAACAGGCTTTAAGTGTTTCTTAGGTCAGATAAGACATGCTTCGGGGTGGTCTGATGTGAATCGTGTCAGTAATGACCACTCAGCATTTACTACACACCTTTTCCAAATGACTAACCCTCCAAGCATGTGTGACACTCCTTACCCTCCCACAAAAGCCCAATGCAACGATGGCGTGGCAGTTAACGTTCTCCTCATCTGTATATTAGTTTACACACTACGGACGTGCTCTGCTGTTACTGTGTCATGATGCTAAATTTAGTTTGCGTGTTGCTCCAGGGGAACGTCTGTGTAATCCCGGATACAAAGGATACACGTACCAGTAAATGGTATATAGACCTGCAGCGAAACTTAACTAACAAACAACTGATTTAGAAGATAGTACGTACCAAATTTCCAATGACAACTCTAAGAAGACTTTGGTTGCCTGTGAAAGAAATTGATAAGATTACTGAACGTCAAGTGAGAAAACTTTCCCCTCATCTTTAAAAAAATAAAAAGTTGCAATAGTATTAAAAAGTGCTGCTGAAGTATTTTATTGTTTCTAAAACATTCAAATGATATGTTACAACCATATGCCAATAAGTTGAACCTAAATACTCAAGCAGCACAAGCAGGAGTTCACTGAGGGTGCAATGCTGTAATATGAAAGATTTACCATTTTGTACAATCCAGCCTCAAATGCTCATTTATTTAGAAACTGAACTAACATATTACAACAATACTTGCTTGCATAACATTACCACACAATGACAACTCTAAAAAAGTCAGTGGAATTGATTGCCTTACTTTGCCAATCAGGAACGCCTCTGTCTTTTTTTGGCCGACTCTGAGCTTGGAAATGTCAAAGGATGTCGTCCCAAGTGTCTCATCCATCACATAATTGGCATCCATTAATGTTAGCTGGTTGGAATAAGCATTTGCAATTCATGGTTACATACATTTTATCGACAACATATTTGTATTTCTGACATCTGTTTGTGTTCACCTAATAACCGACGTCATAACCTGTTCAGTTCTGTCAAGATGTTAAATAATGATTATTATAAACACATCTTTCAGAAAAGTTTTAAATTGTTTATTTCTATCAGGTGAACCAAAATTCTCACAGCATGAATCCTTAATATGCTAGTTTCCTTCGACAGTGTAGGCATTATGTTACACGTCAGGCCTAAAACGATAGGCTATGTTTCTGTCCATGATACTCCATGAAGTCACTGCTTGTCAACTCTTACTTAAGTGTACCACACAAAGAATGTACCCACCTCCAGAGTGTTCTGCTGATTGGGATCTAATATGAACTGAAAGGTCTCATTCCATTTTGGGTTGATGTCATTGTCTATGTGTTTGGTTCTCTTTCTGCTCTCTGGGGCTGTCGGGATGAACAGCTCTACATATGGATCTGGAGTGTCCACTGAAACAGAAATGAAAAAAAGTTAAAAGTCCACTTAACCAAACTTTAGCAAACTAAAACAAGCGTAACCATAGCTAATTACAGCTGATTGAAACATACAGCATTTTCAGACTCACATGCACCAAAATCATGTAGGATCGCATTGAATGGAGTTTGAAAAAAAAAAAAAACCATGGGAACTCACACAAGTCACCAAGCGCTCCCTTGGTGACGCTCTCAGCTCCAACCACCGTCACTGTGAATTTGTGAGAAAACTGCTGCTCCACCTGCAAGACAACATTCATTCAGTTCAGATATGCTTCAGTAACTCATGTGGGAACATCTGTGAAACCACATTAAAAACAACAATTGGAACTACTGATTGCAAAGCTCAGGAGGATCCTAATCCATACTCCATAAAAGCTAGTTATAACATGTACTAAATAGATTGACGTACCAATCAGAACATCTGTTATTCGGTTTGTTGTTGATATCAATGTGAAATTGTTTAGTTAAGGCTTCGTTTCACGGCTCTGTTCACACGCTATCTATTGATCACGTTTTAATTTGCATTTTGTCACCGCAATACATTTATATTCATATTACAGTTTATTACTTGTTTCTTTTAAGTCCAGCGATATGCTTCATATTATAGATAATTACAAGTGCCTTTATAACATAACATGCATCCTTTTCATAGGTATGTCATGAAGGTGCAGCTGTGACTCAACTGGCAGAATGTGTAAACTTCTGATAAGATTATTCCTGTCCTCAGAGTCATCAAAGCTCCTTCACTGACAGAGCGGACAAAACATGTCAAATACATCTATCTTAAAGTTAGACCAGAATCCGAGCTGTCATGCATTCAACTCATGTGTTATGTTGTATACACTTGGCCTACGTAGGAACTCTCTGTTCCGTTCCAGACTTTGTGTATTTCTACAATGAGAGATCATTATCCAGTGGTAGATCCATAGGAAGTAAAGGCAAGTGCGAGATGCTCTTCAACTGCATAAGAACTGTCCAGAAAAACAAAATAAAGTTGAATTATTGTAATCAAGCCTAATGTTATTGCAGTCCTGTATGGAGTTGTTTCATTACACAGCCCGAGCCAAAGATATTGTCTTTACAGTTACTGTTTCAAATGACTTATGTTTACTGGTGGAGAAGCTCTTCCATAATTCTGAACTGATTTCTGAAAGGAATACAAAATAATGTGTGACTATAGGTGACATTTGCATTAGCCTGCATCCGCTACAGCTGTGATGAATCAGTAGCTAAATCAAGGGCTTTTTCAGAGTTGTACTCCATCTGCCTACATGCTTTGGTTTATTTCAGTTTTTTTGTTACTGCTTCAACTAGTTCTCAATAGTTCATGATTTTACTTTCTTGAACTTAGAACAAGAATTGAATGTCTAAATCTGTTGTCAGATTGACAGACACAGGACTCTACAATGTAACAAAGTACTTGCTGTGTAACTACTGAAGTATTTCAATTACTTTTAAGGTATTTTAAAGTCAGTATCAGTAACTTGCACCTTGTTGGTAACAGCATCCATCCAAATTTTTAAATTGTTTCCCCACTAATGAGCCCAGGAAGTAAATGACTTCAACAAAGGCACTTAATTCATGTATTTTCTTTGGTAAAAAAAAAAAGACATTTTAATTTTATGTTTTCACACCACTATCATTCACATCTAAGCAGTGTCCATTAGCAATTTGTATGTCCTAAATCACAGAAGAAAGTACACTGTAAGTTGCACACATTCTCAGGGAAATTTCTCGCCATGCCTTGGGTCAGTTTATCATCTCCACTCCCTCAAATTAAACAAAAAAGTGACACATAGGTAAAACATTGGTTTTTTGAAGTCATTAAGTCACAAGCAGAGGTCGATATCGTGCTGTGCTGAAATTCTTCCGTTTCCCCACGAGGGACTGAGAACAGAAGTTGTGTTGCATTTTTGCTGTCTTGCCTTGACATCTGTTTGTGTTCACTGCTGTTAAGATGCATAGGGGACATGCATGGCCCTAAAAGACTTGTTGTTTGTGAAGGACATTCCAGGACACAGTTTGGTTTCAGAAAACCATTTACTTGAGAAGATAAGTAGAAAGGTTGTTAAGATTTTTGAACCGATTTGAATGCAGTCTGTTTGAAGTCAAATTTTTGCTTAAAAAAAACGATCACTTAAAAAAAACATTGCCTAAAAAATGGTAAGATGATAGAATGAGATAAGTCACAAAATAAAGACAGTTGTTGATTCAGTTTCATTACATACAGTGCATGCAAGAAATACTCACAATTATATTAGAAGCCATTGTGACACCGTGGAAGTAGATCTCAGGAAAGTCTTTGTCAAGTTGTGAACTTTAAGTCAGGAGAACATCTCAGTCACAATCTGAAGCATTTAGAGCCTGAAAAATTTAAATAGATTATGCAAATGAGTGACAGAAAACAGTAACAACATGACACAGTAAGAAGGGCCAGAGCTGCCAACCGCTTAAAAAGTTTTAAAATTAGACTGAGAACTTTTGCAAGTCAGGAAGTGTGCTGAACTACAATATCAAGATAACAGAAGTTACCCAAGAGAAAATGTATGTGAGCATGAACAAGCCACAATGTATACTGCATGAGGCAGGTTAGAGTGAAAGATGTCAGTAACAGGGAAGTACATGTTTGAGGTTCACAATATAAATGGCCAAATTGTATAAAACATAGTCTGGGGTAAAATGTAAAGGTGGGTAGGCTTTGGACTTCACGTATATATTCTTCACTCAGACTGAACACCGACGCACAGCAGGGAAATGTACTCATCCCTCTCATCTGTTCTTTCTTCCCACATGACTGTTCACCCACCCACACCAGCTACTCAATTGTTTGATTAACTGATGATTCCACCTTAGAGAAACTGGTATGGAACAAAAATGAAACCGCTTACAGAGAAGAAAATTCAGAACTTGTTGTTAATGAGAATAACTTGGACATTACACTACAAAGGTAAATGAGTTGACATTATATTTGAAGCACACTACTCTTCCCTCTGCATACACTGCAAAAGATGTTGAAAGGGTGGTCAGATTCAAATTGGTTGTCATATCTCAACTGACCTCACTACGACTTCTAACATGCTCAATGAGATGAGGATAGCCCTGCAGACACTGTCCTGTGTCAGAAAGTTGAAACAGGCTTGCCTACCTCATCCCCTGCTGATTGATTTCTATCTGTAACAAAAACCTCCCTGACCTTCTGCTGCACTCTGTGGCTCCTAAGAAAGGACCAGCAATGGGTGGTGAGGGTGGCAGAGCAAATTATAAACAGACGCTAAGGACCCCACCCGACCTGAACATAATCAATCGGTCATCTCTGACGCCTTCTGGAAGGAGATTCAGACTTAAGAATTTCAACAAATTGACTAAAAACAGTCAACCCAGCAGCACTCACCCCACTACAAGACTTGCAAAGACATGCAGACCAAATGGGTTTGTTCAAATTAGCACTAGTCATTCATAATTTATATGATTCCTCTTTCTCCTTTTTTTTTTAACTGTGACTTAGAGATGGTAATTGCTCATTTCTGAAACAATGATTATAAGCTATATTATGATTGTTGAAAGTTTAACTATGTTTAAACCATCAAGAATTTGTTCAAGATGAACACACCTTTTGATCGGAAGTTTGCATGAGATGTAAGTATCTATGGGAAAAGTGTCTGTGTGTGGGTGTGTTTGTAATTAGGATAGCATAACAAGGGCTGCAAGCCTTTTTCTCAGCTGCTCACCAAAGCGTGTCATTACTGATGGGACAGAGAGCACGTAGAGAGTCTGTGTGTTCACAGCAGCAGGCACGTACAGTGCATCAGTGGTCCAACTTTTGAGGGTGCCAGTTCACACTGCCTTTGTTCAAGCAGCATTCAATGAGTGCATGCGGGCAGTTGATTCCTCTGTGTGGGTGCCAGCATTTCTCATCTTTAAATTTCACATGAGGCTGCAAAATATAAAAGTCAGCCACACACTCAATCCACACACCCAGCCGTGATGCAAATCAGCAGCAGTAATAGTGGCTTTGAGAAGCCCACGGTTTTAATCTCCTGCACAAGTGCACTCCTGCATAACACATGAAAGCTAAAGAAAGGCTTGGGAGGTTCTATGAATCACTGTGCATTTCCCAAAATGGAACACTGGACTCATTGGAGTGTAACTTTTATCAAGATTAAAGGACTTTCACAAAACTTTTCATTAGCAATCATTTGTGTGATTCACATTAAGTCCAGATCAGACAGGTCTGATGGCGTGTGCAACATGCAATGATGACAGGCAAAAGCATTACTTCAGCTTATGTAAAACAACAAAGGCGTGTGAAAGAAACCTGCAGATTTGCAGTGATGATAACATAAAAGATTACATATTGAATCCAAGAACTCTATAAAGACATTAATATATAAACTTTACTCTCCTATAGTCAGTAAAAATAAACGACCTTATTGTGCATACTACCTATGTAGGGGTTATAACAGGAACATGCTGGATAAATTTCTTTGCGTCAGAACAGCGCATTTTCTGCTTCCTTGTCTACGGAAATTTTACGAAGATAGAATTAAAAAACAGTCACCTCCTTCTCAAGTTTCTGTCCTGATTGCCAAAACCCAGCCTGGCATCTGTAGGAAACGAAAGCAATGGCAACGTACCTTAACGCGATCGCGCTCTCAGCTCACAAATCCTGTTAAAAGTGTCATGTTGATCGGATATGTGATTCCACCACTGCAGGAGTGGAGATGGAGGAGGCGCTTCTCCGCAAAGTACAGCTCGTACACCCGGCAGTCAGTGGACCGTCACTACCTCTAACTAATAGAAGTCACACGGAGACGGCAAAAAAGCAGTAAGTTTGAAGTTTTTGCTGAAGAAAAAAAAAAAAAGAGTAAGAAAAGAGTGACGGGAATCTCCGAACAATAACCACACTGACTCAGTGGCTGACCGTAATACTCCACACCTCTCCAAATGCGCACTAGTCCACAGGAGGGCGCGTAAAGTCTGCAAAGACAGACAGAATGAACAACTTTTTCTGAATTACTTAAAGGGTGACACGGCAGTGACGCTGATAGATAATACATTTGTTGAATGATTCTATTTCAACCATCTTGCTTTTAATTTCCAACATGTGTTTGAAGATTAAATCAAAGTATTGGCCCTAAATATTGTCATAATAATATTTACTATATACACAAAAAATATAGACTTGTAAACTTGATTCACAATTAGGTTTACCCATAAAAGAGAAATATACTATATATATATATATATATATATATAATACCTCGCACTCGCTCCCTGTCTTCATGTGACTTGGGTTTCTAATTAAATAAACAAGGGACCAGAATTAAGACGATCACCACACACAGTTTTATAAAGTCATGTTTCTCATAGCTTCGCGTGAGTAGGTACAAGCAATAGTTTAAATATTAGTTTTAATGTTTCTGCATATCTAATTATGATTCATTATTTTTAGTAATCCGGGGATTTCGGAATTTAAAAAAAAAAGTAATATTCACACCTGAAAGAATGATGATTAAATTTGCTTTGTGAAATTTTGGTGATTATCAGGAAGAAAAAAAATTGGAAAAAATGCTTATTAGTGACTCTGACTAAGAACATAGTTTGGGTTGTGAAAGAAACCAGACACCCAAGGTAGTTCAGATAAGTTGGGACACACGTCCGCTCCATTCATGAAAAAAAAAAAAAAGCTGACGTCAGAGGCGTGAGGATATAAAAATCGGCTGTGCGCAGGTTTGGATTTGAACAGAAAACTTTCAGCTTCAGAGCGACGCCACAGCGGGAGAGAGGAGCCAAACGAAAGACTGACAGAAAACACTTGACCAAGTCTTTGGAGCATGAACAGACTCACATTTGCGGTTTTCCTGTTGGCACTGGGTTTTCTTGTCTGCGAAGGGGGTAAGAGAAACTTTCAATCCCACAGACGTCAATCCGACGGTTTAAACCTTGAATTCAAATAAGAAGAGGCCTGACAAATATGTTAATTTCTAAAATTGCCCTTTAATCAGAATATGTTTTGACATGTTCTTATTATTGTCAGACTTGTATAATATATTTGTTTTGAATTGTTAATCAATGTCCCACCTTTTGTCTCACACAGGTAATCCATGTTGCTCAGATCCATGCCAGAACAGGGGTGTTTGCACAGCAATGGGCTCGGATAATTATGAGTGTGACTGCACACGTACAGGCTATTATGGACAAAACTGCTCTACTCGTAAGTATGATAAGCACACATGAGGTGGATTTCAAATGAGAGGGTATATCTGTTGTAAAGATTGTAAGTTGATTAAATTTCTCTATTGACTTCTGACAGCGGAATTCCTCACCTGGCTCAAAGTGTCTCTAAAACCATCGCCCAACACCATCCACCATCTCCTCACGCATTTTAAGGGCTTCTGGAACATCATCAACAACATCTCATTTTTGAGGGATGGCATCATGAGATATGTGCTGACATGTAAGTCTCTTTAGCTGTAGGCACATTTAAAAGTATTGGAAGCTTCTCTGTAGCACATTAAATCATTTGTATGTGCTGTTTGCACAAAAGCAGCTGTAAAGTTCATGCAAATTAAAATGTAATGTAATTTTTGTTCCTCTTTAGCTCGATCCCACTTCATTGACAGTCCTCCAACTTATAATGCGGATTATGGTTACAAAAACTGGGAAGCCTACTCCAATCTTTCCTACTATACACGCACCCTCCCCCCTGTGCCGGAGGATTGCCCAACCCCTATGGGAGTAGTAGGTGAGTACATTCTAGCTGCAGTTAGAAAACCAGTTTTGTCAGATTTTTGAATAATGATAGCTCTTGGTCCTATTACATCATGGGAAACTGCAAATTGAAAAAAGTTTTATTTCGGAAAAATATAAAAAGGCTTTTACAAAACATATAGTAACTAGTTTATAAAAAGCTTTAAATTCCCTGCTCATTGAATGAATGCTTACTGGGATGCTTTTGTTTCCAGGTAAAAAGGAACTGCCTGACGTCAAAGTTTTGGCTGAAAAGCTCCTGGTCAGAAGACAGTTTATTCCAGATCCACAAGGCACCAGCTTGATGTTTGCATTTTTTGCCCAGCATTTTACCCACCAGTTCTTCAAATCTGATATGAAGAAAGGACCTGCTTTTACCCTGGCTCAGGGTCACGGGGTGAGTGTGGCACCAGAGTGGAAAAAGACTCAGTTTGTGTAAGAAAAATTGTTACATATGTCTAATGGATGTTGTTTACTCTTTCAGGTGGACCTAAACCACATTTATGGTGACAACCTGGAGAGGCAACACAAGCTCAGGCTCTTCAAGGACGGCAAACTCAAATATCAGGTATGAGATAAACCAGCTGCTGTCCGGATATCCAGATCCCTTCAGACCACACATGCGGCTCATATTTGCCTCATAACTCTACAGGTTCTGGATGGAGAGGTTTACCCCCCAACGGTGAAGGAAATTGGCGTGGACATGCACTATCCTCCTCATGTCCCAGACTCCCACCGCTTCGCTGTCGGCCATGAGGCGTTCGGTCTGGTCCCGGGTCTGATGATGTATGCCACGATCTGGCTTCGCGAACACAACAGAGTCTGTGATGTGCTGAAGGAGATTCACCCTGACTGGGATGATGAAAGGCTTTTCCAGACCACACGGCTCATCCTGATTGGTAAGAATTTTTTACATCAGCAGAGAACTTATCGAGAAATTTGCTGTTCTGTAACTGAAAAAGTAACACTAAACTGAATAGAGTTGCAGAGGATGAAGGTTTCAATAGAAGAAGTTGTACGTTTTATTGTTGTAATTATTAACCAGTAACCTTTGTTGCATTCATAACAGAAAGATGTTTTTTTTTTGCATGACTTATTTTATTATATACATGACTTTTTTTTTTTTATGACTTATTGTATTGGAAAAAGGAACTCACAATTTTAACATCCGCATTTTTTATTCTAATTATCTGTCCTGTAGGTGAGACCATCAAGATTGTGATTGAGGACTATGTGCAACATTTGAGTGGATATCACTTCAAGCTCAAGTTCGACCCTGAGCTGCTCTTTAACCAGCGTTTCCAGTACCAGAATCGCATTGCATCTGAGTTCAACACCTTGTACCACTGGCACCCTCTGATGCCTGATAGTTTCCACATCGAGGAGAAAGATTACAGCTACAAACAGTTTGTCTTCAACAACTCTGTTGTGACAGAGCATGGCATCAACAACCTGGTGGAGTCATTTACCAAACAGATTGCTGGACGGGTAAGAACTATTAATACTGTCAAAGTAATAACAAATCAGAGTGAGAATGTGATACTGCTGTTGTTTGGACAATCTACTTAACATTTCTTTTTTTCTTTGTTAGGTTGCAGGTGGCAGAAATGTCCCAGGACCTGTCTTGTATGTGGCCATTAAGTCAATAGAGCACAGCCGGCAAATGCGATACCAGTCTCTGAATGCCTACAGGAAACGGTTTTCCTTGAAACCCTACAGTTCATTTGAAGACTTAACAGGTGAGACAAATTAAACATCATTCAATGCACTTAATACAAATGACATTAGTAGAAGAATGAAGAAGTTACGAGTAACATTTCTGGCTAAGACCACATCTTGCTTTAACAGAATGGTCATTATCTGATTTCGGGAAAATTAGCTTGAAAAAATATTTCCAAATGCTGCAGTTGAGGCCAACCATTGTTTACTTAAGCTTAAGGAAGTGGTTTTTGGACTGTTTCAGTTACCGGCAGCTTTGGAAGTTAGATATTTATTTCCGTGTCTCTAAGTGCCAGATGTTCATTTCTTCTTTACTAGTGTAAGCAGATTGTCATCACAGAGAAGAAGATATAAGCAGACCTCCTGTTTTGGAGGAGAAGATTTAAATTTCTCAAAACATGAGGATTTCATGTTGATTAAAAACCTACTGTGATGTACCAGTTAAAAAAGAAATATTTGTCTGAGGAGACGGCCAGCTCATAGTAAAAAGAAATATCATCAAATCAATTCAAGCACAAACATAATATTTACAGTCACTGCAAGCTGAGCCAGTGTGAGATTCCTAATTTTTCTTCATATTATTTTATTCAGGTGATAAAGAAATGGCGTCTGTGCTGGAGGAGCTGTACGGGCATGTTGATGCTGTGGAGCTCTACCCTGGCCTGCTGGTGGAGAAACCCAGACCCAATGCTATCTTTGGGGAGACCATGGTTGAGATGGGGGCACCTTACTCCCTCAAGGGCTTGATGGGAAATCCAATCTGCTCCCCTGAATACTGGAAGCCCAGCACATTCGGAGGCAGTGTGGGATTCAACATCGTCAACACCGCCTCCCTACAGAATCTAGTCTGTAATAACGTGCGGGGTCCCTGTCCTTTGGCTTCTTTTCATGTGCCAGATGTTAAAGAGACGGGATCCATAATCATTAACTCAAGCACGTCACACTCGGATGGCAGTGACATCAACCCCACAGTCATTTTAAAAGAAAGAACTACTGAGCTCTAATGTAAAAAAGTAATACATTTTTGGTAATTTTATTAGTTCAATATTTATTTATTTATTTCATATTTATTATATTTGTATTTATAGCATACTATTAAAAAAATGCAAAAACTTTATTTCTGTGTAATTGTGTGCATATTTGTTTTTGTTTTTTTGTTTTTACTAAGAAAAGTCTGTGGTTATGTTTATTTATTGACATTCATTGTACTTTAAGTTATTGTCACAGCAACTTGATACTTGAATAATAGTTTACAGTTTCAACTGTGCATTTATGTGTCTTGCACTCAAATGTTTCCTGAGTTTAACTGCTACACTTCCATTGTTGTACATGGACTTAAATGGCTTTTCAAGTACACATCTATAGAGTTTTATGGGACACAGAGTCGTGGCCCAGTTTAGTGCTGGTTCTTCACAAAGACTGTGTTGAATTGATTTAACATGCATTAAGAAACATTCCTGTGTTAGCATCATCTGTTCTGTCTGTGTGTTGTGAGAATAATTTAAAATGTTACGAACTTGTTGCTCCTTGTAATGTGGGTTTATTTTGCCCTCAGTGCCTGCTGACTTGAAAGTTTTACTCCAATAAAAGCTGATCAGAAATGATTGACATTTCTCAGAAATGAACAGTTTTCACTTCGTGTTTCATTGTGTTTTGTCATATTGTGTCTGGCCTAACGGTAACAATGGGGAAATGAAAGCAATTACTAAAATGATCATAATTACTTTTCTTGCAAGTACAATGTTCCTTCCATTTGCTCTATGGCAACAACAAGAGACAACAATAAAGGAACAATAAGCAGACTTACAAAACACTGACACTCACAAACCTCGGCTGTTAAGATGTTGCACAATCATGTCTGACATGTGTGAATCAGTTTCACCCCACTGTCTCTCCCAGCAACGTTTTGCCTGAGACTTTCAGATTGATCTTGTCCAACAGTCAACGTCACGATGACTCACAAACCATTTTAAATAATTTTACGTGAAATGTTGGTGGGGTGTATAATTATCGCAAAAGGTTAAATTGTGTGTTGACATTTTTTTTTTTTAATTCAGATTTTAAAACCTTAAACGATTGTCCAAATGAAAATATGAACAGCCTTTTTGATCCAAAAATACAAAACTAAAACTTAACAAAGCCACAAGTAGAAGATAATGACTAGAATATAATTTTCAAAATCCTATTTCAGCATGGGGCAGTTATTCGTATTTGCTTATTTTTAAGAATAATTGTTTAAAGATATAGTCTGAGCATTGTATTTTACTATTTTTATTCTACTTATTTTGATATGTTTGTGTTATGATATTTATCAGGGTGTGTGTGAAGCAGTTTCCAATGCCATCACCCAACAAATTATATAAATTCATTCATTCATTTTCATTTACTTCCGCTTATCCGTTTCCAGGTCGCGGGGGTGACAGTCCGAGCACCGTCACCCAGATCACAATGCACCGCTTAAGAACCTTCCTGCAGGTGGTGAGCCCACGGGAAGGTGACGCCCGGCGTGGGCCACGAACCCACTACCCCTGAGATTGTGAGTCTCATGCTCTACCAACTGAGCTAGCCGGGGGTATTATATAAATGTTGTAAGCAATTTAAACAGAAAGTTTGATAATAAGGCACCGCTGTGTCTTTACCAGAGTGTAAGCATCAGAAGATCATTACTGATAGATAAGGTCCAATTCTGGAAAAAAGAGCAGCGGATGAAGCTGCTCACAGGATCAGCAGCAGCAATGAAAGTGGTATGTAGAATATGACGAAATGAAGCCTACTCAGGGGTTTATCTTTTTCTTTTTCTTTTTTTTGTAACACATCTTCCCCTATGTGCCTTTGGCCTTCTTAAAACAGAGGCAGCTGGAGAGCTTTTACTTTCAACGCATGAGATAAAACATGTACACGCTTGTCGAGCTTGAAGAGATCTGCATGATGAGATGTAATCAGGCAGAATCTTCTTTCTTTACATAGAAGCTGTGGGTACATAAATAAGCTTGTTGATTTTGGTGCACTGCTATAACACATGCTTTTTGGAGTGTAATAGTGAAGAAATTGGAGAACTACTACGCGCTGTCTTTCATGGAATTCCCATCTGTAAAACTTTCCAAAAGTTCAGAGACACTCTTCCGGGAAAGTGTTTGGAGAGCACAAAAAAAACAAAAAGGGCTTTTTACTGTATGTGAGGTGTGAGGAATAGCACCCTGTCCAAAAGCATACAGGAAACCCTGCCTCATGAGGACTGGCTGGTGGTCTGACCGAGGGATGATGTTGGATTATTTCTCGGCTGCTCGCTCCAAAACAAACTTTGTGGAAGGAATGTTGACGTGATCAGTGGCACAAAGCGGTGAGTCAGGTCACCAGACTTTATTCCCTCCAAACACAGACATTGACAAGGTAAATTTTCCCATCCATTCATACATTTCTTACAACTGACACAGAGAACACATTTACACTCTCCTTTCTTACTGGGCAATGAGGGGTTTCAATCACACACCCACACACACCCACACACACACACACACACACACACACACACACACACACACACACACACACACACACACACACACACACACACACACACACACACACACACACACACACACACACGCACACGCACACACACACACACACACACACACACACACGCACACACACAAAAGTGATGAAATCGCATTAATTAAGTCATGTGCATTGACTGTCATCTCAGCTGAACCTCAGGGATGGTTCCTCTTCCAACGCATAATCTTTGTCTTGTGCTTCAAAGGATGAGGCATAGGATTCCTCCTGTCAGAGGCTGTCAGTCCATCACGGCATGAAAATGACCTAATTATGTGTGCACTATTATTATTCCATTGTGCATGAATGTGTGGCGTGCTCAGATCACGATCTATGAGATTTGAACATTGGAACACATCTTGCTTTGTGCAGGAGTAATGAGCATGGGCAGGCAGTGGGCCCTGGAACGGGAGAACATCAGCAGAACTCGGTGTGAGTTTTCCTTCTGACCGCTTCTGGACCTCCCTGGAACCAAACACAGTGTGAAGACTACGCCTGAAACCGGAGTTACGTGACGCCTTGCAGGTGGCAGTGACTGGGGTCAACTGGGAGCTTATAGCAGTCACTTCAGCACGTGAAACATACAGACATCTAATCTATGCTTCATTTATGCAATGTGGAGTCACAGGCGCCCAGGCCTGCAGCTGCTGCTGAGCGACCCTGCACAGGTCGCCGATCTACCTCACAGCTACCATGGAGACAGACACAATCACTCACACACATCCTTACCTACAGGCAATTTACAGTTACAAGCTGAGTTAACAACCCACCATGTAGCCACCGATAATCCAATAAAACCGAATTGGGCGAATTGGGCATATGGATACTTTCTCAGTAGCTTAAGCGTATATTCTGGTTACACATAGAGACAGAAGATTGAAATTTAGTATTTGTTGCGTACATTTTAACCTTAAATAATGCACAGGTATGGCTTTTAGAAATGCACTGAAAACTCTCACTCTGGCATCTATGGGATGTTTTAAAATTGCAAATGAAAATTTGTAGATCAACAAAAAAACATTTTCCAAAGGCCAAATCAATATTTTAAAGAGGCGTTATCTCAGCAAAAAGACTTTGCTTTCTGAGTTCTAACTTACTTGAGGCTTTTTGTAGTTTCCAAAAGTCAAACAGGAAGCACATTTTCCAGCTCTTAGGACCCTCTACCCTTGTCATTAAAAATGCAAACTTGTCCCTTTGATAGTTAGATCAGGAAACATATTATTTCTTGGTTATGATATTGTAGATTTATATTACCAAGAAACCCTACAGAGGGCAATTTTCACTCAGTTTAAATATCCATATGAACAGTCTTTTCAAAAGGAATAGTTTATTGCAAGTAAAAATGACTAAGAACCAGTAACTCAGTCGTTAATCATTAAGTATGGGATGTCTTGTTTCAACAAGCTATCACCCCTGTGAAGGTGAGTCTGGTGTCTGTTTTAAGTGTCGCGTTCAGTTCTGCAAATGTTAGACCAGTTAGTTCTATTTAAATAGTTGTCTGATATCTTGCAGCATACAGATGCATCAATGCTCTGTTTGACACAACCTAATATCAATAACAGCTAACGAATTAAACTAATATCAATGTCATATTATGATTTAGATGCAATTATTTGCCCATTTACTGAATTTTAATGAAAAACTTATTTTTTTTTTTCAATCTGAATTGCAAATTTTATAATAGTAATTGTTTGCTAGTTACTTAACTGCCAACAGGACAGGCATTATGTGAGATGATTTTAGAAATCAATGGATAAATTCATAGATTTGTTTTGCCTTTACAGACTTAAATTTTGACTCAGTGATAATAAACTGAAGGAATAAACACCTTTCTGGCAGCAAAAATACAATTATGCAATGAAATCTTTTGGATTCGTATTGCAATGGCAGTGAATTGAATGTTTGTATACAGTAGAGAAAAATTTGATGCCGCGCACATGGTGATGGTGTTCCAAAATATTCAACCGTGCGTAGGTGGGAGGACTTTCCTTGATATCATCACCTGACTGCCTATGCTGAGGCCCCACAGCTATGACAAGTGTCTTGTTCCTGTTACGGTAGTCCTCCCGCCATGGGAAAACTCGTTTGTCATTACCAATGATGTCATTGTTTCTAAATGAGGGTAGTTTCACTTGACACAGTCATACAAACAACATTTTCTCCATGCCTTTGTGAGCACTCAAAGGTTTAGATCATAGTGAATGTTGTTATAAAAAGCCTGAAGCACATTGTATGTTGGCCTGGTAAGATTCCTATAGATGGACATATTCACAAAAATGTTTTTTTTTTGTTGTTTTTTTATAGGTTTGGCCAATTTTTTTTAATACTTTAAATCTGTAAAGAAAGAAAAAAAAAACGAGCGGAAGTTAATCCTGAAAGTCTGGATCAAACTGTCAATGTGTCACTTAAAGGGGACATATCATGCTAAATCCACTTTTTTAGCCCTTAAATGCATTTTGTTGTATATTTAGAGTGTTTAGAAGTACAGAAAAGTTCAAAGTAGTCTCTTCAGGTGCTCCGTTGATATCTTTATATTCTGTTTTGGTCATATTTTGCGATCGGTTTCGATTTTTCTATTCTCTATTACGTTTTTTGAACAATGACGTCACAGTATTCTCAGCGGAACTGCCAAATTAGGACATCGACATTTCGAGCAATCCGCCATTTTTGTTTCTCGCTGCGATTTTGTAGTCCAACCGAAGTTACGAGAGGATAAGTGGAAATGTTCGGTTGTTGGATGTAGTAACCCACAAGCTTCGTTACACCGTCTCCCAGCATCAGAACCTTTTCGAAGTGCCTGGTTGAGTTTTATTTTTCACAGAAATGTACCCACATCTGTGGGTAAGGTCATTTTTGTGTGCGCGAAGCACTTTAAGGACGACTGCTTCAGCAACCTCCGCCAGTATAAAGAAGGATTTGCCGAAAGACTTGGTCTGATTGAGCGGTCAGTTCCTTCTATCTATGGAGACGACGAACAGAGCACTTCGGTAAGCTGTATATAACGCTAAAAAGTGTGATGATAAGACGTCCCTGTCATTGTTTTGTTAGCATTAGCAGTTGCACCGTCTTCATATGTTAGCGCTGTGTGCTCGTTTTAGATTATAATGTAACTTCTGTGTTAAATAGTCGTTGTAATACAGGCAGTATTGTAGTAGTGGGCATGGATGGAGAAGTTAGTGTAAATATAGTAACACACCATTGCGTTACATCCATATGAAGACGTTGTTCTGTAGGTGCATCATCGTCATTTTCATCTCGCTCCGCCGGGTCCGACTCTGGCTCCAACATGTATGGCTGGATGGACAAATCTTCCGTTGTTGACATTTTGTAAATAATGTGTGAATATAAAGTTTCTGCGCCGCTAGATAATTGTATCTGTTCTATCAAACTACAAAGATGGCCGAACAGGGTGACGTTGAACCGAGTGTCACCTCTGCAACCTGGAGAGGAGGCGGGGTATGAAGTGTCTCATTTGCATTTGAAGAGACCGCCCCAAAACGAGTTGCTCTCAGAAGCACATCAGAAAAGGGGTTGAAAAGGGGCCTGTGGAGCTATAATAATGAGGAATTCAGACCCAAGCATTGCAGTTTCGCGTTGTATAGACCACAACTGTATGATTTATATGTAAAAAGGAAGGATTTAAAAGCATGATATGTCTCCTTTAAGAGATTACACAGGATTTAAACTGTAAGGTAAGAAGGTAGGGAAAGGCTAGAGATTAATAATACTACACACACACACACACACACACACACACACACACACACACACACACACACACACACACACACACACACACACACACACACACACACTAGCAAGAAATCCTAAATGAATTAGAGGAAATAGACATTGAATGACAAATATAGAAATGATGGATTATGATATACAACAACTAGATTATTTGCAAGAAATACATCTGAAGTGAACGTACAAATAATTACTGAAAGAGAACAAGGGAACAAAGTTTGTGTCCTCCACTCTTTGCCAAGATCAAACCCTCATAGTGTGCACGTCTCTGTGACTTTCGACGAGGAGATATTCCCGGTATGGCATTGTTTCCACTCCCAATCAGCCCGCATATTTCACCTGCGTGTACAGCAAAGGAGTGTCAGTCACACAGAAACTACCCAATACCAAATAACTGAGCCATTT
The DNA here is from genome assembly GCF_963383615.2 of Lipophrys pholis. Taxonomy (NCBI): domain Eukaryota; kingdom Metazoa; phylum Chordata; class Actinopteri; order Blenniiformes; family Blenniidae; genus Lipophrys; species Lipophrys pholis. The sequence goes on along the minus strand of NC_137640.1, from coordinate 18,969,104 downwards.
ATGGGCAAACAGGTGTAAACAAAGCATCGTCTTCTAAAACACTATGTCACAGGATTAGAATACAACATAATAAAAACACTATAAAAAACCAGCTGTTAAAATGATAGTGATCAGATGAACATGCAGTCATGTCATATCATCAACACACACTCACTCCAAGCAGCCGCTGACTCATCAGACGTACACTCTCATCACTACATCGTACATGACCATCTGGGGCCCTAAAGAAGCAGACATAGTAAATCACTTCACATACCAGAGATGTTACAGATGATCTCTGTTTACTAAGTCCTGCACTTAAACTGATAAGAATCATTCTCTGAAACCTGAAACTCAGGAACTTCAACAATCGTTCTCACAGGTTCAGCAGTGATTTTGTGACTACAAAACACAGACGGAAGTCTTTTCACGTTAGAACAATAATTTTCAATACAATTGATCAAAAGGTAATTGGTCACTCCTATTGTTTTCAAATAGATCAACTCTAAAATTCGATATTATAACTCTACAATGAAACTTTGTTCGAATACTATCAGAAACGCAACAAATGCTTCAGCAATGACCAAAATGCCGGGTGAAACCCAAACCATGTGGATCAATGAAATAAAGCTCAAATTGCCAAGAACAAAACTCTTTTTTTCCTTTAACCTAAACATTATAGAAGTGTACATTTTGTCACAATGCTTCTCTTATTCGGTCTCTATGTTTGCGCAGTGGTGAACTGCTGTACCTTGTCTTGGTTGCAGTACCAAGTGACCCTGAAATGTTTGAAGCAGTATAAATGAGCGATGGATGAATTTGATTTATTTCATTTTGATTTCTTTGACAAGTATTGTGTCTGCTTGATGATATTTCTTTCGACCACAATATGAGACTCCAGCAATATGAGGAAAATGTTAATGTGTGTTTTTCCCAATAATCTAAACACTTCCCTGTGTGACTTTTTTTATGTCATGACTGAGCTTTGTGACTACAAATGTGAAATGTGAAACTTCCTATAACAGTGGGACGTATGACCTTTTTGAACACGTATCTATTAGCAACACAAATTATGTATGCTGATATAAATGAAAACCAACCTTATACTTTACATCACCATATTTATTGTAGATGCAGTTTTACAGAGGTGCAACAGTGTGATTAACTCCGGGGCAGTTTACCACGGGACAGCATAATATGCAATAAGTGTCTACATGAGTAGGTATTCAGGGTTGATCAATAAATTAAACTACCTGTTGATGATAATAGGGAACTGCATTAAACCTGATGTCTAGATAGAGATGTCAAGTGAATCTATCACTTCCAACGCTGTTGTGTACGAAGTGAGAACAATCATTCACCACGCTTCTTAACAGTCGTTGCCGCTCACTTCTGTTTTTTTATTTATTTTTTAAATATACTGGAAACAAATCTCTATTGGCATTTGAAAATGTAGTTACCCTTTAACAGAAAAAGCCTGTGTGGGTATTTAGTCTTCTTATGTGACTCATGAGTAAAACACAAATAAATGTAAATTTATAATTGACTGTTTCACACAGTTGTCGAAACCAAAAATAGGCACTGTATGTTTAAGTTTTACATCGCATGGGGTCAGTTAAGTTGCTGGTGTGTTTTTGTGTTTGCATTTGGCAAACCTTTAACTTTTCAAGGTGCTGACAGATTTATGTTAACACAGGTGTGCAAACTATTTCTTTCAAATAGGAGCTACAGTCGATTTGTCCTTTTAACCTGTACATAGAAAAGTATGCATACTCAAATAATATTGTCGCTTGAGAGTATATATCATAAGAGATGACACTGTCAGAAAAGATTACATTACAATGTTTTAATCATTCCTCATTAGACGGCTCAATCATGAATAGAAAAATGAATTAACCCTTGAATGGAATTAACATGAGCCATAAACAAGTAATACAAAATATACTGTATATTGATTGATAAAAAAGTAAAATGACAGCTGAAGCTTCTCCAGGCAAACCTTTTGGATATAAAACTTGTACATTTTGGGGGAAAATATACTGCCACCCTGCTCCCACAAATGACCAAACCACAAACACGCAATGAACATGCAAACTCCACACAGAAAAGCGACAACAGGTTCCGTCTTGTTGTTGTTATTGTTTGCTAACCACTGCAACACCATATCAGCCTTACATTAGAAGGTAAACAGAAAAAATGTGGGAAACGGCTCCTGTGAATCTGTCCAAGTTTAAATTAGCAACATCTCTCAGCAACTTTGGAGCTAAGGAATTGAAATAATACATAGTTTGTGTAATGTGTACACAAAGGAATAATTTGTGGTTTCAGAAGATGTGATTGTTTGTTAAAAAAAGACACCATTGGTTGACTGGCAACCTTAAAGAGTTTTGTGAGTTTGAAGTGCCCATCTTTTCAGTGCACTTAGGTAATTTTGATTTAGCACATTTTGTCTTGAGGGCAAATCTATGCTAAATTATATTTTTATTCATGCTGGGACACGTTCCGATAATCTGGAAAACCAAGAAAAGAATTCCGATCACGTTCCTCACTTTAAAGCTGAAGTTTTTGTGTCGTTGATTTCATATAAAACGTTTATTTCAAAGTGTGTGTGTGGCTTGCCTTCCTTGGGAGGAATCACAGAGCTTCAGGTAGAATTGAATGGTTTTCTACAGTACCGTGCTATTCCATCAGATATTAAGCACTCACTGCACACAGTCTTTTTTTAGCAGCTTCATCTTGAAAACTTCTGACCTCGAAGAAACCCAGAAGCAACTTCACACACTGTGTTCAGAAAATATCTTCTAATACCATATGGTGTCACATATCCCAATTGACCCTCACGACTTGTTGTCACTCTCTTGTGTTGCTCAGTGTTGTACTCAAACAGCTACTGATGACTCAGTCCTAACGGGTGACTTGCAAGGTGACGGTGATTTGATCGTGTCTTTTTCCCAGGTTACTAATCAGGTGTCACTACATCTCAGTCGGTGACACATCATGTGTATCTGGACTGCTCCTGCAAAAGAAATTCTATATTACACTATACTATATTGCAAGTTAATCTGTGTACTGGGTGACGCATATGAAGATGGTATAACATTTACAGTCCGCTGCAGTTGTGTGGGCAGCGGATGTCCCAAGGACCTGTCCTTGTCCACAAACAGAAGATGAAGGATTGGTTTCCGTGACAACAGTAATCTCTGTGTTGTCACAACATAATTGGTGACAGGTAACTAAGTCTGCACTCAAATTATTTCATCATACAAAATTCTACTTCCTCCAGTAGTCTCAGATTGCAACAAAAAGATCATGGATCGTGTTGTTCTATAACTATTTGGCACTCATGCTGAGAAAAACCTCAGAAAACCTACATCACATTTTATTTCATAAGTAATAATCAAAACATTCAGTTTGGTATCAAAGCTAAATGTGATTCTTTACATTATGGTCGTTTAAGAACAACAGATAAATAATAGAATAAATGGTAACATGATGAAGCAAGTGACTTTCCTTGTAGGCTAATGCCAAATCCTATAAAACTTCAGTTTTCTTCGGTTAAAGATCCTTAAAATTATAACTTTTTCTGGGACCTTATGGTGACAGTATAATTACTTGGTTAGTTTAAGAGGATGTATAACTATTTGTTCAATTTGTTGTTACAGCTGTTTATTCTTGGTTACGTCTGAGGATGAAGCCACTTACATTTCAAGCAGATCCAAACCACAGAGTTGACTAATTCTTTTAAAGTGAAGTCACATCAAAATATTGGGAACTTGGTGAACTCTAAAATATACTGCAAAGTGTGGAGGTATCCAAGTTCCCTTATACTTTTGACTGTCTTTAGGTAAAAGTACAGTTTATGTTACTGTAAAAAATCTGAAATTATTTGGTTATGATTACTTTTGAGATTTGATGGTTATTTAATTTGACTTCATTGCTTGGATATAAATGATAATATGTCCCTCAACAGGGGCTATTCATCACATAGACTGACCACTTTGGAAATAAGTGATATACCATCCCAACTATGACTGAGGACAGGATACACACTGGACAGGCTGCCAGTCCATCACAGGACAAACAATCACATGCACTCACAAGCACCTCGGAGCAATTCAGGGTGCCCAATGTACCTCACATGCATGTTTTTGGACTGTGGGAGGAAACCAGAGTACCAGGAGGAAACTCATGCATGCACGGGGAGAGCATGCAGTATCCAAACCCAGACCTTCTTGTTGTGAGGCGACAGTGCTAACCACTGCTCCACAGTGCCTCATTTGTTTATGGTTGAGCCATCACATGCAAAATGATCTACTCAATTGTTAGAATCCATCAGGAACATATCAACGATCCACGAATATGTTCAACGATCCACGAATATGTTCACACTGAAGAAGTTATTTCTAAGTTATTTTGTTTGTTGCTTATGTCATATTGTTCTTTCTCTTCTGTGTTTGGTTCACTTACTTCCTCAAGAAAGGGACCTTTCCCTTTCAGATGTTAGATTTGTGGGTTTTTTGTCTCAGTTTATATTTTGGATGTGAAAGTACTCGGTGGCATGTTCCAGTTGGTGCTTTATCAATAAAACAAAAATGTATTATATAATCAGCTGTTTAAAATCAAAGTAAAAAACAGACATACAGTGGAGCCTCCAAAATCACTTTTTTTTTTAAAAAACTGATAGGACACATTTGTTTTAAAATTGTATATGACGACCAGAATTTATTTTACAAAAGTGTTTCAAGACTGTTGGTGTCTCCCTATCAAGTCAAAACCATCATCCTTCTCTACAGGGCAGATTTTTTGGGGGTTCTGAATAGACTTAGCATTAAAAAGGTATAAAATTAAATAGAAGTCCAATTCTCGATAGATAGATAGATAGATAGATAGATAGATAGATAGATAGATAGATAGATAGATAGATAGATAGATAGATAGATAGATAGATAGATAGATTTAATGCAGGATGGGATATTTTATCAAGAAACTACAGAGAAGAGAATTGGTGTTGACTTTGATGTGTTATTTCTAATGAGATTTTTGTTAAATGATGCCTGACATCTGCTGTAAAATGTCCTCTTATCAGCTTTTGATCTCTGATTGACAGCTTCACTCCAGCGTTACCAGTGGTGTCCTCAATGCTCCTGCAGCTCCTCCCAGTGGCAGATTAGGTGGCATTCAACACAATGCAATGTTTTTACAAAGTGCGTCAGTTTTTCCCTCCACTACCAGAAGCACTGAAGCGGCCCCTCGGTTCAAAGCAAAACATAACTGTGGGATGACGAATATCTAAGAATGAGAATGTGTGAAAGTAGTAGCACTAACTGAACAGATCAGGTGGATGACTACACAATGGTCACTCCCACGTTACCACTCTTGCGCACACTACAAATCTGATGTTACACAACACACACACCCTCACACACGCATATAACGTCAACCAAGGGTCATCGAGGGGATTCTTACTACCACTGAAAAATCACTGCTTCCTGCATCTGGAATTGTAGTGATGAGGCACGGGAATATGATGATAAAAGAAAATTTTATTGCATCAATAACAACCCAATCTTTTCACAGATTTAATGGAAGTGGTAAAGTTTGTAGTCAGACGTGTTTCAAGTAATAGATCAAAGGTCATCAGTGAGTGTCAGATTTTTATATATCGCTGGCAGAACCGGTGTGAAGTTGAGCAAAGATTAAGATTTTATGACGTTAAAAAAAGGAAGAAACAATATCATAAAGGTAATATTCCAACATTCCAACATTCCTAATTTACCATGACTTTTTCTGACAATTTACCAAAAACATAAGTCATCCAGGGGGAAAGAAAACTCCATATACACATGGCAAATCTTTCATCACACAAATTATTCAGGATTTTATCTAATCTATTTTGATGATTTCTGGTATTAGGACAATTGAAAATTGGAATTGAGTTGAGTTGAAATTGAAAAGATAAAGGTGTTTTCCTAAAAGTAAAATAACTTTAGTAACATTGGTGCTTACACAATGCAATCCAAAATTTATTTAAAAAAAAAAAAAAAAAAAAAAGACATCTTTCAGGTGGCTTTGAAGAAATCTTTTGAAGAGTTTTAAGAATACAGGTTGAATCAAACTGTGGGTTAGGTCGACTGCATGTAAAATGTGCTCTGATTTTCAAACCCAATTGGATTTTTGACACCTTAATTGTTACAATTCATGCATCACATCAGCATGCTTATGTGCTTTATATAACACTATTGCAAGCAAGTATAAACAACATTAAAGAAACTTTCAGGAAATGTCAAATCTTTGTTGTGAAAAATCTATTCCTAATTCATGTGTATTAAAGATCCAAGGATGTTTAACCATGTGATACATGCTGCCTTATTTTGCACAAATGTTTGAAGTCACTGTAAGTGATGAATGTCTTTAAATGTAATTCAGCACATGCAAAAATGATAGTGGGAGGGATGGAAGATAAACTCCAGTAAAACATTTATTTTCATGTGAAAAAGGCAGGAATTTTCTTCCTCAATATCATATGAAAAAACTGGGTTTTTTTCACCCTGAATTTGGAGACATGAAAACATTTAGGGAAGGAAACTTCTAACCACAATGAATAACTCATGACGCAAAGGTTAGTTACTAACTTTGCTCATCAAATCAGATGAGTGTCGTGCATTTATAGTGCTTACATTCAGGCAAACATAAATACAGACAGAACATTCAGACAAAAAAAAATCTCTGTTTGCTGGTCTAATTTCTGTATCAGTTGATTCATTTTAAAGTCATCTCCAGTCTACCTGCACTTCATCCTAAACTTCATTTGTTTGCTTATGAAGGCTAACATCCACTCAGCCCCTCAGTGTTACCGCAAGAGAATTGTGAAGAAATTTCTAAAAAGTATCATGGGAAAAACTGTCAAGTTAATCACAGGCTTTAAATGATATTAAACACATTTTCTCTCAAGAGGTTACTGGCAATGTGAATCATTCTTTTTTTCCCCCTATTATCACTGTGCCGCAGAGCTGACTAGATCCCAAACAGTCAAAAATAGCTTTTGGGAAAGTTACTCTGAATATTTTAGGAAAAACCCAAAAACCTGATGATCATGATGGATTAATGGATGGATTAATTGTTCTTAGAAAAATAAACAAATATGTTTAGAAGTGTTGACAGCATTTTGATTTGACAGGCTGCTTCAAGCACTGCACTATTGCTTTAGTCTTTGAAAACAATTCAGAAACACTACCATAGGAATGTAAACCTCTTTGAAAGTTTGCCAACAAAGATGTTTTTAACCCAGTAAAACATTTTTTTAAGTTCATGCCATATAGATAATTATTACAATATTTCCCCCGGCTTGCTCACTTGGTAGAGCATGAGACTCACAATATCAAGGTAGTGGGTTCATGCCCCACGCCAGGCGCCACCTTCCCGTGGGCTCACCACCTGCAGGAAATGTTCTTAACTGGTGCAATGTGATCTGGGTGACAGTACTCAGACTGCCACCCCCGCGACCCGGAAACGGATAAGCGGGAGAAAATGGATGGAAGGATGGAAAATGGTAGGTAACTTGGAAAAATATTCTTGCTAAAATTTGAGTACTATCTAGTCTGTGTTCAGCTGAATGCTATAAGTGTGTCTGCATATCAGGAAAAATAATATGAGCGCCAAATCAGGTGTGTGAATGAAACATATATTGACCTTTTCTGCTATTGAGACGTGATAAGAAGTGAGAAAGAAAAACGTAAGCATTGTATTTTGACGAAATCATCTTACAGCATCCGTATATTTGTTTCCTCAACTTCGATTCAATAAATGGAGGGGAAAAAAACAATCATGACTGTGGGGTAGGAGTTGGAGTCAGAGAAAACAAGACTTTCTCACTGCCAATTCATAGTCAGTTACATCGAACCGGAAATGAAACCTCCTGAGTCAGATGTTTTGGCTCAGCGCTTCAAATAAAGCAAGGCTGGACTTCCACACGGCTTTGCACAGCACTATAATATGACACAGCTGTGGAAATATTGGAAAATTCTAAATCTTTCCTAAAGGTGATTAAACCAGATCAAGAAGAAAAGCCACACGTAGGCTTGTGTCTGGCAAGAGGAAAATTACAGAACATTTAATGTTTTCCTTCATACAGACCAGCAGGCCTGGCACTTACTCAACAGACTGTTTTTCATAGCGACATCTTATGCTGCGTTTACACATTGGCACGATGCATTGCTGTAGCTAGGGAGGGCTGAGGGGGCTTCAACTATCCCCATTCAAAATTAAGTCTTAATTAAGTTTTTTTAAATGTCTTTATTAAGGTAAGGAACATCCTCCAAGCCCTTGCTCAGCCGCCTTGCTTAATCAGAGCCGTCCTCTACTGTGTGGAGGTTGCAGCAATGAGCCAATGACACTTATCCAAGATCTTGCAGGCATGTTGAGGCGTAAAGATGAGATGTGCCCAGTCCAAAGGCAAAGTGCACTGTGGAAGTTGCGGCTGCAGCTCAGGCATCTGTTCGAGTAAAGCCTTGAGCCTCCATTCTCTGTAATGCAGCTTGCAGAACTTTCTCATTCTGAACAGCAGCGTCCAGCTCCTGCTGAATCTCTTCTTCTCCTGTTACTGAGAGGAGCGCCTGCATCTCATCAGAACACCAGGGGGCAGTGTAGCCCGCTGACATTTCAATAAACCAACAATGGGAGGAGTTATGGCAGATGAGCGATTAACCATTGTGGGCTTGTCGAGAGTGACGATCGTCACTACCAATCAGCAGATGGCAGTGTTTTAGCCGCTCCTTATGGAACCATTCTGATGTGCTAGGTACCCCAAAAACCGCAATTGTTGGTTACGGCATTAATGAATAATACAACCGAAAGTAAAGTTTGACTGGAATTGTGCAACTTTTTGAAAGGTAACTGATAACAAGTATGAAGACTGCTATTTCACTAACCCTCTGTAGGCTAATGGGGGAGGAGAGCCCCATTTCTTCTGATCTAATACAGTCCTCCTTCCAGCAACGTGGAAGATATCCTTCTGTGAATAAGTCCTTGTGACGAAAAAACAGCCTGAAATACATATCAGGTTACTGTTATAAGAGCTGTATGCTCTGTGAACATATTGCTAGGTCATCTCAGCTACTTTATTGCTCCTTCTTCTCGATGTCTTCAAGAACCAGATTTTGTCTACAATGATTCTTAGAAAGCATTTGTGATGTCATTTACACTTAACTTAATCAGTGAATCTAGCAGCAGACTGATTGATTCATTGATGGCTGGACACAGTGCTGACAGCTGAGCTTATAGGTCACAGCAACACTAAGTAATACAAGAGTGGTGTTAAAAAAGTAACTTGTGGCTGTGATCAATCACTTATTTTCAGTAACCTGAGCAACAGTGGAAGAAAACGAGATGATACTTCTTATTGGGTGTGGTATTCTCTTTTGGTATCTCAGGCAGGTATCACAAAAGAGCTAACGTGACAATTTTCTTTGGAATGAAACTTCCCTTTGTGCCTCACATGTTGGTGGGCGTCTGACAATAGATGGGCTCACCCATAATTACCACCTGTTAGCTTTAATAAGCAAACGACCAACGGCCTTGTGGGAAACCCATTGCCTAATTTAGGTGCCTGCAGCTTATCTGAGGAATGCACACATTACTGAGTCACCTCACAAATATGAGGTAAGTAAATATTCACTTAACCTTTGTACAGAAGAGCACGTGGGAGTGAAGTTAAATTACATGGTAAATATCCCATTTCGCATATGGATTCCAGGGGTACTGGGAAATGAATCTTTGCTGGGATATTAATCTTTACTTATGTAACTTCACGCTCAGCAGAGGAATTTCTCGGCAGGGGAGTGAACGCCGAGCACTGACGGGAAACTCCATACTTTGAGTTCCATAGACAAAGATGAAATAGAGCATATAGCTCATAGCATGAGGAGTTTTCAATTACTTGCAGAGCATGAGAGACTGGAGCTGACGCATACATTCAGACACACTTATTCGTAATGTATTCCAGAATCCTGGAGATTATTTTCCTTCTGGCTGCCAGACAGTTTTAAGGAATAATAAAGTGGTTGGTGTTATTTAGTATGGTAACCATGTTTTCTTGAGTTTGTTGTCACTTGGTTGTATACAGCCTCCACCCGAACAAACCAACATGCCGGTAGACATAAATCTTTATTTATGAGAGAAACAAAGATGCTGGTGTAAGTGAGTCATGAAGAAAAAAACACAATCAGGAAATGAGAATTGTTTGATTTTCTTTTTCAGTTTTCATCATACAGTTTTTGAATTTATACAAAAGAAAAAAAAAGACTGATCTGTTAATAGTCTGTTTGAGTTATTCAGTATTTATTTTAATTTATCATGTTCAACTGCAAGCACTCCACTGCATACCTAATAAAGATACAATCTTCATCAGTCACACATAACCTGAAAAATGAAGACATGGAGATAAGAACAAAGAATAATAAAATAGCTGAGATTAACTCCCCTCGTGTAGAACAGCTCTCATAGAGATAAGTTCATATTTATTTATTGATATGAAACCTGACAACTTTTTATTTGAGCTTGGATGTTGTGAGATTTTTTTTTTATATGTGTATATGCGCGCACACACACACACACACACACACACACACACACACACACACACACACACACACACACACACACACACACACACACACAAGCTAACGGATGCTAACACTAAAGCTAACAGCAACCTCTCATACAAAAAGGCAATAAGTGCATCAAAAGCTTAACCTTTTATAACAGCTTGATTGGTATCATAGTAGTCATATGTTATTTTGCACACTGCTGGTGTTACAGAACCTTTAGTTAATCACTTCGCTTTGCAACACAATATTACAAACTCTGATTTTGAGTCACAGCATTTCCTCTTTGTCTTTATTGCTTTCCTTTCTCTTCATTTCAGTCGTTCCGTCTCCCTCTGACTTGCACGCTTGAGTAAAATCAGCTCCAAGTTATTGCAAAGGAAAGGGAGTGAAAATCCAAGAGTGCAGAGACAAATGGGAGCACATACACCAGTTGGACATGTAGGCTGGTTCTCTTTTTGTCTCTTGGAGTTATTTACTAGATGCTGTTTCATTTGTGTCACTGTTGTCCCCCAGCTCAGTTTCCATTGTTTACTTGTTTTATCTCTTACTTCTTTTTTCATGATTCTAATTTGTTTCTACTCATCTCTCTTGAAGCCACATTTTGAGAGCAGGATGTACCTCTGGAGACTCCAAAAGACTCCATTAACCTACAATCCTCCGCTGCCAGAGTTCACCTACTTCCCGCTGGCATTAAGATTTTAGGGACTGTTTCCACTACTTGGACTGATTACACTGAGCTGTACTCTTTAATCGATGTAATCCCATACGTAGTGTGTGATGTCTGTCCTTACAAACAGGTAAACCTTACTTCAGGGAGCGGGGGAGAGAGCGAGAGAGCGAGAGAGCGAGAGAGCGAGAGAGAGAGAGAGAGAGAGAGAGAGAGAGAGAGAGAGAGAGAGAGAGCTGTTGATAAATAGTTATTTTCTTACAATGTCCTTCTTTATCTCTTTGTTTTGATTGTAAATCTCCCATCATATATTCGGCACATACATTTTCAGTATATAGATAGATAGATAGATAGATAGATAGATAGATAGATAGATAGACAGATAATATTGACCACAAGCTTTAGCTGACATTGGTTGACATTTTTAGAACGAAAGGCTCAGAATAATGGTCTAAATCCTTATTTAAGTAAAGCATGTTTATTTAGTGACTGGGAATGATGAAACCTCACCTGACATGCATTCCCTGTCTGACAGAATAAAAGAGTCCTGTAATCCTTTAAGCCAATAAATGCAGGACACAGGCACAGAGATGAAGGACAGAAGTCAAACACGATTGCATTAGCCATTCCAGTAAGTATCGTGTGGGTGTGCAGCACATTCACTTTTCCTCTTTGCATTGCAATGATTCAGCGGTCAGGTAAAGACAAGCTTCCAGTGTGGCAGGCAGAGTGAAGAGTTTGGTCTGGTCGAAGTTTCTTGTCACATAAATGTATGTCGTTCGGATGGCAAAGAATTTGTGAAGTGAAAAGCTGCACTGACAATCCCTTTTTGAAAAATGAATCTATATGTTGTGACTCATTAATTTTAGCTCTTGGGGCACAAAAGCAGCTGCATTGGACACTGGCTCCATACAGCACCTTTCAACTTTTCTTTTAGTTGAAATGTTAAAATGTTTACACAATATTTCACCAGGAAGCTAATATTTTTCTGCTGGAGTATATTTTTTATACTGGGAAGGACTCACGTTCACCACACATTGCAACATATGCATAAAAGTGCATCCTGAGTATTGAAATAGTAAAGGCACTTCATGGCAGAAGCTCTTATGAGACAAAAACAGACTCTATTACATAACTCTAAAAGGAATTACACGGATTCTTGTATCAATACTCTCAAACCATTTCACACTGAATTCTTTTATAACCGTAAGAAAGTAAATGTCTAACCAAACAAAACTTTCAAAGTTGTGCTTGGTATTAAAGTGTATTGTGTATTTAATAAAACATAAATTCACTTTAAGCACTCAGAGAAAAACCATGGCAAGATTTGATCATTTTCTGAACATCTTGATTGAAATGCATCTTTTTTTTAAACTCACTGGTAAAGTTTTATATCTTGCAATAAAAATCTTGCTTCAAGAACAGTAGATTTTCTTATGTTGGTGCTGGTTCAGAGACACATGATGAAGCATCACTCGATATTCCCCGCCTTTAGCTCGCGGTGTTTTGTGTTTTGAAAGATCTTCATCATGTGTTCACTTCGTGTGAGACGTTTATGCCTGGAAGAAGCTTGGATTCCAGACAAGATCACTTTAAAAGTTCATCTCAAGGATATATTGCTCTTATTTTAGTTTAACTCTTAAACTGCTGTTTGAGAACAGTGAAATGCAACACAGCGCCTCTTGGGCATATCTGAGACTTTTTTATCAGCTGTCTGGTCAAGTGACGTATTAATTTTCTGCTTCAGAGCAATTATAGAGTCCAGGAAAAAGCAGTGTGCACTTCTCTCTATCTGTCTTCATCATTCCCTCTCTACTTTGTGCGTAGTCAGTCCTTTGTCAAGTCGAGTCTTCTAATTCCTGAAGTGAAATCCTCTTAGGATCTGTGCTCTATTTTTGTTTGGTCTATAAGGGCCTTTTTGGAAATCTCTATTAGACCAAGCTCATTGGCTGGAATAGAGAGACGCATGCACACAAAAACACACACCAGTCAGCAACAGATAGCTCAGTGAAGTGATCGTAGCAAGGTGAGCTACTGACATAAAAGGAGGACCTGACTGTGACTGCAGAAGGTAAGAAAACTTCTCTTAATGATGTATTTCAGTCCATGGAAATCTATCTAAGCACAGGTATACATTTTAAGTTTGGCTTAAAAAAAACATCATAGCATTGTATGTTAATTTCCATGTTTTAAACATACATTTGGCATCAATTTCAAGGAGATATTAATTTTTCTGTGCAGGAAAGCTTTTAGGTGAATCATCTAACAGAACTTTTTTTTTTCAAAGATATTATTTAGTTTAGCTCATTTCTTGTTTGAAAGTGAAGCCTTTAGAACAAATAACAAGGGATTCTTTCATTTAGTACTGGCTTTAGTCATGACTCTGTGTCTAATTGGGAGTCAGCTGCTCACAAGAGTCGATTGTCTTTTTCTCCCTCTCTTTCACACACACACGCACACACACACACACACACACACACACACACACACACACACACACACACACACACACACACACACACACACACACACACACACACATACACACACTCACACAAATGTGAACATTATTGCTTCATTTACTCATACTAGAATTTATCTCGGAAACTCTGCTCTTGTGAGGTTGGAGTCAGAGAGGTGACGAGAAAGATCATTACAGCAGATCAGCATTGCAACGACAAGCTGAAAGGAGGACTACACTAATTGAAACACAGGGGATAGGACGTTTAATCCAATCACATACGGGCTGTGCGTTCGTCACATTATCTACAGATTCAAACAATGACACTATAGACATCATGAAGCAGTGTGCTGCAGAGTTCTTCCAAGAAGGGACTGTGTATTTATAACCGAAACGACTACATATCTGCATCAATTGCAGTACTGACGCTTATGTTCACATAAAAACACAAATCTGAAGAAGCAACCTTAAAAATAATTTTTGGAGTCATGGAATTTTTCGTCTTTCTTCATCTTGTGGTGAATCACTTTCAATAGCTGCGTTAGATACTCTCAAACAAACATTTTGATAAACAGACATTTATCAAAGAAATGTTTGTTGTAGCTATTGTTGTTCTTGCAGTAATTTATTTGTTTCTCTTTGTGCTTTAATGACTTTAGTTGTTAGTTTCATCTGTTTCTTCTTTAAACTGTGGCCTTAAAGTCCAATGGCAACTTATACTGATTTGTTGCAGTTCAGTAATCCTATTAGACTGCATTAATTTAATTGAATATCATGGGACTTACTTGGTATCCACTAGCTTAACCACAAATATATTTAACTTAAACTGCTGGTAAACACCATATGTTGGAGAAAAATGACAAGAGATAACTCCCATTTTCTTACTCAAATGATTGAGCCATTTGTTTTTGTTGATCATATACATACATGACATTCTTGAGTGTAACTCTGTTTTCTCTCTTCCAGACAAAGCCTGAAAAATGTCAGACAAACTGATTGACTTGGAAGAAACTGTAACCCACACAGGTGACCACAAACATTTACTCAACAAATGAAGCAGTATCTATAAATCTGTGCTATTTGTTTATACGAATATGTCAACATTAGAACACTAACCTTGAGTACTTGTTTGGTAAAGAGTAAGTTCACAAGGTGTTGTTTCTATGATGAAAAAACTGTTTGAACATGAACAGTGAGTCAAACAAGAGCAGGGTGCAGATCTTTAGAGCTTTGGCACCTTAACGGACACTCTAATCTTCTTTTTCTTATGCAACACACTGGTAATTAGCGCGCGTCCTACAGGCTTAAGATTATCCTCAAACTACAACAGGTCATTCATCTTAAAATGTAAAACACAACACTCAAAATAAAAGATTTTCTGTCATCTAAAACAAGAAACTGTTAAAAACAGATATAATTCTTGTCAATTGAGTTTGTATTGTCTGCTGAAACATGACTGCTATCATTCATTCTGGTTCTTGAATGTAGACAATAGAAATTTCCTCTAATTAAATAATCCAAGCTACTATGTGTTTTCTCTAAAAGGGCCCAAAGGAGTCATCAATGACTGGAGGAGGTTTAAATTGGAAAGTATGGAGCAGAACACTCTGTCTCCTGCGAAAAAGGAACTGCTGCGACAGATGTCATCACCCAGCAGGCCGAAAGACGACGGCAGAGCAAATCTTAACCGCAAGGTACAACCCAGCACAGTGCGAAGACAGAGTTAACACATCAAACCAGACCTTTACTCTAGTGGGTTGTGAATACACAGTATGTTTGTGTGACTGATTTCAATCTCCGGATGACCTGAATTATGAAACAAGTATTTCTTTGTGACAAGAGTCTTTTTTTTTTTTTTTTTAGTTGTAGACTAACACAAAAAAGCAAGCCTGCAGGCATTTAGAGCTTCTCAAGCCTATTCCTGGAAAAACACTTGATGAGCACATGAATGCTTCTAATTAGAGATAAACGTATGTGTGAATAAGTCAAAGAATAAAAAACAATTGAAATGCCAAATGTTGCCAATCCATTGCAAATCATATTTGTGATAGTGATGTGATTTTTTTCAATTGTCAGATGAGTGTCCAAGAGTATGAATTGCTCAAGGAGGAGGACGAAGGATGTCTGAAGAAATACAGGAAACGCTGCATGCAGGAGATGCACGACAAACTCAGCTTTGGACCCAGATTTGAAGGTGTCCATGATCTGGACAGCGGCGAGGCCTTCCTTGAAGTCATTGAGAAGGAGCATCACAGCACAGTGGTAGTGGTCCACATTTACAAAATTGGAGTCAAGGGATGTGAAGAGCTCAACAACTGCCTTGACTGCCTGGCCACTGAGTACCCAACTGTAAAGTTCTGCAGGATTGATGCTGTATCATCAGGTGCCGCAGAGCGTTTCTCTGATGAATTTTTACCCACTCTGCTAGTCTACAAGGCCGGAGAGCTGCTGGGAAACTTCCTTGCCTGCACACAGCACCTAAGCGAGGAGTTCTTTGCTACCGACGTGGAAACGTTTCTTAACAGCTATGGCCTGCTCCCAGAGAAGGAGCTGCCTGCAATGGAGGACGAAGAAGAAAACGATGTTGAATAAACGAATAGGCTAGGTGCTTGAAAAACCATCTTAATAAAGACAGTTTATATAATAAGACAAGCTATTCATTTGGACTTGGTCCTGTGAAAACCTTATTATTCCCGCTAGCTCAGTATATGAAGATTGCTCTTTCAAGGAGAAGGTTCACTGCCAGTTCGTGAAGAACCCTCAGTGACCCTGATGTGGGGTCTTTGGAATGGAGTAAGAGGTACACCATTGAGAGAGCATGCTACATTTATTTGTACATATATAAATATATTAACCGGTACCTCTCCTTTTCACCCACCAACAAAACTCAAAAGTATTTAAGTGTAATTTTAACTGCAGTCTTTTGCAACTTTAGTAAATATTACATGTGTGTACAGTCAAAAATGTTAACTTTTTAGACTATTTTGTAGCGTCTTGACCTGTACAGAAGTTATATGTAAAAATCTAGAACGATTACCCACTGAAATCCTCAGGAAGAGAATGAATGCATGTATACTTTATGTCTTTGTGTATGTTCTGCCAAAATTTAACAAGAATTAATTAAAGAGTGGCTGCAAGGATCCTACACTTCCTTAAACTTCCTAGCCAAAGATGTTCTGATATCGAAATATTTTTTTGTGGAAAACATCTTCTAACTCTATCTGATTTTGCTTCCTTAACCGATGTGGTAGGAGGTCAAAACTGTATTTCAAAGGAATGTTATTAAGCCTAATTTGCATCAATAAAATATAATATACAACAGAGAATTTTCTGTTTCCTTCATATTCTAAAACTGAAAGATTGTTCTATGTGAAACTCAAATTAGGGCTCGAGCATCAAGCAGTGCGAAAACCCTATTGGAATGCAAGGAATTATCATATTGATATTATAGTTTCTTCTTCCATTCTCTGCAAAACTGCTGCATTTTTGACAGCCTAAACTTGCTCACCAGTTCATAAGAATTTGCAGACAAATCAGAAGTGGCACGAGAGAGGCATCAAACGAGAGAGGCACCTTATGGAGGAGAACAAAGGAGATCATAGGAAATCAGGTAGCTTCATCACTAGTTAGCTACGATATGTGAAGGTATGCACTCCACCCAGTGCCTGTTCTAGTTATTATTATACTTTCTTCTTCCATTCCCAGCAGAATTGCTGCATTTTTGGCAGCTCAAACATGCTCAATTCGTCATTTGGCATTCACTGTGAAATTCTTCTGATGAACTCCTCAGGGTAAGTCCAAAAGACCTGGAATTTGCACAGTATATACAGCAGGCTTTCCTGATGACAACGCTGTCAAAACGTCCAGAATAATCAAAGTGCATGGCCATGACAACCCGCTGAAAATTGACATGACGCCATCAAACAGGAAGTGATGTGTAACTCTGCTCTATAAGCTGCAATCTGCTTGAGAGGTTACATGTGTGATCACAGTCCTGCCCTGATAGATTCCACAGCCCAATATGCAGTCACTGTGAGTTTGCCGCCTGATGGATGGACAGGAAGCACTGCATAGCTAGCATGTACATGCTCCGCTCAGCCTCAAACTTCACAAGTATGAGCACAGTCGGGCCTCATTGCATCTACAGGCCAAAATACACTGATATTCGCAGCGGGATCCGGGGGACATGCTTCCAATCGCTGACCAGCAAGGATGTGAGGACTCGCTAAACACTGCTTGTAGCTTTGACTTTGCATGTCTCTTTCTCTGGATCATTTGTTCACCAGATGGTCAATAATTCTATATCATTGTATTCTTTTGAGGCTTGGTCATAATTTTAAAATAGAGTATGATAAAACAAAAGGAAGCACATGATCTTTTTCTAATCATAGATTATTTTGATTTCTGTAAATTGGTTAAAAGATGTTGCAGGACTGGCTATATGTAAGTAACTTTTTGGAAGTCAGGCTGTTCCCCATTGCTTTGTGTCTTTATGTTAAAGTCAGTTAAGCTAAATGATTGTACGCTTTTTTCAAAGGCCATCAATCTGACCTCTAAGTGACAATGCAGAACTCACCTCTGTCTCAATTCCACGCCCAGGATATGAAAGTCAGAGTGACACTCCCACTGCTGGCATCCAGATTCAAGGAGTGTTCCCGCCTGGCACCTGTCTTCACGTGCCCACATTTTATGTCGATGATACGGGCTGTTGTAAATATTCTCCAAACATTTGTCCAGATATCTTCTGGAAAGGCATACATATGCAGCATCATTCATCTGAAAACATTTTTAGTTTTTGGTTTGGCACTGATGTTAATAAAATGTGTATAAACCAGAAATAAAGACATTTGTCAAATGTAAATAGGCAGAGAGACATATTACAGAACAAACACATCCGATCTGTGAAAATAGGTTGTCACATGTTGAATAGTCTCATCAGTCTTGTAGAGTTGACTTGACTCCCCCGTGACCTCACGGAGCTCAGAGCATGCCAAAACCACAACATAAAAGTCAATTGAGATTACCCACAATTTGTTGTGCAGTAATTCAATGAATGAAATTAGGTTGCCTGATATCTGCAGGGTATCTGCTAGACACTTTCCTGCATAATAACATTCATTGTTTGAAAAGAAAAAAAAAGTACATAAATAAAATTAGTTTTTATTTATAAAGTTTGCAATTTCTACAAGTTAGGTGCTTAAATTTGGCCGTTCAGAAATTCTTGAGTTTGTCAAATTATGGATATTGATAAGTATTTGCTTCCTCTTTGATGTATTTTACTGTAATCTGACCACTCCCCTTAGTGCGGCATGTAATCAAAGTGGCGCCTAGTTCAGGTCAAGATTCAGAATCAAGATTAGGATTAGTGTAGATTTGAGGGGGCTTCAAAGCACTGCTTATGTGAAAGACTTGCTCGTCTATGGATCGCAAATACGTCTGTGTCTTTTATTTTGAAATTGATCAGGCTATGCCAGGAGTCCCGCACTGGCTGAAGGCAATAACCTGTTGCCTCCTAAAAAAAGTTTCTCTTCAACAGACTCACCTACACCTAAACAACAAATACCCACTTAAGGTCCAGTAAGTGAGTCTCTGTTGTTTGGTTATAGTCTTTGTGTGTCCTACCATATTAGATCAGATTAACTTCAACATCAGCATGTTTAAACAGCTGACTAAAATGGTATTTTATCAATTTCCTTGTCAGTTTTATCGGCATTATATTGTTGAGATGATTCACTTGTTGCAAACATAATTGTATGGTATGCATTAGTAAGAGTATATTGTTTGGGATAAATTGCACGTTTTGTTTTAATGTCAAAGTTCAAAGACTAATAAAAAGTGTTAAAGTTGTTTCAGTGACTCTTTTTAATTGAATAAAGGGAGCAGGAACAGTGTGTCATCCTTCTTTGCCACATCTTTGACAGATTATACTTTTGGGAGAAAAAAAATACCTAATGCATTTCTAATATTCTACTTGTATGTCGGCTCCATTCATCTCTGACAAAAGAGCTTTTGCCTTTGAATTACTCTTCAAGCAAGAGTTACTTAATTGTGACATGCTAACACATATTTTTTCTGATGATACATCTGAGGACATGCGTGTGTAATTCTAAAATACCAAAACTGGCATGACGTCAATAGCCTCTGGCTGCATGGTAAGGCCTCACTTTCACACAGTAGCGTGTCTAAGATTGATCAAAACTTTTCCAAATCCTCATGAGGGAGTTTTTTGTGCAAAGAGAGGTTATCCTCAGATCTGCCCAAACATGCCAGCGAGGCTGGTTTCTGCTGGCCTGAACTGAATGTTTCTTTTTTTTTCTTTTTTTTTTTTTTTCTTTTTTGAACTGAATGTTTCAATATCAGCACTGGCACACAGAGCTCTCAATGCCAATATGAACTCATGAGACAGAAGTTAATCTCTGTATCTCCAGTCACACACCTGAAGCATGTGCAGTATGTGCAGCATTGTTCCGGCCTGGGTGAGTTCATGGAGGGCAGCATAGGCTGCCACAAGAGTCCTGGCAAAGAGGCAATATGAAAATATCCTCATACAAAATTACTCATTTGTGACTTCAAGGTAATAAAATAACTCATGTCCAACTTCACATTTTGCAGATCATATGACCTCCATCCACTTTATTACAGTAAAGAGACTCATACACTGTAATGTGATTCAGTTCACCAGCTTTACCATAACTTCGGCCTTTATGGAGGGAATATTGTTTTAGTCTGTTTGTTTGTATTGCTTGTTTGTGTGTGTGTGTGATGTGATATTGAGGAAGACTGCATTATATTGCGTTTTTAAAATTTTGGATATCCTGTTTATATATAGGATAGGGTCAACATATAAGAGTGCAGAACTTAGTAAACAGAGATCATCTGTAACATCTCTGGTATGTGAAGTGATTTACTATGTCTGCTTCTTTAGGGCCCCTGATGGTCATGTACAATGTTTAACAGTGATGAGAGTGTACGTCTGATCAGCGGCTGCTTGGAGTGCATGTGTGTTGATGATATGACATGACTGCATGTTCATCTGATCACTATCAGTTGAACAGCTTTTTTTTTTTGGTGTGTTTTTATTATGTTGTATTCTAATCCTGTGACATAGTGTTTTAGAAGAAGATGCTTTGTTTACACCTGTTTGCCCATAAATGGCTCAGTTATTTGGTATTTGGTAGTTTCTGTGTGACTGACACTCCTTTGCTGTACACGCAGGTGAAATATACGGGCTGATTGGGAGTGGAAACAATGCCATACCGGGAATATCTCCTCGTCGAAAGTCACAGAGACGTGCACACTATGAGGGTTTGATCTTGGCAAAGAGTGGAGGACACAGTGCAGATTTACAAACTTTGTTCCCTTGCTCTCTTTCAGTAATTATTTGTACGTTCACTTCAAATGTATTTCTTGCAACTCCTCTTGTTTTTGTATGTTATAATCCATAATTTGTATTTGTCATTCAATGTCTACTTCCACTAATTAATTTATGTTTTGTTTCTTTCTATACACTGTTTATTGGGTTCTCATTTCTAAATCATCAACATCTGCAAATAAATGCAAGATCTATTGAGTAACTACAGATGTGAAAAGTCAATCAAGAGTAAGATTAGACTAATATATAATCCAACAATCTATAAAGGAATAATGCCTTTCCAACCACTTGGAGACAATGAGGGAATATTTACCTGTTTCTGCTGAGAATGAGCAGCCAAATGCAAATAAGTGTACACATAGAGGCTGATGAAGATATGAGCATAAATCATCGTCTTGCATAATATTTCAGTGTGTGTGTGTGTGTGTGTGTGTGTGTGTGTGTGAGTGTATGTGTGTTTGTGTGTGCAGGGTTCACATGAAATGGATTTAGGAAAGCTCCACTTATTCTCAACCAGCCTGCTCTGACAAGTCAGTGAGCATTTCACTGTTTACATCAGTGTTTACATCAGTGTTTACATCAGTGTTTACCCCAGTGGTGACCACCTGACCCCACCCCCATTCTGACGTTTACATTTCCCCTTTGTTTAGACCGCTTCACTAATTGGAGAACTCGTGTTTGGAGAGCCCAGCTGTCGCGCTCTAGTTCACTCAGATAAAAAAACATTTTCCACTAAGGTGATGATGTCATGACACGGTAGTGGAGACCCCGGTTTGAGGCTCATTTGACCAAATATGGAAAACGGATGTGGAGGAGATGACATAACAACAACAGGCGGCTATTGCTTTCATCATAAATGAAAACCTATTTTAAGACCATGTTTGTACAGCATTAAAGTCCTCGTGACTCATTGATTTTAGCCATGCAGTGATTCTATAAATGTTGTTTGATTCATTCAAGCTTTGTGGGACTAAACATGCTTAACTTATAAAAACAAAAAACTACTTTTCAAAGAGTCAAATGCTTTGCAATCACAGCATCAAGTATGTACCACAGAGGACACTATTGTTATCGGTAAAACAAAACCGAGGTGAGTAAATCGCAAACTGAGAGTCAAGTAAATGACGCAGGGATTAGAAGTAGAATGGATAAAATGACTAACAAAGTTGCTGCCAAAACAAAGTCCCATGTATATAAGTCTACATTTGGTTTGTTTGTAGATCTTGGTTGGTTGACAACATGAATCTTACCTCAGCTATCTAAAGCACGATAATACTTGTGTTCAATGCCTCAAACAATTGATGCTGTTTTTTTACTCTGGGGAGAGAGTAGAATCTTTTCCCATCATCAAAGTTCGACTGAACTAGTGACACAGAAGAAGCATTTAGATATTTTAATTGAGGAACCTTTAACTTTTGGACCTCATGAAACCCTAGTAAACGAAGCTTAAGCCCAAGCTAGGTTTCTGTTTCAGAACCAAGTCCTGTTTTTCCGATGCTGCAAGTAAAAAACTGGTCGAGATCACCATGGTCCATTGTTTGACTATGGTGATCTGCTGTACTGTATATGCATGCCCCTGCCTAATGCTTGCGTGGATTGGACACTGTGTACCATGGCTCTTTGAGGTTTGTCACAGTCTGCAAAGCTCTTAACTCACCATTGAATTTTATATTTGCAGAGTTCAGTGGCCCTCGATGACCATGTACTCAGTGGTACAATTTTATATATCAATCCGTCCTTGGCCTGCTCCGTTCTTATCGATGTGGCCATATTTCACTCAAAACCAGCAATTAAATGACATCCTTTTATTGGCTGTCCCCAAGGTTCACACTGAACTTGGCGAACAGGTTTTTTTTGTTCTCTGCTCCTGGAGTCTGGAATAATTTGCAGGCTGAATTACAGCTACAAAAACTGATCCCGATAGAGAATTTAAAAAATGTGGTGAATGGCGTGGAGGCAGATTCTATTGGTGTGTAACTGCTTTCCTTCTTAGCCAATTTGTGACGTTTAAGCCTTCCTTTGCTAAATCATTGCTGTGTATTTTATAATGCATGGGTTTTATAAGGTACTTGGTTTTTCTTTATAAAGTATCCGTCCATCATCTATACCGCTTTCTTCTGTCCAGCTTACCATAGATGAGGGCAGGATACACCCTGGACAGGTCTCCAGTCTATTACAGGACAAACATACAGAGACAGACAACCACACACACTCACATTCACAACTAGAGACAATTTAGGATCACCAATTAACATCACAGGCAGGTTTTAGGACTGTGGGAGGAAACCTTAGTACCCCAAGGAAAACCACGTGCACGCAGGGATGACATGCAAACTCCACACAGAAAAGTATTTGAAACCAGGCCTTCTCACCGTGAGGCAAGAGCACTAATCACTACACCACTATATAATGTATGTGTTTGGTTTTTTTTGTGTTTTAATGTTTGCTACATGTAATTGTAACTTAGTGCTGCTGAAGCCTTGTTCAGGGCTCGTTTGAAAAGGAGATCCTACAGTCTCAATGGGACTCACCTGCTTAAATAAAGGTTAAATAGAGAAATGAAAGAAAAGTTATTCGCAGTGTTCTGACAAGTACTGACAACACACAGCATTGCTGACTCAGAATAGGAGGTTTTCTTTGTTATGTCCCTTTACATCTTGGTAGGCAGGACATTTGAATGTAAGAAATTAGCTCCCCTGCCCAAGGCAGGGAGTATGCCCAAACACTTCTCATGCTGTCTTTTGTCTCTTAGAGGTATCATAATGATTAAGCACCAAGAAGCCACTAAGGTATCTGTCAAAACTGGTCCTGACAGGGTCTAAATACCTGCCTGGCACAAGATACCAGGGGTGCAGTTAATTAATGACTGAAACTGAAACTGTAACTGTAACTTTGGAAGTATTCATCACAGATAGACAAGAGTAATTGAACCTTGAAGATGATCAACTTGACTGAAAAGATTGCTCTGAAAGATTCTGGACAGTAAATCTTCTGGAGGTTTAAACTACAAGAAAACAACTAAATCACAATCACAAAGACACATTAAAAACTTAAAAACCACACAAAATAATCAGGAAGATATTGATTTTGTCTCATTTGTCACACATAGTACCCACATAGTGGGGCAATGTTGAGCACTTATGCCTCACAGCGAGAAGGCCAGGTGTTCAAATACCAGCCTCAAAAATATGCATGAGGTTTATTGCCCCTTGATGTGGATCTGTGTGAATTGGCTCCACTGCCCCGCGACACTCAACAGGATAAACTGATATGGATGGACGAACAACAAATAATTTGAAGTTTTTAAATGAGAGAGAAAGCAAGCATGGTGCATTAAGGGCCAGTGGTCCTGAATGAACTGTTTAAACCAGAGGGACACAAATTGTCCACAAAGTAACAGAGACTTTGCTCTCACCTATAAGCCTTGTGTTACAATGGCCCGTCGCAGTAGGTCCAAAATTAATATTAACACCTCTACTATCAGTAATGTAACTTGAATAAGTTACTGCTGGTCGTACACGAACTTTTCATTGAGGTATAGCTGAAATTACACAAAAGTTGTTCATGACATAAGAACAGACGTCCTGTCTTTTGGAGTGTGTTGGTGCCATCTGCTGGCCGTGGATATACAGTGAACGTCACAGATCAATAAAGAAGAGTATTTCTATATTGAAGGGAAGAACATTATTACTTATTTTGAATTCAATAATAAGTATAATATATTATATTGTTAATCTCTATATGTTATTAGGAAAATTTGGTATCCATGAATTTGAATTAAAAAAAATCTACCCCTCAACCATTATACAAGTTGTGTTTGGTTGAGGTTATCTTTTCAAATCTTTAAGTTAATTACCAATTAGAAATGTATATCAATGATCAATATCCACACAGAGGTATTCAACAATTAATCTGTCACATATACAATTCTCATTTTACACGAAATATCATTTTGAAATTTGCCACAGTTTTTTTGTTTGTTTGTTTTTCTTCCCTTATCCACGTCATATTACTTTCAATCATTTTTGCTCTTTTCGTGTAATTGTAAAACTTGTTGCTGCTGTTTGTTTGTATATTACAAACTTCAAATTACGTTTATTTAAACAAAAAGTATTTCCGAAGGCTCGGGAAATTAATTTTTTAGTCCAGTGGGAGAAACTATATATTTACGATTCTTAAGAAAACCACAAGCATCACGACAAAACCGAACATGTGCACTGGAGAACTACATTTCCCACAATCCTCCACGAGCCATCTAAAATCCCCAGCTCGCCCTCTGGTCTGGACACTGTGGGAAAAATGGCGGCACTACTGCTGCAAGAGTTGGAGGGCGCAGAGTTAGCAAAGCTACCTAAATCCGTCCAGAACAAACTTGAAAGAATACTTTCAGATCAGCAGTACGCGATTGATTCGCTCAAAGCACAGCAGGAGCAGTTCCGTGTGGACAGCGGTGAGTTGACGGCTGTTGTGTTGCGAGCTGGCGCCGCTGAAGTGTTTGGTTTTGCTTCCCATGCATGATGGCTTTAAGTGAACATGGCACAGTCAAATTGTGTTTTCAGCGCTCTTACATGCCAACCTCACTTTCTGTAAACTTATCAACGGATTGGGGAACATGCTCCGTCTTTCACGTGAGGCTGAATGGTCACTTAAAGCGGTAACGGGTCGTTAGCTTCACGGATGCTAACATGGCTTTAGCTCCAACAGCTCCATGTGACGTCAAATAGTTACGATTGACATTTTCATCAGACAGATGTTTATGACGTCTAATATTCGTTTTCACAGAGCAACAATTCTTTGAAAAAGTGAAACAACTTGCCCAGTCTCAGGAGGAATTTTTATTGAAGACCCAGGAGCACGGTACTCTGAAAGGGGAATTTGCCAAGCTTGGTAAGGATGAAGTTCATGTTGTTTTACACACAGGACTAACTTTTCTTCACCAATAGATTATTTTGGTTCGATACATTGTTTTTTAAGCCCCGCAAAGGTCTGGAACTCTGGCAGCTTAAGCGACATAACAAATATTCATGCATGTGCATCTTGCCTTTGACCCAGACTGAGTTAAAATGCTATCACTGATTTGTGTTTACTCTCATGTTTCGTCTGAACCTAACTAGTTTAACTTTGTCTTTAGTGAGATGGCAGTAAATTATCTTTACTAAATCCTTCTTTTAGAGGAGGAACTGAGACTTTTACGGGAGAAAAACAGGGAATATGATTCTGCACAGGAGAAGTTTTCATCAGAGCAGGTAAGGCAACTCAGGTTTTTTTTGTTAGGCCATCAGCAAATTTTCAGATATAATACATCAATTGCAGTGATTAACGTAGTCTTTTGCATTTGTTTAGACTTCGCTTTCAAAAGCTAAAGAAGAACTGGAAGGAGAAAAGCGTGAACTTGTGCGGACACTTGACTGGAGAGCTTCGGAAATCGAGAATTTAAATGGTACGGTCACAGATTCATTGGTGTTTTGTTTTTAACATGGTGTGGCACTCAGGTTATTTTCCATTGCACTTCCAGATGATGTGAGGCAACTCAGTGACAAAGTAATGGAGGCCAGTACCTCTAAGATGACCCTACAGGTGAAGTTAAATGAGCTTGAAGCAGCTGAAATCAGCATTAAAGTGAGTTATATGTTATTTTCTCTTACTGTTTAGTGTACAACATCACTTTATTTGCAAAATGAAATAGCAAATTAACGGAAAATGTGATTGTGTGCCATTCCAGTACAAGGAGAAGCGTTTGGAACAAGAAAGAGAGCTGCTTCAAGGCCAGATATCTTGGTTGAATGATGAGCTTAAGTCCAAGAGTGAAGATCTCCTTTCCTTGTCCCGACAAAAAGGCAAAGAGATCCTGGAGCTCAAATTCATCTTGGAGAATAAAGAAGATGAGGCAAGTTACTATTATTACGTTACATTTAAGTACAAATGACGTGTGAAAGCAATGGGAATAAAGCCACGTGTTTGCCCCTCTGTGTCTTATTGATTGTGATTACATTGTGATTACAGTTGAATACATTCCAAGAGCAAGTGGCCAGTTTGAAGACTTCAAATGAGCATCTTCAGAAACAAAACGAAGACATGATCGGCAAACTGAAAGAAGTATGTGTGTTTCCAACTATGCTTTTTAGTTGTACTCTGTATGAAGTGTTGCCATTTAAGTGAAAGACTGAATGTACCTTTCTTAGGCCAAGGAGCAAAACACCATGATGAATGGGAAATTCAAAGATGAACTGAATGCCAACATAAAGCTTTCCAACTTATACAAGGTATGTATATATGCTAAACAGAATCCTTTCAGTGCATCCACAAAACGGATCAATGTTAACAGAATTAATTTATCGTGCACAGAATTAAATGAATAAAAAACATTTCTACTTTTTCATTCGAATTCAGGCTTTTTATTTATCTAGTGTTTACAAAGTGATTGTAGATCTTTTTATGCTTGGATAGTACTCTTGGCACATTAATCCACGTAGTAGCCCAGGATGAGAGCATCAATGTTGACATAAAAGATAAACTGAATAGCTTTTGCATCTTCCTTGATTTTCTGGACAATAACAAAGAAACAATACTGTGAGAGTGTTTATTACATCACATACCAGTGGAGTGATGCAGCTTGGATAACTGGTAAATGAAAAATATAATTTCTGAAAGAGATGTGATAAAACTGCAATGGGGTTGGTATGGAACTGTCTTTGTACTTTAAATACATAACATGACTGCAAGAGTCCCTGCTCTCCACATTTGTCCAGCAAACCTAATGCTATCGAGAACATAGTTAGAGTTATTATTTTATTTTAAATACACGATCGTAAGGTTATTCTTTTTTGTGCTTTTAACTATCTCACAGAGAGAAGCGGCAGATTCCGAGGCAAAAAGTGAGGAGCTGAGTCGGGCAGTGGAGGAGCTGGATAAACTACTGAAGGATGCTGGAGAAAGTAAGGGGCAAAGACGAAATGGTCTTGGACTAATATAATTTTTTACTTGAAATTAGTGCTGTCAATCGATTAAATATTTTTTTACTAATTGCGATTAATCGCATTGTTTTTCTACTGAAGACTGGAGCTTGTATTGGATATTTATTCGGGGGAAACCACGGGATCAATGTCGACTCAACACACGGAGACTATATATAAATTCAAAGACTATTATATATTTATATATAACATCCTTTTAGCTTTGCTTAAATACTGTTTCTCTCCAAGATTAGCTAAATAATAAATACATTAATTAATTAATAAATATCTAACATAAGTCTGGATTTTGTTAAAGAGTGCAGGTCCACCACTTTGAGAATTTGAATATTTCTAGAGACCAGGTTGGAAAGTTATTACATGGGGAGGGAGGGAGAGGGAGAGAGAGGGAGACTGCAAGTATTTCCTCCAACTTTAGCTCTTTGGTGGATACGAGTCAGCCAACATGGCAACCTGCTGTTTGCTGCAGAATTACTTCTGTGGTCGTTAAATTCGTCTTTACACAGAGTGGTAATGACTTTCACTTTCTCAATCAGCCATCAGGTAACTTTTTAAAATGAAACTTTCAGCCTTAATATTATTCCTGTTAGATAGATGCTGCACATGCGGATGCTGCACATGCGGATGCTCCTGTAAGGGAGTGTTTAAAAACGGAAGTAAACTAAACTGCGTAAAAGAATTTTGAACGAGTTAAACGTTTCAAATCAATTCATTAAATTAATGTCTTAATAGACATAAGTTAAATTTGTGGTGTTCTGAGTTCTATTGTTTTCCAGTTGTTAAAAATTGTTTTGTTTTTTCTTCATTTCAGCCAACAAAGGTCTTGAAGAGAAGTTGCAGGAAATTAATAGCACCACAGACAATAGTGTTGCAGAGTTAAAGGAAAGAATCCAGAGCCTTGAGAAAGAACTGGATAATGCCAATGAACTGCTGTCAAACTTAAAACTAAGAGGTTGGTTGTGTTTTTGTCTAATCTTTTCTAGAAAATCTTTTGTATTTTTTGTGACGGATTATGTTGCAAGTAACCTTTTAGTTTACAATGTTATAATATATTCTCTGTTTTCTTCCCTCTAGGTCCTGTTGGTTCTGTGTTGACAGAGGAGCAAATGACAATGTCCCCAACAGCAGCTGCTATATCCAAGATTAAACCTGGAATGCCGCTAGCAGAGGTGTGTAGCATTATTTCAGTTTCAAACATCAGTCTCCCTCATGTAACTATATACATCTTCAAAAAAAAGTACTTTGCAGTTATTTACTTGCTTGCAGAATTTTAAATGGGTTTAAGTAACAGCAAGATGGAGTTGCTTTCTTTCTTTCTTCTTAGTTTTAAATCCTGTGTTTTCAGTTATATACAGCTTATGTAAGTAGCCAAGAGCAGCTGCAGCTGGAGCGACTGGAGAGCAAGCGAATCAGCAAGTATCTGGATGACATTGTGCAGGAAGTGGAAGCAAAAGCCCCCATACTCAAAAGGCAAAGAGATGAGCATGAGCGCATGCAGAAGTCTGTGGCCAGTCTTTCTGCGAAGCTCGAGCACGCTATTAAGGTATGTCTAAAGCTACTGGGTGGTTCTTGTAAGCTTTTACCTGCATTCCTAAGTTGTTTTTGTTTCTGTTGCTTTCAAGGAGGTGCACCGTCTGCAGAATGAGGCTGATGAGGCCAACAAACGCTCCTCTTTTCTGGAGAGGGAGAACCAAAGGAATGAACTTCAGCTGGGTGACCTGGCTAAGCAGGTGAGATTGTTCTCTTATTCATCAGTCTTGTTATTCCTGTCTTCATTCTTTCCAAATAAAATCTCCAATTATCAAATGTGTCCCCCCCCCCCCCCCGCCAGGTCCGTGTGTTGCTGATAGAGCTGGAGGAGGCACGTGGAAATCACGTGATCCAGGAGGAGGAGGTGAGCTCTGCTGACGTTAGCAGCACATCCGAGGTGATCAGCCAACACCTAGTAACCTTTCGCAGTGTGGTGGAGCTTCAGGAGCAGAACCAGCGTCTTCTCGTCGCTCTCCGTGAGCTCAGTGACACGCAAGAGAAAGAGGAGATCACTTGCAAAATGTTTGTTGGATTTTGTTCTTAGACGTGTTTCATTACTAAGAAATGATGACTAAACAGTGGTTTAAGCAAACTTTACTGTCTCAGGCCTGAAGAGCTCGAGCAGAGTTTGGAGAAGGCCCAGTCTGAGCTGGAGTTGCTGAAGCAACAACGCAGCCTGCAGATTAAGACAACTGAGTCCATTGTGAGGCAGAGAGACGTGTACCGTGTGCTTCTGGCTCAGGCAACTGGGGTCAGCTTCCCACAAGGTAATTCACCATAAAAGAGAGTGCAATCCACAATAGTTCACTATTTATGTACAGAACTTGCTTTGTGTTGTCTGTGCAAATCACAAGTAAAGGGTCTACGTTTGAAGGACCTACTTTTAACTTGAAGGCTCTCGTCATTAAAGGATTGATTAGTCTTATTTTGATGGCATTTCTGTCTGAACTCTTGACCCCCAGGTACCCCACCGGAGGAGATCTCACTTTCCTCTGCCCAACTACGTTCACCTGCAGCCACTCCGACTACAGCTACGCCCACTGGACTTGTGTCCATGACTACAGAGACTACTGAGGTGTTGGAGGCAAGGGCAGCTTTACGACAGGTGAATATCGAATTTTTGCAACCGAACCTCGACGTGCTGATAATTTAAAACGGTCAAAATTCTCTAACAGTGCCACTGCTCCCGTGCCACTGCTTAATTCATGTAGTCATTACAGGTATCAATGCATGTGGAGCACTGACCAACCTAAGCATAAATCCTTTCTCAAGCTTTCATTGCCAGCATTTGAAGAACTGATTTAATGGGTTCCCATGATGTAAACCTAGCCTGTTAACTTTTTTAAGTTTAAATCATTGCACTTTGTTGCTGGTGTGGGCTACTGATCTGCCTGCCAGGATATCTAGAAATCTAGTTTCAAAGAAATCCTCTCTTGAGCTTTAATTGTGAATATTCAACAATGTTGAGCAAAAAAATTTTGCCATATTGAAAATTATTAAAAATCTGTGATTGTCTTTGCAGTTGCAGGAAGTGTTCTCCACCTATAAGACAGAGCGCATGGAGAGTGATAAAGCAATGACCCAGCAGATTGAGAAACTGCAGGAGCAGCTCTCTGACCTTCGCTCTCAGAATGCAAAGATGTCCACCCAGCTAGAATTTGCATCCAAGAGGTATTATTCTGATACATAAGAGGATCAATAATCCGCCTATTGATATTATTCTGCAATGCTGAAAGAGATTTCCATCTTGCGTTTCTTAGGTATGAGATGTTACAGGACAATGTTGAAGGCTATAGAAAGGACATTGCCACCCAACGAGAGAAAGGACAGAAGATGGCTGCTGCCGCACAAAAACTTGAACAGACCATCCACACTCTGAATGAGGACCTGAGAGCTGCCAAGGACAAACTCTCATTGGCCGAGGTATGCATTGACTTAATCCATTGTGATCTTTCTCTTGTAAACACTTCTGATTGAGCCACTCTATTTAGAATAGCGGTTGACTGGGAGTAAGTGTTGTAACCCCGTTTATCATTATAGTCCATATAAACGGCACATCAGATTACTTAACTCTGTTGGAGCTGTTACTCGTTGACGCTTAATGAAGTTACCTCAAGAATAATGTTGTGTCAAAGTACAACTGGGTATGCTTTTTAACATTATCAGCGCTTCTGAAATATATACTGATTATTCAGGCTGACAAATCAATCTTCAAAACTACCGCGTGTGCGTCAAAAATGGCCTTTGCCACATTGCAGAGCACTGTGGTCTTGATCCACTTGGGGAATAAGAGATGATATCCTTGGAGCATCTTAATGTCAGCGTGATCACTTTTATACAGTGTTCATGTAAACAGGATAAACCTATTCCTCAACTGGGAAGAATTCAATCATATTGACGAAAAAGGGACTATCTAAAAGCTGCTTGTCTTTGAGGATTGATAAGACAAACTTGTTGCATCTTTGTAGGGATCTGCAGAGAACTTGCGTAAGGAAAGAGACATGCTGAAACTTGTGGAGTCCAGGCTGAATCAAGAAAAAGACACTTGCCTCAGCCAGCAACAGAGCCAAAATCTATTGCTGACCAATCTCCAGACTATCCAGGTAATTTGAACATTCTTCTTCAAAGGTTGTTTGGAGCAATACGTCCTTGAGTGATTATTACGAAGCCTAAAATATCAACTGCTGTCCTGTAGGCCACTCTTGAACGTTCAGAGACTGATACACGTCAGCGTCTCAAGGGCCAGATGGAAAAGCAGGAGCGGGAGATCTCACAACTTCAGAAGAGGCTTGAGAATGAAGTGGAACAGCGCCATCTACTCACCAGAAACCACGAGGTAAGCATTATATCTCGTGTGGGTTTGAAATAATTACTGCCAAGATCATAAGAACTGTTGTGTTATAGTCACAAGTGGGGCCAGAAAACAGGCTTAAACATCATGCTTATAACTAACAACAGAAGTATTTCACATTGTAACTTTATTTGTTTTCACAGATTCAGTTAATGGATGCAAAGAGGCAGTTGGAGACACAAGTGGCCTCACACCAGAAAACCAAAGAGCTACTGAATGCTGCTGAACTGGAGCTCAACACATTAAGGATGCAGCAGGGCAGCATTCAAGCACGTCACAGCCTGGGTTCACCATCGACACCCATCATGAGAGGTGGCAAATAATACATGTATTAAGCATTTAAAGCAGCAGGCTGATTTGATACACCTACACCTATTTTATAAAATCCCAAAACTTTAAATTTGTGGTTTTATTAGTAGATTTATTCATTCAAATAACTACATTGCTTCTAAGATCTGTGTTTTTTCAGTACATACACTTAACTAAACATTTTTTTTATTAGCCCAGTATGCATTGTCCCTTCTTAGTTTTCTATGGTGTGTGAATTTGTTTTATTTTGTTCTCAGGTCTACAGAGTTCTGATCAAGACCGAGAGGTACTACAAGGTCGCCTGCAGGTGGCTGAAACCCGAGTGGAGGAGCTCGTAGAAAGCCTCAAGGCAACCACTTCCACCATGGAGCAGTACAGAACCATGGCTCAAAGCCTGGAGGAGTCCCTGGACAAAGAGAAACAGGTTGGAGATGCAGGGATAACACAACTCTCCAAATGTTATACTAGCACAAAAAGAGTGGCTGAGATTCTTCACATTTTTATATCTGATTCGTGGATCTGATCAAATTGATATCAAATGCTTTTGCGTGTTACTCGATCGTTTATGAGATTCATAAGACAAAAATCATACACTTCAGATGTAATGTAAAGTTGTTTCTGGCTACTAAAGAAAAAACCCCAAGACAAAATTTTGAAACAAAATTATTTATGTGACTAAATAAGAACCACGATTTTTATGTTGGCAAAAGAGTTGTGAAGTGGAACTTAAATATGATTAAGTTGATCAAAATCTATAGTTGATTAGAAAAGTGAGTACCGCATTTATGGTTTAAGGCCCTGTTTACACTCAAACCTTTCAAGTGAAAATTTAAATTGATTTTGCATTTTAAGGTGGGTAAAGTTTCATGTTTACACACCAAAATTCTGAAAATATACCCTTTTACACAGCAATGGTAGAAACTCTGAAAATGTTTTCATGTTAGGCCATTAGTTTTGTTTTTGTTTGGTTTTTTTTTGGAATAAAACCATGCGCGCAGAGAACAATATGCTATAAACATTAACAATTGGGAGTACACGAACATTCGTATGGACAGATGGCCAAACTGAATTGCAATTCCAGGCGACACTCGGCTATAAAACTACCAAGTCCCAGGAGTATACGGATTGGGAGTCATGTCACTCTCGAAGCCGCAATTGTTGCATGTGCAGAAGAAGTCGCTAATATAGCCATAGTATGCATCCGCAAGTCGCAGCGTTTCCGCCGTCTTCAGTGGGACGGAGCTTGAGCGTTTGTAGAAAGTTGCGTTTTTGCCTGTTTACACGACTGAGTTGGACCTTTTTCAAAGTTCTGTCTGGGGAGCCGTTCTTAAAAAGCTCTGTTTTCAGTGGCTCCAAGCACTGTTGTTGTGTAAACAGACACCCAAAACAGAAAGAAAGATTGTCGTGTAATCGGGCCCTAAATTTAGTAAGCTTTAGTGATATAATTGCAAATCTAGTAGTCGGTGAGGTTTCCAAAGATGAATTTTGTATGACCTTTATTTTTTTGTGAATGCTTGATGACCAGGTAACTGAACAGGCGCGATCATCCATTCAAATGCAAATGAATGAGGCCCAGGAGCAACACAGGAGGCTGCAAGAGAAACTTCTGGAAGCAGACAAAGAAAAGCAAAACTTGGAAGAGCAGAAGAAAGCAGCCATTGCCTCGCTAGAAGAACGGGTATATAATTTAAAATCAAGC
Organism: Lipophrys pholis; assembly: GCF_963383615.2. Classification (NCBI taxonomy): domain Eukaryota; kingdom Metazoa; phylum Chordata; class Actinopteri; order Blenniiformes; family Blenniidae; genus Lipophrys; species Lipophrys pholis. The sequence continues at coordinate 18,934,661 of NC_137640.1, read as the reverse complement.
AAAAATGAACACTGTTCTTGTAGTTTCACTTGCATCAGGCTTTTCAGGGATTGTATTAATCGTTTTTGTTGGTGGGGGTGGGTTTCTCTGTTGTAGATAAATAATCTAAACAGAAGCTTCAGCAATGCCCAGGCTGATCACCAGGCGGCGCTGCAGCGGCTGGCAGTAGCTGAAGCTCAGCAGCAGCAGGCATTACAGGACAGCCAGGAACAGGTAAGCAGGTTCAAATGAGTTCAGCCATTGCTAATATTCTACTTCTGTCCTGAGCTGGTGTCACTTTGTTTTTAAAGACAATTGCAGCAGATAATTCTTTACAAAGGGAAACCCACGTCTAATGCTTATATCCCATAATACCCATAATCCCACTGAATATTGTAAATGTTACTGCTGCTACTATGTGTATTTTTTCCCCATCCTGGTTATTTTCCCCGTTCCACCTTCTATAACCAACTCACAGCGTGACAATGCCTCTCCGTTTCACATTTGGTGAAACTTCTAACTGTGTGCAAGGTTGAATAACTTGAAGAGCCATGGGTTCAGTCTTGCGCCTTAGTGATTGATGCATGCCAACGATTTTATGATTCATTGTGGCAACAAATGCAACTCTAGTTACAGTTTTCACAACCTTATTATTTGAAATCCTTTCCTTTCTCTAAGGCTAAGCTGGCAGCTGAAGCTCAAAACAAATATGAGCGGGAAATGATGCTGCATGCTGCCGATGTGGAAGCCCTGCAGGCTGCTAAAGCACAGGCCCTCCAGGCTGTTGAGTTCAGACACCAGCTGGAGGAGAGAGCTGAGAGGGTCAATGCTGAGTTATTGATGGCAAAACTCTCATGGGAGGAACAAGAAAAGATCCTGAAGGTTAGTTTCAAAGGTTATTTTTCAAGGTGGTTCATGACCAAATACAAAATCCAAATCTCAGTTGTTGTTTTTTTCAATCCTAAAACGTGATCATTGCAAACAAAAAAACTTTCTTGTAATTCACTGGTACGTTGTTGCTCTTGCTACGTTATGTACATTAGGAGGAGAAGTCCAACGTGGAAAGCTGTTCAGAGGACCTACAGAGACAGAATGCCCTCCTGCATGAGCAAATCCAGGCAATGAGCACCAAAATGGCTCAGAATTTGCAGCGTGCAGCCAGTGAGAAATCACTGAACATCTCATTAATTGAAGAGGGCAAATCTCAAGACCAGCTCCTGGAGATTCTCAGGTAAAATGTTTTATCTTGGATCATTCTAATGACTTCTACATTTGTGTTGTTGGTTAACAAAAAGAGGTTGGTCATCTTTTACCATATTTTCTTTCTCTCAAAGATTTGTACGTCGGGAAAAGGAAGTTGTGGAATCCCGTTTTGAAGTCGCCCAAGGGGAGAGTTTGCGTTACCGTTTGAGGATGGAGCACCTAGAACGAGAGTTGAAGGAGTCCCAAGATAACCTGAATTCTGCAAGGGAGAGGATGCTGGTAATTTTTCATCCTTGTAGACTCACTGATCTTTGATGCATCCCAAAATGAACAAGGTTAAATTGCTGTCGTGTGGCGGTTTCTTGTTGGCGTTTTGATTTTGCTTAATGAAACATAAAAACTAATTTGGTAAATTGCTAAAACCTGACTAGCTAAGTGAAATACGATGGCATATGACTAACGGCCAATGTTGCTCATTGACAGGTGACGGCAAAAACCCTGGCTCAGCACGACGAGCTGATGAAGAAGACTGAAACCATGAATATCATAATGGAGACCAACAAGATGTTGAGAGAGGAGAAAGACAAGATGGAGCAAGAACTGCAACAAACTCAGGCTAAGGTACAGTTTCCATGTAACCATTAATGTTTAGTGAAATAATTAGTAATCATAGTTCGCTTCTGAAGTATGCTCTTCTTTCATCTATCGCTACAAATTAAGTATGTGTTTTATATATATATCTATGCATTCACCATTCAATCCTGATTTCTGTTTGTTTCAAGTGTTTCAAGTCAGTTTTGACCTGAATCATGTTGTGTTGCATTATAACTCCAAAATGTACCATTTCAATTTACTAATTTATCAGCTGATTATTTATCAACTTTTTTTTTTTTTTTTTTACTTAATGCTTGTATAACAATTTTTTTTACTTGTATCATAGCAATCATTTTCTCTAGCGTCATAAACATCCAGATTTTTTAATTTTTTTTTTGCTGTAATACAAATATGAAATCTATTCTACAAATTATGACAGAGTGCTTGGTTGAAATGTTTTCCAATTTTTGAAAACCGTTTAATATTCAAAAATGCAGCACAGAATAACGTTAGTGTTCCCGGTGACCTTTGATTTAATTTACAAACCAGTACAGAGAGAACTTTACAATCCTAGAGGAAACACTGCAGATACTTCAATGATATTAAACACCACCTTTGGCCAATGTGCCATTCACCAGCATGATGTTTAATGTGCACTTAAAAATTCACTTTTTTCATTCCATCTGTAGGATTTAGTGCACTAGTTGATCTTTCCTTTACGTCACAGGAGAAGATCATTATTGTGCAAAACAAGGCCTTTTTTGAGCTGTTCTATATTATCCAGTCCCTATCGATTTGCTCCTGTCCATTGTTGGAAGTGCAAACCATTAAATCATGTGTGAATTCCCTGCCCTCTGTATCCACTGGTAATTCTTTTGCCAATGTTTAATGTCCACTTTCTATGTTGGTCTCTTTATTCGGCCAAAATGCAAGATCACTCAGGTGTCTGATCAGTCTCTGGTCCAGCCCGCTCAGAGCCCGTCACCCCCCACCCCACCCCACCCCACCCCGCAGAGCAGTGCCGATTCTCTCACGTTAAGTTTTGCTTTCAGTTCACATTGAAGCGGACCTGCTGCTACTTAAACTGGCTTTTGTCGCCATAAAACTGCCTGTGTTCAGTCTCTTCCACCGAGCGCACCCCGAGCACAATTTGGAAGTTGAGTCCCACCCCACCCTGTGCCTAGGACAGACGCTGCGGCCCGCCACTCCCAAATGAATGTAGAGGAAACACTGCAAGTTGTATAAAACTGGCAGATTTATAAATATTTCAGATTTATGTTGTGTTCAAATGTCAGACGTGTCAGGCACTCATGGAAACTTGTAAATTGGTCAGAATTAACGGGAACGCAACATGAGACTTAAATTAGTCCGTTTTGAACATTTTCTCTGAAAATGTCTTGTTTTTTTACGGTTCCTACTCTATTCTTGCATTTCCAGGTCCAAAAACTGGAGTCGGACATCTTGCCATTGCAGCAGGCGAACACTGAGCTGAGTGAGAAAAGTGGCATGTTGCAGGCTGACAAGAAACTGCTGGAGGAGGAAATCAAGAGGTGGAAGGTTCGGGCTCAGGTCAGAGAGATAAAAATGATATCTGCAGTCAATCCAAGAGAAGACTGTTCTGCTTTATTTAAACTTGTAAGACTGTTTTGTTTTGTGATTTGACAAGACTCATTTTGATCATGTTATTTTAGCATTTGGTCAGTCGACAGAAAGATTCGGATCCAGACGAATACAAGCGTCTGCATTCTGAAAAAGAAGCGCATGTCAAACGCATCCAGCAGCTCACTGAGGAGGGCGCCAGATTTAAAGCAGAGGTGACAAGGTATGCATATGCTCAGTTCAGCAGAATATTGAATGTTTAATTTCTGTCTTCATCAGCTTTTCTAACAAGCCATTAATTTCTTCTACATTTTTCTTTTCTCAATGAAGAGCAAATAATCTTACAGCATCGCTCCAGAACCAAATACAAAACTTGCGTGACAATATGACTGATGAGAGAAATGACATGAGGAAGGAACTAGACGCCAAGAACCAGGAGCTCCAAGAGAAAGTACGGACTATCACCCAGGTCAAGAAGATTGGACGGCGCTACAAGACTCAGTATGATGAGCTGAAGGTGGAACATGACAAGGTATGGGGTGTTTTTTTTATACTGTTTTTATCTAAAGTTTTCAGTAAAAAGGGCAATATTGTGTATTTTGTATCATATTAACCTTATGACATCAGAATCAGTCCAGTTCTCGTTTGAGGTTAAGCTTTTAAACCGTTAATTCACCAGCTTGTAGCCGGGGCTGCAGCAGGCCCATCCCAAGAAGAAGAGGCTCATCAGGCCTCAGTAACTCAGGAACTACACAGCCTGCGAGATTCTCTGAGTCAGGCAGAAAACAGGACCAAAGAGCTGGAAGGACAACTGGAGAACATCAACACGGTACAGAGCAGCACATTAGAGCAAAAAAGCTTTATTGTTAAATATTCAAAGAGGGCAAAGAAGAACAAACTGCTCAATATTCCAAAGACAGAGGCTTGACAATGCTGTAATGCTTTCTGCAGGTGGTCACAGAGCGTGAAACTGAGGTGCGTAATGCCCAGGAACAATCGTCCAGACTGCAAACAGAGCTGAACAGGCTGAAACAGGAGCTGCAGGATAAGACTTCCCTCGAGGATTCACTGAGACAGCAGGTGGCAGAAAAAGAGGAAAAGATGCGGAAAGCTGTTGTTTGTGCAAAGCAGAAGATCAACCAGCTCATGGGTATGGGAATAACTTCACATCTGAATTGTAACAGCAGAATTTCTAGTTTAATGGATTAAGATCAAACTAATCCATAAATCTCTCTCTCTCTCTCTCTCTCTCTCTCTCTCTCTCTCTCTCTCTCTCTCTCTCTCTCTCTCTCTCTCTCTCTCTCTCTCTCTCTCTCTCTCTCTCGCTCTCTCTCGCTCTCTCGCTCTCTCGCTCTCTCGCTCTCTCTCTCTCTCTCTCTCTCTCTCTCTCTCTCTCTCTCTCTCTCTCTCTCTCTCTCTCTCTCTCTCTCTCTCTCTCTCTCTCACATATATATATATTCTTATGATTTATTTGCATCTCGTCTTATAATTTCATGTCAAGGTAACAAAGACCAGATGCAGAAGGAAAATGAGGAATTGAAGCAGCAGCGTGAAGAACTTGAGGTACGAGTGAGTGCTCTCAAGTCTCAATACGAGGGCCGTCTGAGTCGACAGGAAAGGGAGCTCAGAGACCTGCGAGGTCACCAGGAGAGACAGGAGCAGAGAGATGAGCCACCCGAGGCTGGTCCGAGCAAGGTGAGCATCTGTTTAAAAAGTATGCTTGAGAGACACAGCAGAAATGCTGGTTGATTAAACCAATTTCCGGTTTTTAGGCATGCTCAATGTAGTCATTGTTGATGGTATCATTGTTTTCTTTTTGTTCTAGACTCAAGAACAGCAGAGAAGCACAGAACAGAGGCAGATCAGTCTGAAGACTACCCCAGTGGTGGACAGAGGGAGGTATGCCATTTCACGCAAAACTAAAATTACCTGACAAATATTACTGTTTTAGTTCACTTTGCTTTACTTGACGTAATATGATTGTTCCCTTTCCTTGTCTCGGTCAGCACAAGCACATCTGAACCTCCAACTGCCAATATTAAGCCAACCCCAGTCGTGGCTTCAGCCAGTAAACAGCCCGTCAACCCTGGGAACAAACCCACTCCAAGAGCAAGCATCAGGCCTATGATCACCCCAGCTACTGTGCCCACTCCAACACCCACTGCTACGGTCATGCCCACCACGCAGGTGGAGACACAGGATGGTAAGCGCAACTGCTACAGATTTGAACTTTGATGGGATGAATGGTTGCAGCATCTGTTCACATGTTCAACAGCTTGTGAAATGTATTTATCTTGATCTCTTTGACAGCCATGCAGTCCACTGAAGGCCCACCAGTAGAGCATGTTACTGTGTATGGCAGCGCCAGCGGCTCAGTGCGCTCCGCCAGCCCCAATGTCCAGACCACTTTAGCCAGTCCTATGCTGAACGTGCCGCAGACCCAGACACAGGCCACAGCATTTGTTCAGCCCACGCAGCAGCAGAATGTGACCCACTCAGAGCCAACCAATCAGGAGCCTGTGGTGATGGAGGCACCGAGCTCTCAGGTGGAGTGGCCTTCAACTTCCTCCACTTCCTCTGTGTTTGGCACTGGTAAGAAGTAGTGCATCGTAAAACTGATATTAGATTATAGAAAACCATAATAACGCTATTTGGAAATTGTAAAGTTTAATAGTTTTTATGGTATAGTTTCAGCAACACCTGGAACTTCAACAATGTCGAAGAGACCTCGTGAAGAGGAAGAGAGCAACACCGTGGTCACTGACAGCGAGGCAACCCAAGATGACACGTCCAGGGTTCCCATATCGAAGAAGCTGCGCATCATCCAGAGAGTGGGTCCAGGGGTGAGGAGGATGGGGACATCAAATAGAAAACTGTCAAACATAAGTCTTGTGTTGAATTCAGTAGAAATTTGCATTGAGAGGCAAACCTTTGTTTGGTTTCTTTAGGAGGAGGTGCTCACTGAGGACAGTGCTGAGGCCGAGGGGGTGGTGCCAACAGACAGTCAAGATGGTGCAGAAGCAAGCCAGGTTTGTCATTATATGAACCAAGCACATTGAGCCATCATTTTAAATGCACGTCTTCAATCTTACTCGTGATTGTTCTTTCTTTGAATCTATCCTAAAGATAAAGTGTAGAGTTTAAGGGCACACTTTGTAAAAATGTTTGATTATACTTCAACTCCCCTACTGCCTCCTCCTGCAGGTCAAAGGCACTTTACAAATCATAAAAATAAAACTTTTTCATGTTGCAGTGTTAAGTCAAATTTGGCAAGCATTTCTTTGTTTTTGCCAGAAAGGATTAATACATGAATAGTTTTCTGTAAACAAACCAGATTTTATCCTGTGCAGTTTTCCAATTTGATATGTATTGAATGTAGCCTACTGGTAATGGCATTACCAAAAAAGTACAAGAGTTCGTAAAGTTTTTCTTAGTATACTGTTAGATTTGTATTGTGCGCATGCTGATTGTTGCCCATTGTTTTGTCCTCCAGGCAGAAGATTTTCCAGCACTGGAAGGAGGAACTGAAAGCGCAGCTTCACAGACGATGACGATGGACTTTGAGACACAAAGTGACACTCTTGACCAACTTCAACATGAAGTAATCGTCATAGTAACAGACACCGAAAGTGAAGATGACCAAGAAGAGGAGGATGAAGAGGAAGAAGAGCAGGTGGGGGTTGTTTTTTTGGGGTTTTTTTTAGTAGAACTTTTTAATGAAAAATGCCAACAGTCACCTTGTGTTTAGAATTGTGTAAATTGCCAATTCCTGTCACTGCTTTATCACAGGACTATGAGGATGAAGAAGAGGAAGATGAAGAGGAGGAGGACGATGAAGAAGATGAGGAAGAGGATGATGGTGGGATGGGAGAGGCAGGAGAGGACAGCAATGAGGACAGCGGAGACCGAAACCAGGCTTACGAAGGAGACGAAACAGAGGTGGGACTACTTGTGTCACAAACTCCCGGTTCCACCGTTGACCTGCTCGCCTTCATGTTCACCCTCAATATTCATTTCCAGTATATCTTAACCCTTTTCACACTTTCAGTCGAGAGTTTGCCCTCCCTTTCCAGTTCATACACTCAGCTTTTCCACACTGTCTCGTTTAGCTGTCACTCACATTTTTGCCCTGTGTTGTCACAGTCTGTGTGCAGGTTGTGTCTGTGTTGACTTTTAGCTGTTTTTCTTTTGCTCTTGTCTTGGTCACACATTCATTGAGATGAGTCAGCGTCTGAAAAAGGATACTTAAGACTGTTTCACTTGTAGTTTGCACGCATCAAAGGTAAAAAGGTTAAAAGAGGCGAAAACCCATCAGCCATAGACCAATTCGCATGATGCAGCTTGTAGACAACAGCCAAACATTATGAGGACCTTCTGGTTCAAAAGCTGTTCTTGTCAAATACCTACAAAAACAAAGTGTTGAATATGATGTCATGTTGAGAAACTGACATGTGTCTTCAGAGTAGACTGGAAAACTCCACACACGTAGAATAAAATACTGTATTCTATCTACCCTTTCTCCATCGGGGGGTGCCAGCCTCACCAGATAACCAATATTAGTTTATGAGTCACTGTCAGAAATTGGCACAAGTCAGAGATAATAAATAGTGTGATGCAGCCTTCCCTCTAACAGTCTATTGAGGATTATTCTTTTGCTTATCAACATTTGGCCAGCAAGTCGGCTGAAGTATTTCATAGAGCTGCTTTTAGAGTCATGAGGTGAGCTCCTCACTCAAGTTTCAATTTTGAATCTGTCCAGCACACATTGAAAGGCATGTTCCCACAGAATTACAAAATACTGGTTGTGCTTGCGGAGTATGTGTTTTTCACAAGTTGTGAGCTTTGCAACACAGTTTATGGAGAAGTGGACGAATGATTTTCAGCAGAATTTCTTGCCTTTTCCAAAGGGCATCTTTGTTTCTTGTACACATGAATCACAATATTTGTGTTGTGTTCTGCCAATATGTTCTGGCCACTATAGTGTATGAAGGCCATCCCATCCAGCCCATATTCCAGACTTCCACTGTAATCATATACATCATAAATCACAATCATAAATACATTTGTCTTTTCACAGCTCATCTTAACTAGATCTCATTTTCATCTTTACTTATGTTTATTGACATAATTAGACCTTTTTTTTTTTTTTTCATTGGCTCCCATTTCTTTTACTCATTTTCTTCTCTTTGTTTTTGTTCTTTCCATTCTCAGGGAGCTGATGTAATAGACCCGGGAACTGAGACAGAAGAAAGTTTGGGGGCGTCCGACTCCACCCAGAGGCTCGCGGAATCGCAGACAGCAAGCTGTAAGATCCAGGAAAACCCTGTCACAAACTCATTAAAAACGCCTGTCTCACATTCTCCACATGTTCTCACAAACTTAATCGTTGTCTTTGTTATCTGATACTGGTGAGCAAAAAAGATGTAATATGCTGTTCTGTCTCTCTGACTGGACAAGTGGAAAGATGGCCCAAAATAACATTCATTTCCAGCCGTCCTTTAACTGTGAATGGAATTTTTATAAAAACAACTTAATCCTGTCTTATTAACAAACAGTGGTTGTAAACGTAAACGTAAATGGCATTATGCATTATTTCATGCTTCCCTTCATACTGGTCATGTTAATGTCAACATGCCATTTCAGTGATATGTTTTATGTTTTCAGTGAAGACTTAAAAAAAAAAAAAAAAAAAATCGAACCCTTATTCAAGGTCAAAGTTGATCATTTTTATATGAACCAGACTTATTAAGAGCTTCAGTAAGAATTTGCTGCTTGATGAATAATAACTGGACAGTTGAACCTGTTTCTGTCTATTTTTCCCTCTTAAATGTTTTTTGTTTCTGTTTGTTTTCATTTTTATTTTAGTTGAGGGTACTACAATGGAGGCCTTCTCTTCAGATCAGCCCATCACAAGTTCTGGTACACGCATGCCCCAGTCGCCACGGAGACTAACTGCTCAAGTCCAGGTAATCAGTCATTCCTTGTGGGGGGATGTGTATATGTTGATTTAGTTTTTTGTCACTTTAAATGCATTTTATCTTTTAAATTTACTTTACCAGCGTATCCCTGTGCGTCGCCAGTCAGTGGGTCGACTTACTAGTGGGGTACCAGGCAGTGCTGTAAGTCACATCATCTCAAATGATTTTTTAAATTAATTTTTTGATCAGATGAGCAATTGCTGAAGCTTCAGATCTGCCTTCTTCCCCCCTCCCCCCTCCGCAGCAGCACTTCTTCGATGAGGATGACAGGATGGTTCCCAGCAATCCTACTCTGGTGGTTCCACACCGCTCTGATGGCTTTGACCAGGCCATTCAGTAAGTGTCACCTTAAAACATACGTATTAATATAGAGAAAGCTAAGTTTAAAATTGTGCATGTGCACTGCAGGATTGGAGACGCAAAACCTATTAATCTTGTGATATTTAAATGAAGTAAACAAAATAAAACACTCATCTTTGCTTTATTTCTTTATGACGGTAGCTATAGACATAATAATCAACTCGGCCTGTCACAGTGGCAGTCTACGGAGGATTTACATATAAAATATGGATGGATAACTATACATTCATTACTTAACTTTCTAAACTCTTATCCTTTAAACTTTTGGGGGGATTAAATTGTGACGTTTTGGCAATATAATATCAGGATTTTTGAAGTTTTGGCTTAATAGATAACAATAAAAACAACCGTTTGACGCAACCCTCCAGTAGTCCAGGACTTTTGCTTTGGGCGCATGTTGAATCCGAGTGTGGCTGAAGCTTAACGTGACCTTATTGTAACGGTAACGATATTTTCATGTTTCCTACCTAACTGTTGGTACACATATGTTAATGTTTTGGGAGAGTGTGATCCATTATGGAATTCTTTCTGTTAGTTCTCCCCAAGTGGCTGGCGTTCCTCGCTTCAGATTTGGTCCTTCAGATGACGTGCCCCAGACCAGTTCATCCTCGCACTCTGACCTGGGACAGCTCGCATCACAAGGAGGTACTTTAAGTGCTGCCATGCAGCACGGGACAAAGCCCATGAGTCGTTTGCTGTGAATACGAATGACTCCATAACCTTCCCTATAAACTACTCTGTTTTCCATCAGGCCTTGGGATGTATGAAAGTCCCCTTTTCTTAGTAACACATGAGGAGGAGTCTGGACGCAGCGTTCCCACCACACCACTGCAGATTAATGCACCAGGTATGACTGTCGGTCTGATATGACTTGTCTTTGTTGGTACTTTAAATATCAGTACATAAAAGTTTTTTTTTTGTTTTGTTTTCCCATGTTCTCTATTAGTAACCGCCTTCTCAGAGGTCACTCAATCAGATACGACAGAGCACGCCTCCCAGTCGGTTCCGATGGTGAGCACATCCACACCCAGCCTGGTTGGGCCAGGAGCCGCAGGTACCGGGGAGGAGAGAGACAACATTTGCCTGGAGCCCGACTCTGATAGGTGAGCCTTCTGGCCTTCAGCACTTTGATGTTTTTCAAGTTGTATTCGGGTGTTTCTAGCTTCTCAGACAAAGTTGGCCCGCTTCCCAACTCCTTACTCATGTTGACCCAAAGATGGCTGATATAAGATTCTTTCCATTTATTGTCATTACTTTGTAAAGTGAAGAAAATGTTTTGTCAAAGTCGTTGATTGCCTGCATTTGTGTGTTTGTTTGGCTCAGGCCGGGTGCTGAAGGTTCAGTGGATTCAGTGGCGTCTCAGGGAGATCTGGAGGAGTCAAGCCAGTCTTCTGACAAGGCCAACCTCCCTTCCACCAGCCAGGAGCCTTCGTCCAGCTGTCCAGGTACAACAAACCTCAAAACTGTGCCACTCTCCCGTTTTGAAAAAGAACGTGAATTTTTTTTGTCATGTCACAGCAATCTGATTGTCCTCCTGTGCGGTTTACAGATACGAGCAGTGCTCCAGCTAAGATCTCTCGACCTGTCCCCAGCAGACAGCTGCAACGCTGGCCAGATAGTCGTGGTGGTCGCATGAAGAGGGGAGGTAAAAAAAACATCACTACATTTGTGGCGATACAACCGTTTTTAAACTGGTTCATGGAAACCACCATGTTTGTGGTGATTTGTGTAACATGGAATGGCTTTTAAAAGCTTTGATACCCCTTGAACTTTTCCACATTTTGTCACAATTGTGAAGTGGAAGGAAAGTAACACACTTTTTAAAATACTTTTTACCCCCGAGTCAATACTTTGTAGAGCCACCTTTAGCTGCAATCTAAACTGCTAAAGTCACCGACACACTGTACTTTGATGCCATACACAAACACAGATGACTCAGTTCTTTGTGAGGAGTTTGAGATTGTTTATTAATATAAAATGTACATTTCACAGACACAATTTTTGTTGTTGAAAATGCAAGTTTAAAAGAACTTCAATGCCATTCCTCTAATTTATTAAACAGATGTAAGCTGCTTAAAAAAACAACCCTATTTTCCTTATGTGTCATGTATAGTCCAACATTTCCGAGAGTTATCAAAGCTGAATATATTTGAGTGTTTTGCTGATCAGTTGGGTTCTTAAAGCAGACTTTTCAATGAAAATCTCAGCGCAGTCTTATCAGGATGTGATAGTTTATTATTGGTGCATTTTGATGAAAGCCCTGATGCAATGTCTTGGTTAATAAACAATTTGTACATATATTATACCGAATTTGTTTACATCCGTTTTGTCTAATGATACACTTTACATCTCGACAGGTCAAGCTTTTCCCTCTCGGGGTATACATGGCAGAAGGTTTGCGAGATGAATGAGAATGAAGTTACCGCCACGTCTGGAGAGCCGATCATTCCCCTTAGAAACATGTTAATCATTTCAACAACTGTTGAGTATTGTGACAGTTTCTCATTCAATTGTCTTTGTTTTGCTTCTCTTTTTTTAACTTGGAAATTGTGCTGAAGCTATGTTTGATGAAGAATAAAGTTGTTGATTTTAAAAAAAAAAGACACCTGCTTTTTACGTCCCTTTTATCAGTCGCTGTTTTTCAGTCAGACTTTCTTTGGGCATTTAAAGATGTCGTTGGTCTGAGATGAAGTGTTGTCTGCGGGAATGGAGACGACGGGACGTCCACTGTCCAGCCTCACTTGGTAAGATTTAGCTGCAAAAGAAATTATCAGTTGATTACAAATTCATCCAAAAATTACATTGTTAAAATTGAGATTTTTTTTTTGTTTTCTTTTCCTCCAATTCAGTTTTATTGAAAGGTAATATGTCTTAAAGCAGTATGTAGAATCTTCTCAGTTGAGCATGAAGATTTCCTTTGGACCGCTCTTCACTGCAGCATGTATTTTAAAAGCAGCTGTGTTATGTGAATGACGTCAAGGACTACAGACAATGAACATCCACTGCAGGCTTTTCTTTAAACTTTGAGAATCATCCACGAAATGGAACTTTTTACTGCGACTGTTAAAATGAAATCTTGCTTTAGATGAATGGACACCACCTTTAATGGACTTTACACATGTTGTAATACACCACCCTAACACACGTTTCTCATTAGGTGTCTCAGACAAGTGAAGGACATTTCACACAAACGGTGGGCAAGAAAATGTAAACGGAGTGAATGAGGACCACAGTCGCCACTAAAAGTACTTACCAATTTTTAATTTCTCACTATGTAAAGTTCCCAATCCTACCACCACCTACTTTAGTAATAAATCACTGTCTGTTTAAAAGAAGGTCGGACTTCAGTGTATTACCACTTACATCTGGAGAAGACGTAGTATTTGTACCCCTCTGGTTCACTGCTGCTGGGGATCGACACGGCAGCTGTGACGGTGGATGGGAAGCCTCTCCACGAAGTCTGGATGTTGATAGTTGGTCCTAACACAGACACTGAGAAAAAAAAAAAAAAAAGCCAAACGTTGGTCTTTTTTCTCTTTCCTGCCTTTCTCAGTTTAAAGGTTTCACCATATTTTATGGACCTGCAAGGGCGGTCCCATAAACTTTACACTGGTCTTTTTGTTTCCACTTGCCAGTTTTTCACCAGATGGACCGTCTTCATTAAAGTATGACTCACGCTTTAAGACAAGTACTTGTTTTGTTACTCAAAGAGAGTACTAGTATATGAGAGCCCATTATTTAGAAACTTGGCAAACATTCAGTCCTGTCATCCCAATTCTATTAAACCTACTGTAAACAGTGTAAACAGTTTGAATTTTAAAGATACCAATTTCAGGTACTTGCATAAATCCAAAAAACACATTGCAATCACTTTCTTTTGGCTGGACTGTGTTTAGTGGTCAGCACTGTCACAACACAACCATAAGACCCAGATTTGATTTCAGGTTTGTATCCTTTCGTCTGGAGTTTGTTTGTCCCCCGTGTGTCCAGCTGGCCTTGCACAATCTAAAGACATGTTATGTGAACATGCGCCGTAGACGTGCCAGTGGGTGTTTGTGTGTGTGTGTAGTAACATGTACAGGGTTTCTCAAGCCTTTCACCTTCTGTCAACTGGGATACACTGCAACCCTAGTCTGGATAAAGCAGAGATAGAAGATGAAGACTTTCAATGGATTTCTACTAGATTTTATTGTTCGAGTACCTGCTTGGCGAGCCATGCGGTTGCGGACTGTGTAGACGGCATACTGAACTTTTCTGCCACATGACGGACTGGTGCCAAACTGGTAGGAGTATTTTTGGACAACTCCTCCTGAAGTGAAAATTTGCATGATACGTTATTAAAATTCAAAGCAACCTTAACAAACAATTAAAAAAATAAAAAAAATCACCTCTCTTGAAGAAGTAGACTGACTCTCCCCTGCTCTTGTACTGAGGCACAGAGAGGGCACCTGTGATGTGTCCCTGGAGGCCGTCAAAGCCTGTTTGTACAACTCTGGGATAACCAGGGTCCAAAACATCATTTTCAAATCTCCAGTACTTGCCTCCCTGCAAACATTATGCACATCAACATAATAAATATGTTAAACATGTGTTAAATATTTAAGAAAAAATGAAGACATGTTCTGAAGTTTGCATTAAAAGAAATCACATTTTCTTTGTCTGGTCACCTTGAAAATGTAGGTTTTTCCCTGGCAGTTGCAGCGGGTGAACACTGTGTCGATGGGGGAAGGGACCCCCCATACTTCTGTGATGCCTCGCGCAGGACCTGGTACCCTGTTGCTGTCCAGAGACCAGAAGTAATGACCTGCAAATAGTATCACAACACTGATTATTGTGCATTTACACGGCAGGTCAAGTTTAGATCAATATAGTGCTAAAATCTGTATTTTGAAATACAGTGATTCAAACGTAATTTTCAACACCATCCCCAAGTCCATTCGTTTTATAACCCTCTTAACAAACATACAGTGCAAATACGCTTTAAAAATGGAGTCGTTCCAAAACAAGATGAAAGCCAGCCCAATAATTTGAAATATTTAAGTCTAAAAGAGCACATGAAAGCACACCACAATGAAAGATTCTGTTGAAATATCAAGTTTTAATTTATTCATTGAAGATGTTACTGGGCCTTTAATAGTGTGACTGACTGACCTCTGAACACCACTGTAGTTCCGTTCCTCAGTGTAGTGACTCCACCGATTGGCCGCCCACTGCACAGGTTTGTATCATGGCTATCATCTGTGAAATAGGGAGACACATTTGTTAGAAAGCCATCTGTTTGCCCTACCCCACCCAAAACAACATGTAGACACTGACTATGTTGTTGGGCATTGACTATATTTTTCCAACCTTGAAAGCAATTTTCTCTTCTGTAAACATTGTCTCAGTTGTCAAAAGCACTGAGTCACGGCATTATTTCCCATTTTAAAGGGCTGCTTGGATCATTAAATAAGAAGACAGCTGAGTTTGTTGTATAACAGAGCTCTGTTTAGCCAGACACATTATGGAAAACCATCTGAGCTCATAAAACAAGCTGCAAGCAGCAATTATCTATATGTATTCAGAATGAGAGGCTTTTATCTGTCTGTTGGTGTCAGGCTGGTAAGATAAATGAAATTATCTCCATACTCTATGATCTCCGAGGAGATTTATTTTCAATGAACAGTGTGTCTGGAGTCTGAATTTACTCCAAAAACATGTATCACCTGATTGGAAACCTTTTGGGTCGTCTGTGTTCAGAGTTTGTGCCGCATCCTGGGGATTGGACAAGGGTTTAGTGGTGGGTTTTGCTGGTACTGGTTTGTCTTGGAGATTGGGTTCAGGCTTGTCTTGGGGATTGAGTTCAGGTTTGTCTTGGGGATTGAGTTCAGGTTTGTCTTGGAGATTGGGTTCAGGCTTGTCTTGGGGATTGAGCTCAGGTTTGTCTTGGGGATTGAGTTCAGGTTTGTCTTGGAGATTGGGTTCAGGCTTGTCTTGGGGATTGAGCTCAGGTTTGTCTTGGGGATTGAGTTCAGGTTTGTCTTGGGGATTGAGTTCAGGTTTGTCTTGGAGATTGGGTTCAGGCTTGTCTTGGGGATTGAGCTCAGGTTTGTCTTGGAGATTGGGTTCAGGTTTGTCTTGGGGATTGAGCTCAGGTTTGTCTTGGGGATTGAGCTCAGGTTTGTCTTGGGGATTGAGTTCAGGTTTGTCTTGGGGATTGGGTTCAGGTTTGTCTTGGGGATTGGGCTCAGGTTTGTCTTGGGGATTGAGTTCAGGTTTGTCTTGGGGATTGGGCTCAGGTTTGTCTTGGGGATTGGGCTCAGGTTTGTCTTGGGGATTGGTTGGTTTTGGGGTGACTTTAGTTGGATCTGCAGTCGTTTTTGCAGGAGTGACACTATCTGTGGTGACATCCTGAGCTGTAGATGAAATAATGTGGGTTGTCACAGCGTTGGGGTCTGTCGAGGAGGCAGACGCCACCGGAGAGACGGAGGTGAAAGGACCTTGAGGGTCAGCTGGTAAAGGTGTAGGATTGTAGGACACATCCTCTGAGTTGCCGACAGTGTTGGGGATTGAAGTGGTTTCCTCCTGGGTTGTTGTCAAGTCTGGCGTTGATGAAGGAGGGGTGGTGGTGACCTGAGAATTTTCCAAGATTGTGACGGAGTTGTGTGTGTTGAAGGGTATGCTTGTGGCTTCTGGCTCATCCAAAGGAAAACTGGCCCCTGTGGACTGTGTTTCCACCTGCTTTACTGTCTCGGCCTCTGAGGTGCTGGTGAGAATTGTTGGCTTCACTTGGGATACTGAGGTTGTAGTAGGCCTAATGGAGTCAAGACCAGGTGCTGTCGTGGGCTGAGGGGAGGTTTTACCTGCGTCACTGGCATCTGGACAGAGATAAAGATTGGTTAGAAACTCTTAGATGTGAAGCACGTTTACTCACCGTAAAATATTTTGACTCAAAGAGAAGGTCAAACAAATGATGGTTATATAATTTTTGTATATGACAAGTAAAATTGATGTGGAATAAAAGAAATCAGCATGTATCCTGGTGAAATAGTGAGGAGACACACACATTAAGGCATTCATGAGGTGAGCCTCCCCTCAGATTAAAACATAAATATAGAATTGAACCTCTGGGCTGATCACTTGTCTTTTGTTTTCTGCCTATTACTCACCGATATAGTGTTTGTAAATACTTCCACTATATTTACTCACTTTTCCAAACAACAAGTCACACGTTTGATGAATGTCAACAAAATGTTCAGTCCTGTTGACTTAACATCAAACCACAGTGAAAAAGCACGAGGTGAGCCACGTGGAACTGTGGGGAGCAGAGTTAAGCACTCTGACCACATAACTTATGTGTCCTTGCCTTTTTATACCTGCACATTACGTACCTGTGCTCTTAGTTGTGACTGCTGCAGTTGTGGGTTGAATGGTGAAAGGTTTGCTATCGTCCAAGAAAGTCGACTCTGTTTTAGAAACTTCTGTAAGCGTCTCTGGAGTAATCTCCATGGCATGTGAACCTTGGGTAGGCTCAGTGGAAACCTGAGCCAGCAGATCTATCGTAGAAACTCCGTAACCATCGCTGCTGCTCTCTGGGATCTGAGTCGCCTCTGGATTCTCTACGTCATTGTTGGAAAAGTCATCACTTTCATTGACGTTGCTGTCCACATCTGCAAGGTTGTGACAAAAATCAGACGAACGCTGCCATCGTTTCATATGACACTTATGAAACTTTACACTGCAACGCTATCTATCTATCTATCTATCTTGATTTATTGATCAGTGCTCCTCACCAACAAGTCCCTCTGCCGGTTGTGATGCTGGTCTGTCCTGTAATAATGAGGAGTCTTCTGTGGGGAAAAAAAGTCCAAACTCACACAACATGAATGTTGAGAATTGGTAGTGTTAACACAAACATCTATTCGACGTTAACATGATTTTTTTTTTAGCGACAAAAACGTCTTCGTCAGAACTTTAAGAGAGAATTGATGGTGATTAAACTACTGAGAATCTGCTACTAAAGAAAAAAATTCAAATAGTTCCAGATATTAATCTGCCCTCCGTGTTTTGGCTTCATTTTGAGCTTTCCTCTCCACTCGCTGAGGCTTTGCCCGACCCTCCTACACACAGTCCACTCATAACAACACTGCTCCTTTGTGTTTCTTTTGGCCCAGGAGACTAATGCTCTTGGCTTCCTCTCTTGAGTCTTGGCATCAAAACTAAACCACACTCACAGAGTCACAGTGTGGCACTCAACCATAACCTTTCCCGCCGTCTTCCTGACATAAGCCTTATTACAAACCCACTACGATCGTATAATTACTTTCATTGAAGTAATCTAATCTGTATTTCTGGGTGATATTAAGAGAGCAATTAATTATTTTTCATAGGAATTAATTCCACAAATAAAATTCATATAGTTTCCCAGTAAAGTAAATCCTAAAAATCATTTTGGTCGCCTGCTTGGTGTCCCTCGCTGCGAGAGGAAGAAAGCTCTGTTGTGGCTGTGTGGAAATAATCAACTTTAAACATGAGCCTTGTCAAAAGCAATTCAGTTTAAATCCTATGACCTAAACATGGCGTAAGTCTTTCTAACAAAACAAAATCTACATTGGGGTTTTATATACAGTGCCGCATAAATTGTTCCTCTGGCTGCATCACTGCAATGGTAAGTTAGTGTGAGAGTTAATCATCAGATTACACATTAATGCATGGCACTGATGTGCTGCTGCAAATGTTGTGTGTGCTGGCAATGTCATGAACTCTTATTCATCTCAAACCGATTCAATTTGAAGTTACTGTAACAAGCACCAACAAATACTCCAATTATCTGAACATTTATTAAGTGGCCAAAACACATAATAGAGTGTGTTTACAATTCATGACTAATTCTAACAGTTATTTGATGGTGCTAAACTGTGCCTATATTTGTAAAGGTTCACGAGCAGAAAATCCCACTTTTACTGTGTGACCGTGTTGGTTGAGCCTTACCTTCAGCAGGGCAGTACGTCTTAAAATCAGGACAACACTGTTTGTATTTCATGCAGTCAGGGTCACAGCTGCACAGCCTGCCTCTTTGAAAGGATTCTCCACAGCGGCCTTTGCACGAATCCCCTGTTGAAACAAATAAAACATCATCATCATCATAAACATAAAATCATAAAATGATTATACTTCACTCAAAAGAAATGTCTCTCTGCATGTGTCGGTATAACCATATCTTAATTGATGAGTACAAGACATACCAATAGCATTGTTGTGTTGCAGGATCGAGTGTTTAGGAAGTCTCACTTGTAGTGCATTGGGATTCATAGTCTTTGCAGCACTCTCCATAGGACAGGCAGTTGTAGTCACACTGACACGATGCGCCTCTGTAGAATTCACCACCACACCGTCCTTGACAGCTCAGCGCTGTTCAGAGAAGATAAATTAGAAATGATTAGATGGGCAAATGAAGGCATTACACTGACATGCCATCTGTGCTGTTAAAGTCTGTTGCTCATAGTTAAAGCCTTTACACTTCAACTCTATCTATCTATCTATCTATCTATCTATCTATCTATCTATCTATCTATCTATCTATCTATCTATCTATCTATCTATCTATCTATCTATCTATCTATCTATCGTCATCCACTGTAATCTGTTCTTTATTCTGATTGACAATACCAGTACTCATTTATAATTGTAATAACCCTGGTACTCACCTGTTCTGAGGTCATGTATAATGTTGGAAAAAAGGCCAAAAGTAAAGTTAAACAAAATAACTATTCAATAAATAATTAAGAGTTACCATTAAAAAAAAAAACCCAACAACCAACCAACCAATCCACTATATAAAAACTATATCACTAAAAAACACTATATGGAAACATGCTTCTGGTCACCAATGTTAAAACCTGTGACTCAAACAAAGACCATTAAATTATACTCACTCTGAGAGGAGCCAAGACTCAAGGCACATGAGAGCAAAATAACAGTACAAAGAACCGTGGAAGTCATCCTGTACATCTGAAAGAGATGGAGAAACACGCTAAGAATCAAGAAAAAGTCACGGAGAGTACAGTCTCTTATAGAGGCGATCGAGCTGAAAATAAAGTGTATCGCACCCTGTCTGAGCCTCTGCCGAACACCGCTGGGGAGGGCTCGACTCGGGCTGCTTTTAAAAGGCTTCCAGGGACCGTCTGACCCCCGGTTAATTGGCGGATCCGGTCTAATTAAAAGTGAGATGATCTCACGGGCCACAGGGAGGGTCCCCCTAGTCCAGACCACTGGTCCAGACATCATCACGATTCCCCGCAAACAGCTGGAAGCACATCAACACACATCTGTGCCAGACAGACGGCTGACTTCACAGCGCGCCGGGCGGAGGAAAACACCGCGACGCGTCGTGCGTAAAAAGAGGAAAACGAGACACCTCCACATCCTCCCTAACCTCTCACACAAATCAAGACCATATGGACCGTATAACTCTGCCAGACTAATTCATAATACTATTTATTCGTATATTTCCTCACTTACTTACTTACTTAGTACATACTGTAAAAGCCCCTCTGATTTCTTTTTTTGTCCATAAGTTCTGTGCTTCTACTCCATTTTAAGATATTACAATTAGTATTCGCATTCAATGTATGCTTAAGCAGCACATATTTTTTGTGGGGTTTCTTTTCCTTTAAATAAATGTAAAACTAACTCAACCTTGCAAGTTTGGATGAGTCATGTGTTTTTACTTGAGAGGAAATCGTTCTTCAGACTGACAGCTGCCCTGAGTGTTCTGAAAAATGTCACATGTTGTACAGATTATTTAGGAATAAAATAAATAATGCATGCTTCTTGTACCAACTGCATCTGTTTTCACTGGAGATTAAAATGTGCATTTCTGAGCAGTTTCTATAAGTTCCGGACTGTCTTTCATCATAGAGGAAATTACCTACAGTAATTCTGAGTTCCTGATTCTGCTCTCCTGTTGTAGTAATGCTGGAAACGTATGCATTAAGTCAATCACGTCAGAAACTGAGACGATGATGATGATGTTGATGCTGATGATGCTGACGATTTTGAGGAGAATGACAACAGATTACATAACAGCCACGTGAGTTGCTTTTTGAACGAAAACAGAAATAATGTCACTTGTGAAATCTGTGAACTAATAAGAAAAAGACAGATCATTATGTGCTTGTTGACTTCATAGGATGTGTTTAACTCATGGAAAGATGAATCATTATCATCTTTTAAAGTACTTTATGTGTTAAAACATAACCAACAGACTATAGAATAACGTAATATTAAATAGTAAGATGGCAATAATAACTTCTATAACTTAGATAAGAAATGTCACTACAGATTATCCAAGCAGAAAGCAAAATCTTCTTCTCTTGACCCCCAAGGGAAATAAAGTCAATATTTATCTTTCACAACATAATACCAGAGCTGGAGGGAAGAGTTGATGCTAGTTCGTTGCATTTGGTCGTGATCTATTCATTCTTTTGTTCACCTCCAGTGTTTGACAACCACCATGTTTCTTTTGTGCATCACTTTTTAAATGTATATTCAGACTGTGTTCAGACGGTGTTTTGCGTCTGGAGGTGCTCACATATCATGTCTATGAGATTTTCTCATCCTGTCATGGTCCAATTAGAGTTAAAAACAGTTCATTAGTGCACTTGTGCCAAAACCATATTGAGATGACTCGGCCTACTACACAGTCTGATAAACACTCAAGGAGAAGTCTGCATAACTGTTTCTGACGAGAGGAAAGAGGAAGTGACAAGTCTCTGTCATCTTAAGCTAAAAAACCCAGGGACGGCTCGTGTGTGGCACGAGGGTTCAACATCAGAATTGGAACGCCCCCTACCGTCCGAATGTTACATCTGCAAGAGTGAGACAAGAGAAGTGTGTAAGTAAACTCTTTGCAGAAACCGTCCTCTTTGAAGTACGATGGAAGACTGGGCGTTCTTTTCTCGAACCAGACATTACGGTGTATTGCCTTATGCAACGTTTTTTAAGTAGACTTTGGTGTAAACCTCAGAGGAAAACAGGACTATCTCAATAAGAGAACAAAAACATGTTATTCATCTGGACGTGAGCTCACTCCAATTCCTCCCCTATTACACTTTTCTAAACATAAATGTGACTTGACTGCGAATTACGGACGTTCCATTTATTTTGTTTCCTGGTCTTTGTAACAGTATGCGATGCAAGAATTCAGGTTTCATTTATATAAACACTATTCTCCAAAATGAGATTTCAGTAAAGATTTTGTACTTGGCATTTGCAAATCGAGCTTTCCAAGAATAAATAGGTTTTCCATTTTATTGTACCTTTATCTTATTAAAGTTTTACATTTATTTATTATGCCTTTCTTAATCGCTTAGTTTTAATGTTGGTGCCATGTAAATACATCTGCCTTGTCTAGCCTTTATTGTGAAGCAGTTGGAGTTGAATAAAAATAATAATAATAGTAATTATGATGATAATAATTAACAATATATGTCAGGTATATATATATATATATATATATATATAACTATTGCAACAACACATCATCAGTAGGGTAAAACTAACCTGTCTCACGACGGTCTAATCCCAGCTCACGTTCTATATTATTGGGTGAACAATCCAACGCTTGGTGAATGTGTGTGTGTGTGCGCGTGTGTGTTTTTTCCACTTCCAACAATTGTGTATGAGCTTATAGTTGAGCACTGGCAACCATGTTCTGTCTTTGGCAGATTTCATAACCAGCCTGTTGGATCAGGAGTTAAGCTGATTTGAAAGTGGGTGATGAGATACAGGGGCTCGTTGGGATGTAGAGATTGTGGGGGTGTACATATTGAGGGTCATTGGGAGGAAAGCTTGATTGTCAGTCTGATGTAAACAAAGTATGTTGGACTTTGTTTGTACACACGCGCACGTGCAAGAACTTTGTGTCTCTGGTTTCTTCACAAATTGTTCCCTGAATTTAAAACAATGTCATGTTATTTTTAATTGGACAAAATTTCACCATGCCATATTCTAACATTGAAGACAGGAAACAGTTGATGGAAGATGTGCAGCTTTCTGACTTCACGCTGAAATCTTCTGCATGAATTAACAATGAATGCAAAAACACAACCGTTTTAGTCGGCCATGTTTGATGTACAACACACAGCTTTTGTTAGTTATTCCTGATCTCCTTGTATGGTGTTGCAAACAGGCTCAAATTCAACAGTGAGAGAAACATTTGGAGAACTCTTAAATGATTGAACCATCGACAGCTCATTTGCTAAGTTTAGCTGGAATCATACAAAAAATCCTTGTCAAAAAGTATTTGTTTGCAATGTGTTGATTTGTTGAATGGGAACAAGATCGGAAGGAGCCTTAGAGGGAGACAAATGAGAGCTTATTGACTTGTTTTGGAGACAACGCTTAAGGCAGGATAAGAATAAGCTCCCCAACAGGTGACAATAGCTGATGACACATAATCAAAGGAGAAAAAAAAAGAGGGGGGGGGGGGGGGTTCTTGTTTTTGGAAGATTAGTTTTTTTTCTAGAACATTACCAAGCTCAAAAATATTCTCATCTGACTTGTGAATGCAGATGAAACCAGGATGTTGTGTGTGGCCTCTCAGCTTGGATGTCAGTCTTCTGTGCGTCCTCACTTACTTAGCATATGGGTAAAACTTACTCAGTATGATCTGAATATATTTGTGTGCACAATCTTGTGTATAAGTGGTCACAGATAATCTAAGATGTCTTGATTTGTGGCTCTGTGGTAGAATGCGGTTGTGACAGGGTGTAAATATGAAGGTGGAAGCAACGATAATGTGATCTTACGTCTCTGTGACTGCACTGTATCCTGTGCAGAGCCACTCTGTCTTTGGCCTTTCGCTCTGTTGCACCAAGGATTGATTTGAATAATGCATCACTCTCCAGCAAATGAGGTGTCAACTCTTCCAGCTGTGGACTCTCACTGCTTAAGCCTTTGATGTGTAACAGGACCGGAAAGGACAAGCGAAGGTCCTCAGCGATGGATCATTACGGCTATGCTTGTGGCTGGATTCGCCGGCATCAACAAAAACACCAGCTGAATACAAAAACCTCTTAAAACTTATTAAGTGCAAGCTGCAGTCAGTCAAATCTGACTGACTGACTTTGCTCAATCTGCCAATGCGGGTCCTGGTCTTATTGACATCATGTTTATATTAGTATGATGGTTATCAATAGGCGTGATTTGATTCCTGGTAAGAATATTTTCAATACCTGACGTTTCTTTGTAGTAATTTCCTGGACTGATGAGTGTTAAAAGATATAACAGTTACAAGAAATAACTACATTTTACTGGTTAGAAATAGTATTATGCATTTATGATCAAATCAAATCAAACCAAACCAAACTTTAATTATATAGCACTTTTCATACAATAGCATATACATATAGTTTCACATAGTAGCACAAAGGGCTTTGCAGACATTAAAAACAAAACACAGAGATGTATTGATGTATTGTGTTTTAATGGTGTCTAAATGTGGATATGCTCGGTATTACATCCAGCAGATGCCAATGCACTCTAATTTAATTAAAGTTGGACATACTGTATCTGAAAAGTGAAGAGAATAAATGTTGGAGTTTTTCAGGAAGGATGATTGCCCCACTTTTGACTTATGTTGGTTATGAATAAAATATAGTTCATGAGAATCACAAATGATGCAGTGTTTAGCACTCGTGCCTCACAGCAACAATACTTGGGTTCGATTCTGTGCTCCAGGCTTTCTGTGGGGAGTTTATATCCTTGTGCTTGGGAGACTTTTTCTTTATGGTTCTCATGGCTTACAATCCAAATGCATGTGTGATTAGAACAAAATATGTGCCTCTAAACTGCTAATAGTTGTTTATGGGTGACTGTCTCTCTGTACCAGCCCTGTGTTAAACTGTTGATCTTTGTGTGTATGCTTCCATTTGTCCAACATTAGCTGGGGGAGGTTGTACCACTCATGGACATAGATTGGATAAAGCAGACACCATTTCATCCTTTTTAAAATTGGAGTTGCACTTTGTGCCTTCTGTCCTGGTTTTAGGGTATAAACAAGTCCACCAGTGTATTTAAGTTTAATTTCCCTTTGATCTACAAAACCATTGAAATTATTCATTTTAATCCAGCTCCCTTATTTGAATTTGTAATCAGAGTTTTGCTGATCTGCAACTGTTAAGTGATTATCAAGCTGCATTGTTGTTTGCGTTTAGCATGTGATTCCTCACTGAAAAGCCAATAGTGTTTTGTAGCCTGTGTAAGTCAGACAGCTGCAGTTGGTCTTAGACAAGAGCATGCTTGTGTATGCCGTCTGTGTCCTTGCAAAAAAGGGCCAGAATCAGAATTGTGTCTCAAAGCAAAAATGAACTGCACCATATGCAGGCGACAGGCCTAATTGAAGGAGTGATGAAGAGGAGTGTTTTAACGTCTCACGGTTCATCAGACTGCCATCCTCTCCTCCTCCAGGTCTATATTTGTTATCATAATCATCTGATCTGACTTTCATGAGGAGATTGACGTGAAGGTGATGAATATATTGCTTCCTCTTGCCCTCAAAATATATATTCTGCTGCTAGGACAGCATCACCCTTCAAGCTTCACTCATATCACTTGCACACATTTGGTGACGTGTACCTATAGAGTTATATCAAAACTATCTCAAAATGAAACTTTGAAGGTCAGGCATCAAACTGGATCTACATCAGTGTGCACCAAGGTGTATCAAAGATACTGTACCTTGTAGTTCTGTGTTCTGTCTGTCTGTCTGTCTGTCTGTCTGTCTGTCTATCCGGCCGTCCGTGAAGAGATTGGCGCTAAATCTAAATTAAACTTGTTTTGAGTCAGGCTGCATGGACTAGAAGTCAATATGATAGATGAGCCCACGTTGAGAAGAATGAAGATGAAACTTTATTTGTAGTGTGTGTTTTTCTGTACAGAATTTTTCATTAGGCCATACCTTTCACTCCCCAAACTCCTGCAAAGTTAAAGTTTAAGCAATCATCTCAAATTTCCCCATCCATCTGTCCATCTGGCTACCCATCCACCAATCCATATTTTCTCCATACCTGTTTTATCAGGACTAAATAAATAACTAACGCACTTTTTGGACCAAAGAAAGTTTGTACTTCCATCCAGTATATTCTAGACCTATCACAAATGCACAGGCTTCAAGACTAATGACACATTTACAGCTAATTTTGCCTATCAGACATGCATTTGGACTGAAAGAAGTTATAGTAGATGAAGATAAAAATGGAGTAGAAGGAACTTCCTGTAATACAATGAATGTCATGTTCAAGCAACTTTTGTCAGACAAACTGAAATACCAAAATATAAACAAATAGGGTTAGACAAAAAACACTACATAATAGAACAGTGAACGTATTTTATGACGTCAAACGATATAGTCTATGGTACTGAATCTATGTACATACATATGATGCAAACTGATTAAAAAAAAGACACAAGTCACTTACAAAAGTGATGCACAAGATGAGAAATAATATTCTGATACTGATATTCAAAATTTCAAAAGGGAAAACAAGTAGTTCCTGCTTCAGGTTTTGCACGTTCTGTTGTTTGATTAAGTAGCCATGACGTTTTTGTTATTGTTGTAGATGTTTTAGTAAAAGTTTCCTTTGCGTTTGTTGCAAAATTCCATAAAAATGATAGATCTCATGAATTGCTTTTCTACCTCTGCGCCTTTGGAGATGCGGTTATTTTGTAATAACTACAGGGGAGGGCGCTATAAGAAGTTTCTGTCTGTTTTATTTGAATAAAACCTTAATTTCACCACGTTTCTAAATCATCGGCTTCCAGGGGCGTTTATCCTAAAAGCAAACGGCCAATAAGGTACTCGTATTCACCTTTAGCCCCGCCTTCTATGTGGTTGCTATGCCTACTCCGCGCCTCTCTCTGACTGACGGACTGGAAGGCCAATCAGCTTCGAGCTGGGCGGGACTCTAACACGCAGTGAAAACTGCCTGGTGGGTTTCTACTACTATGATCCAGCCCGCTCAGGGAGCACACCAGTGCGGTACCGAGGCTGCACACACACCGGGGATGGAAAATGTACCATAGCCGCTTTCTGAAGACTCTGTCCAGGTAATAAATGGCTTCACATATCTCTACCTTCCTGGTGCATATTGCAGAAATTCACGGGTCGCGCTAATGGAAGGTTATCAAGGATATCGAGTTGGCGCGTTTGTTTGGCACGTAAAGAAACGCAGCTAGTGATGAAGATAAAAACTTACCAGGTACACACACAAGGTCAAGATATAATGCTTTCCTAAACTCTAAACTATCTCAATCTTCATTTAGTGGACTTAACGTTTGCCGAATCCACCAACGTGGGTTCTGGTCTTATTGACAAGATAGTGATATTTGTCCCACAGTCCTCCTCATTGAATTTCAATTTAAGAGTCATTTTTAAAACTTGATGTTCATTTGCTCTAATGTGGACAGATGTGGGTTCATAAACTGCCATTGGGCTGCTCAGTTAAAATTAATTTCAATTTATTTCACTATGAATGGTTTTCTCGCCTTCATATCAAGATTAACTCGAGAAGTTTACACTCCCATGAGAGGTTTTGACTGAATCTGTACCAATACAGGCTCTTGCTATGCAATAACAGTCAGCATTGAGTTGTGGCACAAGTTGACTTTGGCTTTTCTTGGAAATAATTGTGGAAGTACACAAAAGGGCTCAGATGCGGGCATAGACGTCAAATATCAGATCCCCACTCTCTTGGTTAGAGATGGAGTGAGAGCTGTTCATGTCTGCTAATGTCAGCTGGTCTCTCCTCGATATCTAATTTGAACTCTGAGGTATGGCAGGTATTTGTTTGCCTCCTTTGCAGAATGGTACCTGAGGTGAGGACAAAAGCGAGCATTTAGTCTATATGTCTTTGTCAGAAGCATCTGATTATTGAGAGCTTTTGATACAACAATCTTTAACTCAATGAGTTGGATACTGCCCTTTAAACTGTAGTTTAAAAAAAAAGAAGTGCTGTTTATGATTAAAAAAATTGATATAGGAATAATAAATCCTTTCCTACATGTATTGTTTTTGTTTATGAATTAGAAGCCATGGTTTCCAGTGACAAAGAGTAGCTTTCTCCATAAAGTCAAACATAGAATCTGTGCTTGTCATGCTGTTGTACACTGATGTATTAAAACTGAACAACAACCCATAGTCTTAATAGGAATAAAGTGCTTTTTATAAATAGTATCATAGTAACAATGATGGTGAGATCAACACTTTCGGGTCTCATTGCATCACGCTTCAGAAGTGTAAGTCAACTGCTGTGTGCACCGAAGAAACCAATCTGGAAATCCCCTTTTTGGCAGTTTGACATTTGACTTCATTTGCAATCAGCTACAACATGTAAAGCAACCCAGGTGTTGCTGCAGCTCACTTGTCTTCTCCTGCAGCAAAGACCTGATGTTGTTTTTCTTCCTCTATGTCTGAAAGCAAATGGCAGGAAGCTGAGAGTTGAATGCTGCTGTTTTTTGGGGGTTTTTTTTCTATTAAAGAGGTAAACAACATGCTTGTTTGAGACTCGACTTCAACAGGAGAGGTTTTCAGTTCTGAATGCTGAGAAAGTGAGTAGGATGGCTAGAAAGGAGTGAACGTATGAGGTGCACTCATTAAATATGTAAAAATGCATCAGTTCAAACTGGAGGTGATTGTCTCTGCGGTAATGTCTGTCAAACAATATGACTCAACTCAGAACCCAAACGAAAGCTCATCTTGAAAATGCATGATAATGTGTATTATCTTAAACATGAAGCAAAAAGGAGGAAATATGTGAATTGTATTTGGGAGTGTAGTTCAGTCGGTAAACACAGTATTGCTGTCTTGCTGAATGTTAATGTCATTTTGATTTTAATTCTTGAGATAAATATTTGAATTCAGACTAGTTTATCTTAGAAGCTATTGCTGATGGCGGTAATATTTACTCCAAAATTTCCAATCTATTTATTCTACAGATGTCATTGTGGGGTTGATGTTTATGGTTTAAATTAAGGCATCTCAAACAAGTGGAAGGATGGCTGTACACTTCAGTGCCGTGACACATAGTCTTAGTAAATGTATCTGATGCGATGACCATTACATACACTTCCTTTTCTATTATGTCAGTTTATACGTTATGAAGATGAATATAATAACCCCACAACACTTCAAGTCCAATGCAGAATTTTGGCAGTGCTGTTGCAATATTAGTGTTTATTGCTCAGGAGACACTGTTGGAGTGGGAGAGCTCGGCTCATTGATGCTGTATGAGAGATTATTATAGATATTGCATGGGAGCATATTGCACAGGTCTGCCTAGATTTCCATAGTGACCAGCCCCGGGTGACATTTTCACTGGATCCACACGAGCAGCACCAGGACTGCAGTGGTAATTGTGTGCTGTTCCTGAATAAATTGCGACATTTCTGTCAGTCAGGAGGAGGCAACCATTTTGAAATATTCAGAAGGTTTTCCCAAGCAAACCTAGCACCGCAGTAAAGTGCAAGCCTGTTCATTTTCAGGCTTTTTTGTTCTTAATATGATTTAGAATTCAACTTTAAAAAAAAAATCAAGAGAAATGTCAGATTATGAAATGAATCACATCTCCACTCCAGTATTGTTCGTTTGTATAGTCAGTGTTACTGTTTGAAGATTGACTTCTGTCTATGTAATAATCAGGGATAACAATATGCTCACCACTTTAATATTAAGCTTGTTCCCGTTCCTAACAGGGAGGCACTGTGTATTCTGTCACATTTCAATCGGAGACTGCACTATGTTCTCTACCAGTTTGAGCTACGGTGGCCCATCTTTTGGATCACATCAAACAAGCCAGCCTTAACGCGACACGTCTGTCAGTGAGCGTTGAGTCTGTAATCTCATAGATAGATGCTTTCCCTTCCTTTTGGCCAAGTTTGATAAAGACTGTTCACTTGAGATCAGGAAAACCCCACAACAGTTTTGGTTTTGGAGCTGCTCGGACTCGGTCGTCTCGTCACCACAATTTAGGTCTTTCACACTCACTAAAATCCTTACATTTGATATTTCCCTGCTTCAAATGCATTAAGTTTGATCACAAAATGATCACTTGCTGCCTAATATCTATATCCCACCCACTAACAGATGGTGTGATGAAAAAATAATGTGTTCTTTTCTTCCTCTGTCAGTGGCCATATTGTTATGCCTAATTTACAAAAGTACAAGTGACATTTTTAAGGAGTTAAATTATGCTATGTAATGATGCACAGAAACCTCCGTAGAGCGTTTGTTTGGAAGAACACCTCAGGAATTCTTTCAATTTGGCGATACGTAGTTACAGGTCGTTATTTATGCATTTGCAGAAAGTGAGGAGGCTGGTGACCTGAGTCAATTGGGGGTTTTTCTCCTGCTCAAGCACCGCATAGCCTGTCACAAAGCCACAAACACTACTGTAAACCATGCATTTTACAGCACAAGCCACCTTCAGTGGAAAAGATGACAGGAGCAGGTGTATAGAAAGTGCCTCCTTTACATTTCGATATGAGTGGTAAAGATATTTATCTCAACCAATACTTTTGAAGGCAGCCTGCTGAATTGTCGTGTTCGTTTTTTTTTTTTTTTTTTCACTACTGCGGTGTGTAGACTGTTGCACCCGATCCGTCAGACTCACTGATGACTCTTCTTTCACCATCTCGACCAATGAAGGTCTTGTTACGATTAATTATTGTTGCCGTGCCTCCCTTCTTTCTTACTGGCTCTCCTACACCATATTATAGGGGTACCCGTGACAGATATCAATTATACATGTAGTCTCTCATATGCTACAGAGCCTTGAGGCCTTCCCTTGTCATTGCCAAGCAGGGCAGGACCCAGAGGCAGGAAATATGAGGCAGGAAACCGTAAAGCTAACCTGTCATGTAATGAAAACACAAACAGACGCTTTCATTTCAGAGCTCCGGCTTCTGGTATTTGCTGTAAACTTTGTACGTAGTTGTGACTTCAAGTCAGAAATGTCTACGAGAACGAGTGACAAGCTGCCGGGAAATAATCTGACAAGCCCCGGGTGTAAAACCATGACCCAGGCCTGTGGCTGTGAACGAGTCCAGCCAAGGTCCTGTTTGTGGCAGATGGGAGGATCCCGGGGCAGGATGGAGGAGTTTGCTGTTCCCTCCAGCTTTGGTCCTGGCTCTATTTCTGTGTTTCTACTTCATTCTCAAGCTGAGCTGTGCTCAGTAGGGCAGAGTGATGAGGAGAGGTGAATTATAAAGTAAGTCAGTTATGTTGTCGACTCACTCAACATCATTGTGGAGAGTGAATTTAATGTGCCGTCATTTGAATTAAGCCGGAATCAGCAGTGCAGAGGGGAGACATTTAATTTGATGATAGACAGTGAACGAGTTTATTGCAAGACTGCATGATTATGTCCATCATCACTTTTGATGTCATTTAACTAGACATGTAAAAATGTGTTCATCAGTCCAAGTACAAAAAATGACAAGAGTTTCCTTAAGAGCTTAATTCAGTATCTGAACTACTACAAGTATTATAACTGGCATGTCTCAGCTGGAAACTTGTACATTTTTTGTGAAATATCACTGTAGTTAGCGCTCTTGCTTCATAGGAAGAAGTTTGTGGATTCACATCCAGACCAGTCCTCTCTTTGTGGTTGAAGTGATTTTTTCACTATTCCCGGTGTTGAGTAGTCTCAACATTTTTGTGTCCGAGACAAAACTTTCAGTCTGCAGTGGGCAGTTTGATGCACTTTGACGTCAATCCAATTAAACTCTTCCGCTCCTAATTCTGGCCCCAAGTATAAATTCATTTTGCACCTTTTGTTTAAAACCTCACTGTGTTTCGCTTCTAAAGCTTGGATATTAGCTGCTTTTCTTCTTCTTGCATGATGAGATCCTCCATATTTCTTTGGTTGATCAGTGAAAACCAACTAAGATTTGCGGCCAGTGGTCTTGGTAAGACGATGCTCTTCATTCGTCTTTATTTAACCTCTGCCTACAATATATTCTGTGTTTGTTTATAGTTTTATTACGTAAAGCGGCAAAGTTAAATAAACTTGTTTAACGTGCCACTAAATAAAAACAGTACAAGTGGAGAAGAAATAAAAAGCCTGACTCCTCTGTCTCCTATCGGACCACAATCGGCTGCAGTGTTCCAGTCTTCTCAGCACAGTCCTAATTCACAGCTGAGCTCCTATAAACATGCTCATCTCCTGCTGTGTCTGGACCCCACCATGCGCTCTTCACACAGCTGGTCATGCCAGGCCTCAGAAGTGATGCTCGCCTGGCACGCCGTCATAGACTGAACTGAGCTGGAGCGGCATGCTGCAGCAACAAAAGCACATTCAAGCCCGAACAATGGGGAGCTGACAGCCTGGGTTGTGTTTATCACTCCGCTTTCACTCTGTCTCGCTGCCTCCTCCTGTTTATTGTGTTCGCCGTCTCACTGCTCCCCTCTTTCCGTCTCAGTCACTGGCTGCTCGAGCACACGTTCGCCAGGCGGCTTATTGCTTCAAGAGAAATCCTTTTGCGCAGTGTGGCTTAGTCATTAAACACAGGGTGTAGTGGCTCTGTCACCATGTTGGTGGTGATGTGATTGTTGGTTTCAGGGTGTCATCAGTAAAGTGCAGACTCCGGTTTACTTTGCTTTTGTTGACGTGTATGACTGTGGGGGTTGTATTAATGGTTTTACGGTTGCTGAATTTGCTGTCACTGATTGTACCCTTTACTTCGTTATTAGAAACAATGACTCACAAACAGGAACTTAATCTTGTAAGAATAGAGTCTGGCAGGGACGATTGAAACGTCAGGGGCTTTTTTTTTTTAACAAGAAATACACTCTCCCTGGAATTTTTCTTTTCTTTTTGTTAAAGTTAAAATCAGTTAAGATTTTATTGCAAACATATCCGAAAAGAAAAATCCTCTCTAGGGGAAAAAAAAATTTTTTTTTAGTTTTTCCACAAAGAATAAAATGTACATGAAATGCCGTAGAGAAGGTGGAATTTCCACATTCTCCCTGAGCGTGCAGGAGTTTCATCAGTGCTTTTATTCTGCTGCCTCCTCCCGCAATCCAAAACTTGTGCGTTAGATTAACTGGTGACTTTAAATTGTCTTTAGGTCAGAAGGTATGCACACGATGTATGTACTGTACTCTTTCTCACCATCAGCAGGGATTAGCTCCAGCTCCCCGTGATCCTAAATTCAATAAATCAGGTATCGATCATGAATGTATAAATAAACAACAACAAGATTCTCAATATTCTCAAGTCGAAACAACTTAATCATTGATCAACATGCTGATCACTTTAATTTACAATCATTTAACATTGTAGGTCGAGTCGCATTAATTTATGATTTGTGGGTTGTACAATTTATTATTAGATTAAAAAAAAAAGTATTTTGTGACCTGCTATATAAGAAGTGGTGATAAAAGAGTTTACAAAAGTGTAAATCCCCCCGGAAATGTCTTATTTTGTTATTCCAGCTCTGATGATCATGAAGCTCTCTTCTTACAAAAACAAACATTTGGCACCGAAGCTTGATTGATCCAAAGAATCCACTCATGTAATATCATACCATATTTACTGAATTTATAAAGGGCTTTTTACACAACCGTGGTTGAAGCGATGCGCTGTACGTTGAGTATTATTATAAAAGTTGCACGGGGGAAGTTTGCTGTAAATTACCGGCCACGATAGTGAGTCATCCAAGTTGGTAGCTGCGGCAGAGGAGCGCTGAAGACTGGCAGTGACGATGAAGGGGAAATTACACCCGACATGGATGATCTCTCCTCCACGCTTCACTAACTCAAGTTTAAAACTAATCCAGAGGGACAGACGAGTCAATGAGTAGGCTGACTTCACCCTCTTTGACCTTGTCCTCTCTCGCCATTTGTCTCTCACCTGCACTTTGACAGTAACCTGTCATGGTCATCTTCATTATTGTCGTGACATTTTGAGACTTTATAAAAAAAAAACTGTGGCAAGTGGCATCCAGCTGTCAAGGTAGCCTCACATACTAGGAAAGGTATATATATTTACTATTGGGTCACATTCAATATGAATATCCAACAGCTTGTCAAATACTTAAGTACTTTGATCTTACCTTCATCAGGTCTAAAACACTTCTTACGTCAGTTTTACTTTGCATTTAATGCTGATTCAGACATGGTAACTGATTTAAAAACTGTACCGGCCTTTTTGTGACCGTTGGTGCAATGGTCGGTCAGCAGCATCAAGTTCACGTCACCTTTCTGCCAAAGAGCAGCTTTTACCCACCAGTTTCTTGTGTTTTGCTCCAGACATCCTGCTCCTCTTGAGACAGTTTATAAGGCGTTCACATAAAGAACATTAATCTCAGTTGACAGATGAGTGCTTGAAGCAGGTTTAACCTGCAAATCCCAAATTGATTTCTCAAACCTCCACCTTTTTATGTTTTTAATTCAACAGCACCAGGCGTGGACACAGACTGATATGTCAGGCGGCCTAATGTTTTTAACCCAATGAAACTCATGAGTTTCCTTTAACACAGGTGGTAATGTGTTTCTTATTCTTAGGAACAGAAGAGATTTAGCTTCCCCCGCCCCAGATACAGTCACATTAGAGGTCTGGGAAAACAAAATTCTAAAACATGATCACAGAAAACCCAATGCTGAAGAAACGAGCACGAAAACTCCTCGAAAGAGTGTACGCTTCTTCATCCTGCAGACAATTGACAGTTGAGGCAATTGATTCTTCTGTTTGTGCGAGCTTTATTGTAGCTGTCACAGAATGCATAAAAAGTCTCTTTTTGAAAATATACTTATTGATGAAATTGAGCAAAACGTTTCTCTAATGAGATTATTCTGCGTGATGATCACATTCATTTGATCGATTTACATGAATGAATGAACAAACTTGTTTTCTTGAATTGCTCCACTGTGTTTGGTACTGCTTCTCTTTTTGCCTCCTTCTTTATCCCGTCCATCAGCCGTTTGGAGGCTTGTGTATCTGAGGCTGCAGTGTGGTGTTTGCTTGCCTGCCTCTCCTCCGTTTCTCACCTCCACCTTCCCTCTTTCCTTACCTCCTCTGTCCCTTTTCATCACCGTCTTTCTGTCTTCCTCCCTTGTGCTTCGCCACCCGGGCCGGGAGCTAATTTGCCCGCTCAGAGGTTAGCGAAGCATCTTTATTCCACGCTCGACTGTGTCATTACATTTAACCCAATTCCATTTTTATTTTGCTCTGTGAGCCGGAGGAGGAAGCTGCTCTGACGCTTCCTCTGACAGTACGGGGAGACATGCTGGGCTTAATTCCTGTAACAACCTTTCTCATCTTTTCTCTCACCCAGAGGAGTGAGAGAGGCAGGTGGAGGTTTTGAGGAGGCGGGAGTTTGTGTTGACCTTCCCCACCTTCCCTTCAGAGAGAGAGGGGAATCTGCTATTACTGCTCAATCTGGCAACAAGAAAGGAAATAGAAACGGCAGTGTTCAGTATGAGCAGAGAGAACGCATCATTTATTTCCTACAGGAAATAATGATGGTCTGTGGGTAGAGGTTTTTTTTTTGGGGTGGATGAGAATGTCTTTCATTTCTCCCCATCTGCTTTTTTCACACCCTAATTTTTCATGTCAGCCCTCTGTGTGTCGTCAGGCTCTGTGAGGGTGGTTGAGGAAGAGGTCGGTGTGTCTTCATTGATAAGCCTGGCTGCATTCTCCATCTGTGCTTCTGTTAAAAGATATGATCCACACCTCAAACCTCGCTTTTATTGCTCTCTATCTCTGGCTGTGCTGCTGCACTTCACTCACCATTCTGTGACTGACCTGTGGCAAATAATCATGTAGCTTTTAAATCAAAAGTGTGACCAGGCAGGATCCTGACCATTGGCAGTAAAAGTACTGTATTACTATACATGAATATCAGGCAATCTGCTTATATTCAGTGTCAGAATAGACTTTATATAAACAATTTTCTTCCCATAGCCTTTCTATCTTTCTTTTTAACTCTTCATGTGTTTATAAATTTGCTAATTTTTTCATATTTTTGGCCCTGAACAATACCAGACAAAGATCTGTCAATGTTTTTGTTCCATTGCTCTTCTACAGAGAACCTGAACTCAGTTTTTATTTTTCAGTTTTATTTCCCAGATCAATGTATTCATCTTCAACAGCAACTTAAAATGTGAGAAACTAAGCACATTGTCATTTTAGATTTGGCCACATGTCCTGGAACAAACCTTTTTTAAAAAGGTAGTGAAATAGGGTAGATCATATTTAGGCTAAGATCATGCTAAGTTCTGGTATGCAGCAATGTGACAACAACACATGAATTTCAGTTCATATCTGATACAGCATCCTATGCAAAATAATCTTCCTCTTAGATGAATCGCTTTATATTGCAAAGATTATCTGACACTATTTCAACTTTCAGTCGTAGTTCAGTTTAATATAAACTTTCAGGTGTTATACTTTTACTATCCATCTGCAGATAAAATTAACCGTACAGTTTTTTCTTCAGCTAAAGCAACAGGTAGATTTAATACAACTTCTAACTACAGTTGCGACTGAGGGTAATGTGATGTTTCATGTTGGTAAAAAGAAACAAGAAATTCCCTGTTTGGAGGCAGACGGGGTTTATGGATAGATTATAGTCTTTTCTCTAAAAAAACAAACAAACTGTGATTTATTTTCAGAAATCCAACTAGATATTCAGTGTCTAATTCTTAATTAAGACTGCGATGCAACATACAATGAAAATGTGTTCATATACTTCTAATGATACTTCTAATGACCTTTGCTGTGGGTAGTTATTGTTTTTTTACCCTGGAACGAAACTTTTTTCAATTTTATTAGAGTGGTTTTGCTAATTTGTAACTTTATGTGGAGAGAAATATCAAATAACTAATTACAAGAAGATCATTTAATTTCAATTCTGATCAATAAGCAAGTGTGTCCCTGGTAGCAAATGTTGCACATCTGGTGGTATACAGTAAATGTTCCTTGTTTTATTCCTTTTCTGTTACTCCTGACAAGTATTCTCACCATTTACTTTTTGAAATGGTATTCTTACTTTGAAACACTTTTTTGTCACCAGCTCAAGCATTGTATGTCTGGATAATCAGTCCCCAGTATTTCTGTGTGTATGTGTATGACGTAGCAGATACTGTGTGAAGCACTGAGGGAATTCAAAACTGGAACGCTGTTTTAGGCTTAACATCTTCCCTCTATCTGTTTATGGAGTTTGAAGTCCACTGTTTATGTCTGCAGACGGTTGATATTTGCCCATACGCTCGTGGGGACGCTCGCTGCAAGGCCATGATTGGTTGTTTGATTTCTGAATAAAAAATGATAGTGAGTTTAGGAAATCAAGGTCACAGTGTGTCCCACTTCTTGTAGGAGCTCCGTTTGCCTCAAAGCTGAATTCAGAGCAACCTCTAGTGTGAAGCAGATGGAGAATGCTGGACGTCAGCTACTTCTATACATCCCACTGTGGCGGGTATCCATACTGGGTCCTGGGGCTCACCTCTATTTGTCCTTGTGGCTCTGGATTGATTTGTGTCAAAACAGTCCGGATTAAAGCGAAAGTGGTGTACTCGCTCAGACCTGCAGCTTGTTTCAGTATGGCACACCGAGCTGCCACAAGGACAAAATATGTATCTTTGTCACCCTTCTATCATAATATGCATGTGTTTTCTTCCTCCTACTGGCTGTTTTCATTGATGCCTGAGAGCCATCTGGTAATTTATCCTCCTGCATGGGTGTTTTGACATGGAAATCTGTGCTAAGAGCATTTTGTTGTGGCTGGTTTATTATCTTGTTTTCAATGCTTTCCCCTTATTTTTATTATAATAATCTCAAAAATACAAGATCATTATAAAAAGTGCTCTTGGTAAATTTTATTGGCCACCTCTCAAAAACCGTATAGAAGATGGATGGATTGATCGATTGGAGAGCTAATACTATCTTATCATTCTAAGTCTGCACCTCTTTCTCAATGTATTTATTGGCTGATATTTGGTTTCAGATATAGGAAATTATATTAAAAAGAATATATGGTTTGCGCACGTGTTTTTCCTCTCTAGCAAAGGGTATCAGCAGGTACTAATCTGCACAAATGAGTTGGCAATGTCTTATTAAAAAGTATTTTCAAAATAAAATAAAAAAAGTAAGTGAGTTATTGTTGAGTATATATTATATGTATTTGTATGTTTTGTGTTAAAGTAATTTATTTCTAATGTACATGGTCATATCTAATGCTAGTCAGTAAGATTTTGTCGGGTTAAAGGAGAGGGGACTTCCTCCCTGAAGCAGACACAATAAAATGGGGTCAACAAGAGCCAACAGGAAGCCTCTCAACTGCACAGGACCCTCAAAGTTCTTGCAGAGCTGCAAATAATAATTTATGCCATCTTCTGCAAAAACTCAAAGAAATTCTCTGACATCACTCAGTCACAGTTTCTCCATACACATTTCAGTGTCTATAGAATCACCATCGTCTTAATAATGGAAGCAGTCGCGCAAGTAATGTTTGTTTTGCACCAAGAATTAATTTATTCTTGTTTAAGTTTGCATACTTATTTTGATACAAATCCCAAAATACTGAGTATGAGAAGTTTATTTTGAGCAAAATATTTTATGACTGAAAGAAATTGAATTCCTTCATTTATCTAATCTTACATCTTGTAATTTAGAGTTGGTTGCATATGGTCAGTACTTTTGCCCACCTTCAGACATTGAAATGTAAATCAAGAAGTGCTTCACAAGAGATTGTTCAAAACCCCAAGCTATAATGGGATATATTTTTTTCCATTGCATCCTATAAGACAACTGAAAAAAAGGCTGCACAGCAACAGCTCTGCATTAAAGTCTGTCCTGTGGTCCATTGACCCGATCTGCCAAAAAGAAAATCTGCCTGCAGGACTTCCAGGTCCACCGCTGAGCTAATTAACAAGGTGTCAGCTGTACCAGGTCTGTGTGTTGTTATGTTGTAGGTCATACTGTGTGTTTCCATGTGTGTTCCTACTGCTTGCTGCCAGGTCACCAGGACTGCGACGAGTCTGTGCCAATGCAGGGGAAAGTGCTGCACACAACCGCATCTACACGTGTGCACACGCTCACTACTAAACACACACAGTCAGCAGAACAACAGATAACTGGAGCCCCGGGGAAACGCCACTTTATAGATTCTCTGGTTGAGGACAGGAACAGATTTCAGGTGTGTGTTTGTGTGTGTGTGTTTGTCACTAGGGAGTTAGGTTTAGGCTCATCTCCAGCTATAGCGGATTCCTCACCACCTATAGCCAATTAATAAAAGCTTCACGAGTCCTGAGAACTCTGCAATCAGGCACATGGAGCTCTGTTGTGCTGTAGTGTGAGTGTCTCGTCGTGTCTGCATCAAACGCTGCATGTGGTAACAGGCACAGAGTGCAAATCATTACCTCAGCATTGATATAGTCACCCAAACCCGGTTCTACCGGTCTTAACAAACACAGGTGTCTTTCAAACCTGGAGTTTTTGTTTAACCTACTGGAGTTTTGGGACCAAGAACAGCACTCATACTGTGGCGCCGGCCACAACAACCTCATCGAGGGCTGACCTGACGATTGACCTTGTGTTGCTACTGCACCGCCACGATATTCTGACATGCATTGTTGCTTTTGGTTTGACGACATCTAATATTTAACCATATTAAAGGATAATACCAACATCAATGACCAAGCCTATATTGAAACCAGGATTCAATGTTAGATTGATATATTGTCTGACAACTTCATGAACTTGACTCATGTGAACTGTGACGCATATACTGTGTTTAGTTAATATCTTGTAGAAGAAGTCAATCACACCCTTGCAACAGTTTTGCAAAAAAAACAACTATATTTAAACTGCAACGCACTTAACGAAACAGGAAGCGACGGTGCAGAACACGGAGTCAACAAGCTGCATAAAGTATTAGAGCCGTCATAGCAACATAAACATGGTGGTCCCAAAGTTGCTGTGCTGGAAATGTTATGTGCGAACTAAGTGAACAGCATCACCCAAAACGCAAGGGGTGTGCAGTGGCTTCTGGCATGGACGTGTTGAATGTTTTCCCTGTAAAGTTTGCGGAAAACTCACTCTGACTTTGTGAGAATTGTATTTAAAAGACTATGCAGCATAACAGAAACATGGCACGCCCCTTGCTTTAGGATTTAAACCAAAACATAGAAAATATAAATTTTGACTTGTGGTCTGCACTGTCATCAGTGAAACTAGCGTGACTCATTGCTTTCCCCTTGAACACCTAATGCTGCATTTGCCTCCATCTTTTCATGAGTGTTTTTATTCTTCATAATTGTTACAATATAGTCGTTTAATTTTTCCATTTATTAATGCAGTTTGTAAATTATTATTTTTTTGTCTGAGTACTTTTAAGAGTGATTCTGATTCCATTTAGTGAATCCTTTTCATGATGATCCAACATGACGGCTTCAAGTATGTGGTAGGATGAAAAACATCACTTAAATATAATATACGTGTTAAGGCATCTCTAGTGATTATGCTACTTTACAGTAAATATGCAATAAATTCACAACCCCTTGTTCCTCTGATTTAGAAGATGATGAATTCTCCCATGGTGATGATGATGGTAATGTTAAATTTCCCTCCTCCTCTCAAAAAGAACAGAAGATGTTGGGTATACTGGATTTTAGAAAGTGTCACAGTGATGTAATGTGCAGTACTCTTGTCTCATAGAGGGAGGATCCCCGGTTTGATCCCCAGCCTCCTGCGACCCTGAGTTGGGTGAAGTTGTCTTGATGATGGATTAATGGACATTAGGATGTAAAAAGAGACAAAGAAAGAAGGTGCCACCTCTGCATCCCAGTTTCTGTGAGATATGTTATGTGTTATAGAGCCTAATGGGGATATTGCTGTTGTATCTTATGTAACAGAAGTACAAACCATCAAAGGACATTTTCCCTCCCTCTCATCCAGGTATCCCCTGTCTGATGAATTATTTCCAGGGTTATGAAATCCATCTGCCATCATAATGATACGTTTAAATTTACCAGCAGACCCTTTAAAAACAACGTGAACAGAGTATAGTTGAACCGCGTTTCATAGCTGCAACGCATTTCCATTCTTTGCACTGGAGTTCATGAAGCC
The DNA here is from genome assembly GCF_963383615.2 of Lipophrys pholis. Taxonomy (NCBI): domain Eukaryota; kingdom Metazoa; phylum Chordata; class Actinopteri; order Blenniiformes; family Blenniidae; genus Lipophrys; species Lipophrys pholis. Next base: position 18,893,842 of record NC_137640.1, on the reverse strand, counting down.
ACAGAGAAGAGATCCTAAATGATCCATGCACATACATAAAGAGCTGCTCCTGAGTGACACTGTGGGCCAAAATGAAGATGTCAGGATAATTATAACCTGCCAAAAAAAATGTCTCTTCTGTCTAAGGCGCTATTTATGTGACCATATGAAAGTAAAAAAGGCAAAGTTTTGTTGTGTTTTCCGGCATCTGTTTACATGACGATGGCATTCGGAGTCACTGAAAACAGAACTTTTTGAAACTGCCGGTATGACACTTACACACAATGGTCAGAGTAAATTCGTTCGGCGCATGCATGAGAAGGATTCATTCATAACGATGAATTCAGTGTGTGCCGTTGGCTCTTGAATATAACAGTGCTTTTCCAATAAAGTCTGCATTTAGCATCATCTGGATCACAAGTGGAGCCAGTTTTTACTTCTTACAAACAACCGACTCTGAGTGGGCCAAAACAACCAAGAATGACAGTTATGGTAAATAGATTTCACTTACATAGCATTTTCCCACACCTTGAACTCAAAGCACTTTACATTAGTCACATTCATCCATTCACACACCAATGGAGGCGGTCGCCATGCAATCCAACCATTGGGAGAAATTTGGGATTCGGTTCCTCGCCAGGACACTTAGGCATGTGGACAGGCAGAGATGGGAATTGAACATGTAACCTTCTGATTGGGAGACGATTGCTCTACCATCCGAGCCACAGCTTAAAGGAGCTTAAATGTTTACAGCATAAGGTTCTCTGCATACATGCTTAGTTGTTTTTATTATACACAAACGGCACCTACTAGTGGCCCTACACAAAAACTACAATGTTTTCAGCATTTATACCGTTTCTGAGTAAACGGACATTGTTTTTGGAGCGTTTCCGTGAAACTTTTCTGAAACGGAAACACAATAATAATGCGTTTTCACCTGAAATGTTGTGTTAATAAGGCCTAACGCAACCTACATTCAAATTCGGCATTTTTCCATCTCCAATACAAAAACAAGTGAAAAATTAAATGATGAGATGTTTTCTAACTGAGAAATGAATGTATCTGTACTCCCTGTGACAAATCGTATTCGTGGCATGCCTGGAGTGAGCAAATATTGATCTATGCATCAGCCTGCAGTTGCTTTATAAACAAATGCTTGTGAGCGTATTGTGCTGGTAAACACCTGCAGGAGTGACGTGAAGAAATGTGGCTACAGATGTGAGCTCTCTCACTGCAGCATTTATCATTTAGGTATTCGTTGTTTCGAACTGCGTCTATTTCTTCCTCTTTGTGGTTTACTTCTGTCTCTTCTGCTTTGGTCCCTCCATCGATCTCGTCCTCTCTCGTGTCACTCAACCTCCTACGTCTTCCTCCATCTTCCGGCTTTATCCTTTGAAGTCATTTGTGAAGCTCCTCTCTGCTCTCCCTCAGGAACTCCCTTCCCACACTAAAGGTGTCTTAGGAGTTTTCTTTTTTACAAAGGTGGGACTTTCTTTAAGCTTGTTAATGTGCGTGATCGGAGACTTCGATGCTGCAGTTTATTTTCAAGATTGCAGAGAAAAGGGATGGTAATAAACACATTTTGCAGGCTGCTGCAGGATTCCCTTAGGTCACTTTCTCCGCCACTAGAACTGTTATGTGAAGAAAATAGAGGTCAAACAGACAGAGAAAGCGCTGGCATCAAGAGATTTCATTCTTCTGACGTAGTTTGGCCTCTTTCTTTTTTGTTACAGATTGCCGTGAACCTCTGAGTGAAGATGGCCTTCTTTCAGAACAACTTCTGGGTAAGTGTCTTTGAAACGCCTCCAAAATAGTCACACCAGTGAAGCACACCGCAGATACACTGCTATTTAACTCATTTGTGGACTTAAACCGTCTCTCATAATTTATTCTCCTATTATTATATCTGAATCACAGCTCTGAGTCATTGAGCTTTTCAGTATGAACCTCAGTGGACAGTCTCATTTACAGACCTCAGCCTTTTCTTGACGGCATAAAAGTCATCCTGTTCTCACTATTCGTGAAGAAAAAAACTCGGTTCTGCTGACACTAAATTGAAACATTAGTCTGTATTTACAGGACCCGTGAGGCATTTTATAAATTTTTTTGCTTCTTCTAGTTGTCATTAACTGTGTTATAATATTGTTCAAATTGGGAGATGTAACCTCAAAACCTTTACACCCGTGCCGCCCAACATGTCACAACAATACAACAATATAGGTGTGTGGACATTTTTTAGGACCGACCTAACTGAGCGAGATATTTAACATAGTACAGAAGTATGTGTTTGCTTTTTGTTTGCGGTTACCAGTCTATTAACAATCGTACTTTAATAAGAAGCAACTGGTAGCTGTAGTCAAATACGGGTTACAACACTGCTTACCAGTTATATACAGTCGAAAGCTGGTGAGTAAAAGTAGGTTTTAACGTGTGTTTTAAAAGTGAACGAAGAAGAGTTTTAGCTGCCGGGAACATGCCGGGAGAATGAGATCTGTCCTATCCCAAGTCTGTGTGTGAAACCAGACACAGACTGGAGCAAGTTAAAAGAAGCAATAAGGCCTAAAAACTCTTTCACTAGTGGCGTATCAGGACAGCGCACATGGAGATTATCATCTCCACTAACGAGAATTAGAGCCAATGAAAATATTTTCATTAAAGGTCTGCAAAAAACAAATTCAGCAACTTGTTTTTGATTACTTTAGATTTTACAAGTCTACCAAACACCTGCCTATCATAATATTACTGCTATGGTTTTTATTTTAATTTTTTTTAATGAAGTCCTAATTTAGAGCTTTATAAAGAAGTGTGAGCCGTCTCTCGTTCGTCCCACTTCCCTCAATAACTTTGTCAACTGTTACAGTTTGTCCCTTTCTCCCTCAGTTCATTTTTGTCCCGTATCCTCTTTTTACCCTTCTGTTCTCTGCCCTGCCACACCTGGTACATCTATTTCAGGTGTGTCCTACATCCTCTATTCAACCACACCACACTAAAAAAAAGGGCCGTTGAAGTAGTTATACCCTCAGTATCAATTCTTCTACAGTGAAAATCAAAAAGAATAATATGGACTTAATTAATACCCCTCTGAAAAAAGGTCATTGAACGTCAGAATGGGAATAAGTCAAAAAAAGATCAAAATATATACAGTAGGCTATATCGTATAGATTCATATTAATACACATAATTTGAATCTATATTAATACACAGAGATTCCTTTCAATACAAATGCTCAAACTGTGTGTGCAGTAAGGACTTTTCTTGTTCCTTTGCATTTAGGGTTAAAGGTCTAAGCTACATATGTATTTGGAATAACAGCAATCATAAATGTAATACAATGCAAATACACATGTATAATATGAAATAACCTTTATGTAATCATGAACTTATATACTATGGTAAGAAATGTAAAGTACAGGGTTTTTTTTGCTTCCTTTAGGGCTTTTCTCTTTAATAGTTTAAATCCGATGGGCCCAACATGAGGAATAGTTGTTAATAAGTAATGTTTCTCACCATTCTGTCAAATTTCAATGACACTTAAAGTGTCATTTCTTCTCTTTATGTTTGATTAGATCAGTTAAAGATTTAGAAATTAATAGGGAGGATTTTTAATTTTTGTTTAAGATATACATTTGTCATGAGAAAGTGTTACTGTGACCTGTCTGTTGGTGTGTTTGTGCATTGTATCGTCTTGAACTCTCATATTTCTGTGAATATACAAGTCAACTAATAAGTTCTAGGAACCCTCTGAAATACAACTAAGCTTTCTTCTGAAACAAAATTTTTTTTTTTGTGTTTTCTGTGTTCATCTCCAGATATATTAAGATTTTACATATGAATTATGCCCATCCTGTATTCACATCGAAAGAGCTCTGTGATACAAAGCAGCCCTTTAGTTAATTAGCAGTTGAGAGCTGGTCGCACACCAAGCCCGTCTTTCTTTGGCTCAACAACACTCACAGCCGCACACAAAGCCTCACCATGGCACGGCGTCCTCTCCCTTCAACTATATAAAAGCTGCACTCCCATCCCAGAGGGGGAAGCCCGTTGGCTCCAATTAAGCTCATACATAGAAAATGAAGTTTCAGAGACATCATTTCTTTCCCTGTAAGAAGCAGCGAGGCTCAGTTAATCCAGGAATTTGAATCAAAATGCCTTTTCCTCCCTGGGAGATGATGAAATCCTGATCTACAGGTTGTTGTTTTTTTTTCCACATATGATGGAGAAATAATAATTGCTGTCACACTCTCTATTCAGTTGTGAGTTCTGTTCGTCACACCACCAAACTATAGTTTTCTGAGGGGCCGATCTGCAGAGGTGTCTCTCGTGTTATAATGTGTTTTTTTGATAAATTTCAATGAATGAAATACTATGATTATCACGGATTTTAGTCTAGTTATGGTATCGGTGTCCTTAGATGTACATGAAGGAAATCTTTTTGCATTGTGGGTAATCCTAAATTAAGCAAAGTGAGTATATGAGAAAATGTCCAATCGTATCATAAGATAGTTGTCTAATGATTGTGTTAATGCGCAGATTTGTTTTACATTTATCATTTTTATTAATATTGTGATAGAAAATCCTTTTTTGAGGTTGGTCTGGTCAAAACAGCAGAAATAGATATGGTTTAAAAAAAAAAGTAGCAAGCAACTCAAAACGAACAAGAGGTTTAAACATCAACTTGAGTACATAAGACAATTCTATAAAGACATGATAATATGAAACTCGGATAAGCTAAGATTCCATAAATCTAAACGAGTTAAAGTTTTTATCTGAGGATTGATCTGCAAATATTTCCTTGAATCTGAAAAAATGTAACAAAACATACGGCCAATTTTTGGGGGAAATTGGTTGATTTTACCGCCCTTAATTGTTTTTCCGAAACTTTTGGGATATTTTAAATTTGATTCTCCTACGTTTGTATATCGACTGCTTTATTCGAGTCTGCAGCTTCAAGAGACTTTTAGCTGGAAGGGGGGAAACAAAAGCCACATGGCTGGAATTTAATATGAGGTAGGGGATCTTTAATATTTCTTCTCTTCAGTGGTTTATGTATAATAGAAAAAGTGAATCTTTATGCCATTCGGGGAACTTTCAGTGAACTTTTTGAAAAAACAGAAAACTTTAGGAAACAACAAACTGTTAGGCTCTGGGTGTCCTGTGCATAATGCTGTATGTGGTTTGTCTCCTTTCTTCTTAAAATGACTCCTACTGGCCTGCAAGAGTGTGCACTTGGAGACGCACAAAACAACGCCCAGTGGTTTTTAAAAAAAAGAAAAAAAAGAAAAGGTTTCTTATTGCCTGCTTCTCAGTTTAATGATGCCAGTGTTATTGCCCTCCCATCACACTGAGTCATGTGGTTTTCTCTCAGGGTGAAATGTTGTAAACACACTGAAAATCCTTCCATGTCTCTCCTCTGCTTCTGTTGCTTCGCTTTCCACCCCTCTCCCCTGCTCGCTGGCTCCTCTCATCCTGCCTTCACGACTTTTTCTTTTTTTTTTTAATCACAAGCATTCCCATTGAATCTTTTCCGTGCCAGAACAAGATTAATAGCCAAGATAAATCAATATGGGAGTTGCTAAATTAGTGTTCGTGTCACGGTGTGTGGATAAGCAAAAAGGGAGTGAAGGAAGGGAATACGCAGGACATGTCTTGTTTGGAGAGGTTAAAAATGTTGCTACCATAAGAAATTAACTGATCTCTTCTGTATGAAAAAAAAAAACCCCACCTTGCATAATATTTATATCTCTGAATTGCCTAAAAAAAAAAAAAGTACATCAGTTTTCTGAAAATACAGCACACCATGGTATACAGCAATAACGTTCCCATCGAAAAATGCATAAATAGAATAGCAGAGGATTGTCTGACGACCTGCTGCTGCTACCTGCTCCTGATGTTTCTGACACATTTCTGCTGCAGGACTGTTCATGCTGCCCAACCTGCTCAGTCAGCAGGAAAACCTTCTGTGAGTCAGCGAAACTCACCGCAGCACTGACAGAGCGGTCAGTCGGTTTCCTCGATGGCTTCATGATCTGTGTGACGCAGTCGCTGGGAAATCTCCACCTCATTATTGACCACGGCCTGATAAAAAGTCGGCTGCGTTGTTCAGCACACTGAGTGGGATCATATTTGGGGGAAAATGATTTATTTATTTTTTTTCTGGTGAGCCAACCAAGCAGCCTGTTAATGCTATACGAACACATTTTTTTTTTTGTCTCTCAGAAGGGATACTTCCGATGTGTTTGGCCTTAAAAAAAAAATCCTGTTTACTCAGGAAAGAAAATGTGTATTTTGTTAGCTGAAGTTAAATTCACTTAGAAATACATAAAGCTCCTGTCGCCTCGGCAAGAAACAATATGAAACGGTTGAATAGTTCAAATAAAATCTCTTTCTTGTTAACTTCTGTCAACACACACACACTCACACACACACACACACACACACACACACACACACACACACACACACACACACACACACACACACACACACACACACACACACACACACACACACAATTTTGTGAAGACAGACTGGACAGGTTGTCAGTTTCAGGGGCAAAAGCGACACAGACACCCACAGGCAATTTAGGAACACAAACACTTTTCAAACCCATGCTTTTAGACTGTCAGAGGAAACTTGAGGCAAAAGAAATCTGCAAAATATTTGTTGCGATATGAATGTGTTTGTTATGTAAAATTTTAGCCGTCACAATGAGGGTTAATGTTCGAAACACCTCATTAGTTATCTTTAGGTGCAGCTCACTGTCGCTGCAAAATACAGCCTCATATATGAGCACACAGGAAAGCAAAAATGTCCATGACTTCAAACAAAACTCAGCATTATTACATTTGTAAAGGAAACATGTAACGCAGTCCTGTTATTGTAGATCACATTAGATTTACAGGTCTACCTTATGATGTGGCTGGAACATTGTCTTTGGAGTGAAGTTCATGTTCAGATCTTTTTATTGTCATAAAATCATCCCTAATTATCAGTATTTCTATTTTCAGGTTGAACAGTTTCACTTTTTATAAATTCTTTTGTAAAAAATGGTAAATGTTGTATTAATGACATAACCCACAAGGTGACGATGTCCTTAAATGAAATATCCAGAATGCCCTCAAACATTGATTACAAGCGTCTAAATAAATCTGCATATTAATAGAAAAAACTGCAACGCAAACATTTCATGCGAGTTCACATTTCATACACGTTGGAGCTGATTTTGAACGATGCTGGTTAAAAGAAGTTCTCAATATGCCCAAGCTCCAATGTCTTGCCCCCCCCCCACGAACATCTTTTATTTCACGCCACTGTGCTATTGAGCAGGAATGTACTCAGACTCAAACTCCTCTCCGAGTGTAAAGACAGATTTGACCATGAGCCAAAACCAAAGGCACAGCTTTCAGTGTTGCCAGAAAATAAAACGGTGTGTAAGAGATCCTGAGCCAAGCTGAGCAACACTTCGATTTCCCAGTGCCACATACAGTATGTTCAAACTGTACCCCCTAAAAAATAAAATAAATAAATAAACAAGAAAAAAAGTGTTATAAAGCCACGTGTTGCTCTGGGGGTGCAGTAACACATAATCTCTCTTTTATGAGCTGAGATCTGCAGTGGCCGACTCTGTGGCTCTTCTGATTCAGTACAAATCAGTGGGGTGAATTTAAAGCCGTCTCTGATCTTGGTGGTCCGGTGTCAGCTCTGCACTGTCTCAGTCTGGTGAGCAGCTCTCTGAGGTAGAGAGAACAGTCACTGAGGCCATCCAGTGTAATCTGCTACACTAAACCAGCCCCTGCCCTTTTCCAACAAGCCATCGCTGTTAGACGGCTTTGTTAAAGTTTTTTTTTTTTTTTTTTTTTTTTTTTTTAAACCTGTATGTGGGGTTTTTGTTTTTTTGCGTTGGATTTGAATGGATTGGACCTATTTGTGAACTTTAGTGATCAATAGTGATGTATGGAAGTTTTTGCAGATGTCTGAGGAAGTTAGACAAGCGTCTGTCATTCAACCCGTTTGACAGCCTGTCCACCTTCTCAAAAAACAACTATTCGCTTAAGAAATTACCCCGTGAAGTTCAAGTGAATGGCTCATCTTTGTAGATTTATATTGATCTTTATGTTTTTTCAAAAATTACTTTTTTTTAAGTTATTGTTATGCATTTTATTATTCAAGCACTTTGTCTCTTTTAAAGCAATGTGCTACAGAAATGAAGTTTACTTTATTATTATTATTACTTCAAATGTATGTAGCGGCTCAGTGATGTAGTGGTTTGGACTCTCGCCTTACAACAACAATACCTTGGTTTGATTCTAGGCGTGTGGTTGTTTTGTTCGGAGGTTGCATGTTATTCCTTTGCATACATGGGCTGTTTTGTTTTTATTACCTTGGCATCCTCCCACAGTCCACCGATGCATGTTAATTTTATTGGTGCTTGGAATTTTCCAGTTTCCCCCGGCTATGGATCAGTTGGTAGAGCAGGTTGTAATCACCATCGGAAAGTTGCAGGGTTGAGCCTCCATCTTTCTATATATCAAAGTGTCCCTGAGCAAGACATTGAACCACAAACTGCTTTTAATGGATGGACTGAGTGCTTCGTGTGGCAGCCTCCTCCATTGGTGTGTGAATGGGTGAATGTGACGAACATTGGAAAGCATTTTGGGGATTGTTAAATCAGTTTTGACAAGTGCGATATGAGGGAACTCCATTTATCATTTCTATGTATTAGTCCTTAAGTTTGACTGGCAACCTGTACAGGTTCAGGGTGTATCCCATCTAGCACCCATTGTAACTTTGGATTGGCTTTAGCTCCATATTTATAGCTCCAGATGAACTGTTGAATGGATATGTAGGTGTACACACTGGGTCTATATCAGGGTTTTGAACCTTTGTGAAACTCAGAACTGCTTGAGGGGGGTACGGCGATGGTGGACTACTTGTCAATATAATTTGAACTGTCCGGTTTGCAAAACTTTGTATATTTATACATATGACATTAAGTAACCAAATGTTAGTATTCTTTTCAGTATCATAAGGGACCAATAAAGTCACAACTTCCAGGCGGTGCAGAGCTAAATTTCTCTCTCTATTCTCCACATGCTCCTGGTAATGATGTTGCTGAGAGTCTGTGGAAGACGTCCATGCAGAAAACTACATTCAGCTGCTGCTCAGTGATGGCAAAATATTCATTTTGCATGTGACCTCTGTGAAAATGGGTCTGCATGATTATGGTTTTACATAGACAAATTTGACTTCCCCGAGGCTTGTGTTGATAAAACGAATGAAAGTTCAAGAATTTGTGCCCCATGGTTCCTCGTCCTGTCTTCTTTTTTTTTTTTTTTTTTGGTAATCAACATAATTACTCCGAAGATTAAACTGCAGATGAAAATTGTTTTGTTTATCGTGCAGCAGCTGTGAAGAAGCCCCCGTGGTGGAAAGATTTCAGCTCAGCCCAACCCTTCTCCACTGCCTGTAATTAGGTTCATACAGCAGCCAGAGGGGAAGTCTGAAGATGAGTCTAACTAGAACCAAGTGAGAACAGCTAAAAAAAGGCCCAACTGTGGAAATACAAAAGATGCTTGGTACACGCGCATGCACAATTACTAAAGTCCTGAAATCCGGCTGCAGGTTGTGACAAAAACATAAATAAAAGGATAAATTAATTTGTGGGAGAAGTTGTTATTAATGCAAAGGATTAAATTTAACATTTTTGGTGTAGGGAAAAATAAACACAAGATTAACAAAATAACCAGACTGGAAAAACATTTACCTCAGATGACTCAAGGAAGCAAAAAATAAGCTAAAGAAAAACAAAAGATTATGCCAGCGAGCTGAGGGACGGGGAGTCTTGTATAGGCTTCGTCCAGCTCCTGTAGTTGCCAGACAAGTCCTCTTCTCACCAGCCAGGGACCTGCAACTTGGCTCCGGGACTGTCTTCAATTGCTTTGTCATAAAAGCGAACTAAAAGCCACTTGGCTCAATTTTTAACAAGCGAGAAATTTACCAAGTTTATAAAATGAGCTATAAAGTAACTTCATTCTGACGTGAATCCAGTGTTTGTCCTTCTGCTGTATGTGTGACCATTTCCACGTTACACTGCCCGGCTGAAACTGTGCATGGAGTTTAGTGATAAGACCTGACGTTCTGTGGATCCCGTAATCTCTAACTGAAGTTGTTAAAACTACAATTTTATTTTGATGTGATCACTGTAGAGGCACATGTAGCTGCTGCTCCTCAGGAGGAGGCCAACTTGCTTTTTTTTTTTTTTTTTTTTTTTTTTTTTTTTTTTTTTAAACTGTTTCTCAGAGCCTTGAGAGCATCATGAGTGTCACATTGGAAATTATGAAGGCAGTGTTCGAAAAAGACTGCCTTTGGTGCTTTTTTATATATCTATCTATCTACAGTGTACCCCTACCCAAAGAGTAGCTAAGGTGACTCTCTCCATGCCATCACTTCTTTTAGACGTCATTCAGTTTGCTTTCAGAGAAAATTAATGTGAAAAAAAACCTCATTTTAAACATAAAATACGATTGTTGTGATTATTTATTTGAACATATAATCATAATTGCCTGTAAATCATTTAAAACGATGACCTGAGAACCAAAACGACAACAAAGTATGTGATAAATAGGAGGCATGTGTCTCCATACTGCAGTGTTTCACCACCAATCAGCAGATCTGACCCCAAGCTGAACTTAAATGTTGACCCTTGAGGACCTTTTATGGTCTCTTGGTATTTACTATGCTTTAGAGGCATAAATGATTTTTTTAGTTGTTTTTTTTTTTTAAGTTAAGTATCTGCTGCTGGTTTGTTCCAACATGTTCTTTTTTTGTTTTTTTTAATCATAAGGTCTGAAGATGATGATCCGTTTATTCGTTTTTCAGACCTAAAAATGTTTAATGACCTGGACATTTTTTTCTCCAAGAAAAATACTGATGTCATCTCAGGAAATAACTGAAAATTTCCCCGCAACACAGTCCCCCTTAACACATTTCAGTTAATCCCCCAGAGCCCCTATTGGTTCACGAAGTCTTGAGCTTTCATGTGAAAGTTGTCGACATAGAGATTTTATACCTCCCCATAAACCTCCCCCCTCGGCTCCTTCCGTCACCTTTCCCATCGTCCGCCTCATTGTCATGGTAATGGACTTTGTCATGCGTGACCAAAATGGTCAACTTAATTGATGAAAAAGAGATCTGCAAGAGGGGAAGAGAAAAGGGGGGTTTGCATATATCAGATGTGAAGGATTTTCTTCCGGAGGTTCGTGGAATACATTACTCCACTTGAAGGAATCTGTCGGCGTGTCTGCTTCCATAAACTTATTATCAAGATCACTTGGCATAGTTCACTGTTTACGAGTGTCGTCTCTCATCAGCTCGCTAAATCGGGTTCCTGCACACTTAAACACACACGGTTCTAGCTTTGCATTAGTTACAGCCAAGACGAACTCGTCGCTGCTGTCACACCAATGATGTTCTTGTAATTTTTTTTTTGCTGCACCTGCCAGTTTCAAACATGTGTTCTCTGTCAGTATTTAGCAGATGCAATGCATTTACATTTAAGTTTCCATAAAAGTTTACACGTCCAATTCATGGTTGCAGAAAGACTTTCCTCTTATTAGGTTTGTTTGCTTAAACATGTTATTGTTGTTCTCTACTATACAAATGCATTATTATGTCCAAATCATTTTTTCCCCCTTGTTTGTGTAAAATTATATGTCACTTAACATTGGCTGCTGTCTGTTTCTCTGAACACATCATGTATTTCGTAGTTGCTTTACATATTTAACTTACGACATAGACGGGGGACAAAAACATCAAGACGTTACAAAATCACACTGAGGTGCTATTCGTAGTTACAGTGCAAGTGAATTAGGCATTCATGACTATTCTGCCGCGTTATTAGCAGCTTCACTTGGCTCCTGCTTCTTTGCTTGGAGGTAATTGAGACAGTGAGCGAATAGCTGTAGTATCATTGACAGTAGCCAGGGATCCGTGCAGACTACAGACTAAAATGTGTTACACAAGCTGATAAGATGTCATATCTGCATTGTTTCAGCTCCTGTTACTGACAAATTGTAAGCCCACAAGTCACAAACCAAGTCCCGTTATTTACTTCTTGACTGCTGAGCGAGGTTAAATGAGTTAGCCCTGAAAATATTGGTTCCCAACGAGTCTCCTAATATCTTTATGGTGGCAGGAAAAGTTAAGACATAGAAGCTTCACTCGTTGGAGTGAAGTTCATATTTGCTTTTTCATGTTTTCATTAAGGTTTTTTTCGTGCCTGTTCGCATTATCAACCCCTGCATACAAAACCTCTTCAGCTCTGTAACAGTGTGAGACAGACCAGCCTGCTTTTTAGGGAGGACAGGTGCTGTGTCTTGCTGGGAGGAGGCAGGTGTATGTGTGTGCGTCTGTGTGTGTGCGTGTGTGTGTGCGTGTGTGTGTGTGTGTTCTCTAGGCTTACACCGACATCTCACCTTTCTACGCGAGGGTTGAGTTTCGACAAAAGGCGTTTGCCAACTGTGAGGGAGGGACAAAACCTCCAGAAGAGTAATGGTTGCTCTGCCTGACAGAGCAGATCTCTGACAATAAGGAACTCTACACGATCTGCAGAAGGCTCATTTGCTGCTGTTAGAAAGACTGTGTTGAAGCATTGAACTGCGTCGTAATAATGTGAACTCCTGTCATTTGTTCAGAAGGAGAACATTGTTTTATTTCAGAGACACATTTTATTGCAGTATGACAAGGCTAAACTGGAACATCCGCAGTTTAGAAAATTAGGTTGTGTGATGATCTTTAGAAGTTAAACATTGTACATCTGCAGTGATCTGCAGCCAATGAGATGACAGCATGCTGTTTATTTGTGCTTGTATTATGGATGCACACTACTTGGTTTTCTTTATCTGTATCTAATATATGACTCTAAGTGTTTATACTGGTTACAGATACTGATGCATGCAGGCATAAACTGCATTTTTTTTTCTTTCTTTTTTGCAGAAAACATACAGTCTCTCCTGTGGATCAATCACACTGAGAAATAGAACTGTACCTGCGAATGTAGTACATTGTCATTCATGTGGTGATTTTCACAAAGTTCACATTCACTGCAGGAAAGAGGAAAAGTGCTTCAATACAGTAATGGATAAACAGATATAACTTTCAAAATGAAACTAGTAAATTGATCATACTTTAATTTAGTTACACTTCATTGATGTTTTCAAGTATTTGCAGAAGAGCTGCCTTCTGAATTCTGCTATTTTATATTACACACACCGTGAGTGAGATTAAATTTGAGCCACCAAACGATTCATCTGCAGATTTATATGCATATTATCGTTTCCTGAAGGTTTTGTATAATACTTACAACACCATCAAAAGTTGTAAACTCTCAATGTGACATCTTCCGAAACTCAAAGATATACAGTGCATTGTCTTGTAATAAATTGATGGAGTATTCTTTGAATAATTGGTTTGTTGGATTGAAGCTCCTGGAAAGGATCTAACCATGAACGGCATTTCCACCCTTCTAGGTCTGCAATCTTTCTTTTTTTTTTTTTCTTTCTATAATTCTACATTCACACACTTTACTGCAGATTCAGGGTGTAGTTTTTTTTTTCCTGTGTGGATGTTTCTTCTCTCTTTTATGAATAAATTGTAAGCTGGAGAAAGGGGCAGCCGTGGGTTGATGTCAGCAGTGACGCATTAGTGTTGCCTTGTGTTTTCGGTTCAGTCCCATGTCATCAAACTGTCTCTCAGAGCAGCTGTTTCTCTTTGTGGTCGGCAAGTGCTAAACTTTGTCATAGTCCAGCAAGCACTTGGTCTTTGCGCATGGCATTTTACTTAGTATGCTCATTGTGTCGGGCCTGTGGAGTCACTTCTGCCCCCTTCCTTGGCATTCCTGCCATTCCCCTGGTACCTGGGACCTGCTTTGTCCTCCTCCAGTTGGGTATTTTTAGGTCCTGACAAGCAGCTGTCTGTGTCTGTGCGTTGACAACCCCACCGTCTCCTGGCTGAAAAATGTGGGAAGGCTGCAAGAGCAGCAGTGCCTCAGCCGGGCAGTTTTCCGGCTTACAAGGACTTAAACTGAGATAGGTGTATGCTTGTGTGATTACAACAGTGATGGGTGTGAGTTGGTCATCTAGTTTGTGTGAAAGCAGCTCGGCTGCCTGTCACAGCAACAACGTGTTTTGCGGTGGGTTTTTTGTTTTATTGTTGCTGCTTTTTCTTTTTTCAATTTCCAATGTTTTGATAGGAGTGAGTCGTGTCAGCCCTTAGGGTTGGTGTGTTGAAAGGATCAAAAGCAAAAGACAAGTTCCTGGGAGGTACAGAGATGTGTTTAAAAAATGTCGGAAATGAATTTTTATCCACCCAGTTCAGTTTTCTAAATGCGAGCACAACTTTCAAACAAAAGTGACAAAACGTAATCAAAGGAAAGACCAAGTCAGATCAATACAGTCTAAATTAAAAAAAAAAGTGACAAACCTCTAATAAGACTTCAAAACAGTTGGACTGAGACACTACAGTTGCTAACTGCTGCCATCTAATCCACAAAACTGTCATCATTTAAAATGTATACACTGTACCTATAAAAATACCAGCTTTTGCATCGAGAAAGTCGGGTACATAGTTTTATGGCTTTGTTATTTTTCAGTCTTTCTCATTTTGCAGCAATATTAAATGAGGTATCGGGTCCTTAAGCTTCTGTCGTCATTACTTAAGTCAGATTAGTAAAATTTTAATATTCTAAATGTAACCCCACATTTGTGTTTTTGATTATCATCACAGAACTAATCTAGTCTATTAGTTCCTGGTGCACAATTGTAGGTATCGCCAACGGTAATATTTTATAGATGTATTCACTTTTTTTATGCAGTTTGTCTTTGAATTGTTTACAAAAATTAACAGAAGCTGGTTACATCTCTAGAAGAGAACAATTGCTGGAACAAGGTGTCAAATATGACTCCATCTCAGACAAGCTTAAAGCTGAAGTGTCAGCTGATTGTTATTCTAATAATCTTGGTATGTAGTTTATTGATTTGCTCCTAACGGGAGACATTTGTCTGTTTCATTTTTGTGTTGACAGGGGGAGAAGAATGCCGGCTTTGACGTGCTCTACCACAATATGAAGCACGGCCAGCTGGCAACCAAGGAGCTCGCCGAGTTTGTCAGAGAAAGGTAAGGATTGTGTGTATTTGTGAACATGCGTGTGGGAGGAGGCGCGAGCGATGGCGCTTTGGTGGACAAAATCTACTTTCTCAACTCGTACTGCATATTTGGAGAGGAAGCCAGAAGGCGGTGCCAGGGTGGAGTGAAATGCTGGGAGATGATAAATGAATTGTGCAGGAGTTTGTTTTTCTCGGCGTGTCTGACACGGTGCCAGTGATTTTTGCATTTTCAAAGTGCTGTCATCAGAAGCAGTCAAACATGTGTTACTTTGCTAAAACTGGTTAAGTGGGCTCGGTCCACTCTGACCCCTGACGCCTGTCCTCACTACTATGATACTTTTGAAATGCTCAATCTGGGAAGTCTGAACACCGTGTTTGGATGATGTCTGAGCGCCTGCAGTGGACACATGTGTCTGGTTTTACATGTGCCAGCTGCTGGATTTAACTTCTCTGGGTTTCATCATCTGAGCTAATCACCTCCTCCACAGTCGGTGCTTTGCTTCTGTAACTAAACTCAGCAGGCCTGTCAAACTCAAGATATTTCTGTGTTTGGCAAATAAATTAAATGTGTAAAGAAGAGATTAAACTTTGTGTTTATCTACTGTCCGTATCAGTCTCTCACTTGTAGCTCCAGTTTCCAACAGAACACTCAAATTGCAACGGCGTATGAGAAATATGAATTTTGAAAACTTGCCACAATAAAATTAATGTTATTTAAATGACTTTCTGAACGTATGATTTGAATCAAGCTGTTTGTCTAGAACAGATGTGTCAACAACATGATAGTTCAGTTGCCCACTGTGATCTCAATTGGACTGACCTGAAATTATATAATGAAAAAAAACCCGATAATACACAATAACCTGTTAATAAAAACTACTTTAAAGTTTTCTCTTACCTTCAGCACTGAGGAAAAAAACCAATACCATCCCGAATTATTCACATTTAATGCACTTTCTCTAAAATAAGCACATGAAATTTTTTTGAGGAAAAACAAAAGTGCAATCAGAAATCCTGTCGCTTGTCAGGCTGCAGAAATTCCTGCACCCTTTATCATGCATGTTTTCACAAACTCATCCTCATTTTATGTCTTTGTTGATAATGCTATTTAACTACCAATAACTAGCGCTGACCTCTCAGCTACAAGCATTGCTGCCATCTGCTGTTCAGTTCTGTCTCAGTGATGTGCCATGATCTCCACTCCTAATGAGACAAATCAGGACTAGTTGTTAATTTCTCAAAATAAAAAAACAACACAGCGAACAAAGTCTTCTATGAGTCTGATAAAAATTATTTGCACATTTGACACCTGCTCTAGAAGCGTGGCCCACATTTTTATCTACTTGTGAACATTTGTTCTGGTGCAGCGCCGGTGACGCTTTGATTGTTGCATCAGTTTCTGCTGCATTGGTTGTTAGCAGGTCGTAGCAGCGGTCTCATTGTGCATGGATAATGAGACGTCCGTCTTGTCTGACACGGGCAGAGGATTATCTCACGCTGTGGTCTGCGAACCCCTCTCACTGATTTCTAACCTCTGTCAACTAGAACCCCCGTGTAATTGCCTGCTTGTCATCCGAGACAGATAGAAACTGCACGCAGATGGCTGCGCTGTTTAAAATACTATGATATGCTACTTTGAATGTGGAAGAAATGTCGTACAACTACTGAAAAATACGCAGATGAATCTTTTTTTATTTAGTAGCACAGTTTTCATAATTTAAAAAAACCCCATCAAGCCCGAGGATACAGATCAGGCGTGCTTACAGAACACATGATCGTTTAATTAACTGGGTTGAATGAATTGCTCAATTAATGTGAAGCAGTTCTGATTGACAACGATCCTCCAGAATTTCACTGACGGTGCAACCCAGCTTTTTGTCCTCCACACAATGTTGTATGTACAATTAAGAAGGTGTAAGGTGTGTTACTGCATCTTAAACGCCAAGAGTTCCTTGTTGGGTAACTGTACTTTCAATTGTATGTCTCGGTTATTGTTTTGTTAATGTGACAAATTAGCTGAGCTATCAGTGCTGTGTGAGTCAGTGCCATGCGTTTGATTTACTTCCATTATTTGGAGCAAGATGCTCTGTAATCTTGACGCTCGCAGTTGTTCAAAACTAATTTCTGATCAAATGACAATGTGAAGGAGCAGCAACTAAACAGCAAAAGGAAATACCAACAGACACGTCTTATCGAGTTAAGCTTTTGTTTTTATGAGTATGCTAATTCGTCAGGAGGACTGGATACAGGAAGACGTAACACACGGTTCTCCATCCTTAGCAAATCCTTCGAATAACATTTGTCAGAAATATTTCTGCTGAGAACATTAACATTAGCTGGCTGGACATGAAAAGCCTGGTTTTGTCTCTGTCCAAACGAATTGTTTGTTTTTTGTGTGAGTAAATGTGCAGAGCGATCAGAACGGCGACTTGACAGGCATGACTGCGCCGTGTGTAATTGTGCTGGTCAGTTATACACATGTCCTCTAAACTGGTCAGTTTGTTGCTCTAATTTGTGATTAGCCGGAGGGGGGGGAGTAATGAGTTTCCCACAGGAGTTCATGGTCTCATAAGCTCAATGTTAACACACACATACTGCTCTGTCAGAGCCGTGCTATAATCTGGATATTGATTCAGAGTGCCGGTGCACATTCCTCTTCGAGGGAAATTGACTTATCTACTTGGACAGCAGCAGACAACAAATCAGCAGTAAGGAAATGAAACGGAGACATTGTGGTGAAAATAGTGTGATCCTGCAGGACAGAGGGAAGGCAATTGTGTTGATAAATATCTTCAGCTCTTCCCTTCTCTCCTCTCTCACTGCCTAAGAGGTCGATTTGATTTAAGAGAGTATGAAACGCTCTGCTTAAAGGAAAGTAGCAACTCTTCAGCAACATTCTTAAGGTTTCTCACGTTCACCAGCTTCACCATGTTGCTCCTTAAGGAAGACACGCTGCACATCCACATGTTGGAGTAGGAAGATGGAGAGTGTAAATATAACATCCAGTTGTTTCAACACACAGGGAATAAACACCATAAACATCTGTAATTGAATCAAGTCGCTGGTGAATAAAATAGCGATGTGCCTATGTGTAATAAGTTAAAATTCAGTTGGTAGAACAAAAATGTTCGATACTTAGGCTTCCCTTATATAAGTTCATGTTTTTATTCATACATCTTGAATCCTACTTTTGCTATGTCAATGATCTTACACATAATTTAGGTTTTGTACTAATTTACTTTTTTAATAGGAGTTTTATTCAGTATCAAAACAATCTATTAACTAATTTGAATGCTGCTTCCTGTTTCTTTCATTAACTCCTGTTGTGTACCTAACAAATATAGTCTGGTGTGCTTCTATTACAAGCATGGAGACAGTGGAAGTGCGACTTTTTTGAAATGCTGCTACTGCACATGTGCACCATGGCCATAGGAAATAGTTATTTTGCACATGTATAAGTAGATCGATAATAACAACAATGACGGACTAAACAGTGGCGTGACTCCCAGTTTATTTTCTCCTGGATCGTGGTAGATTTTTTAACTTGACAATTAATAGTAAACCAACTTTGTCTTCCGTTCATACAAATGTCCCTGTACTCACCAGTGTTAATATTCATAGCTGTTGTTGTCTGCGTGCGTCTGTGTGTTGTTTTGCTGCAAAAACCACCAACATAGCCAACTTGTGGCCCAACATGTTACCTACATCGTTTTCAGTGTTTCTGCCGTTTCAATGTAAACATGCATCATTTTCAAAACGTTGCTGTGTAAACGCAAAAGTTTTCCCGAAACGAAAATGCAACAATGATGCAATGCCGTGTAAACAAGACCTGAGATCCCTCTGTGGGTGTTTAACAAATTAGTAGCTTACAAAGCTTATAAGGACATTATGACTTTAAAACCAAATTATGCACCAGTTGTTAGTTATCTGCCCATGTGATTTTAAGATAACAAAAACTCTGCACCATTGTTTTTCATGACTAGTAGAGAAATGCAATTAGGGGTGTGAGAAAATGCTGACAACACTGTATAGACTAGAGTTTTAATTCATAATTTTAAATTATATCAGTTGTTTCTTCATGGGAGCAAAGCGAAGCTTGACTTACAGTCTCATTAACATAGAAACTAGAAGAAAGAACTTCGGATAAATCACAAGCCCTACCATTAAAAAAAAAAAAAATCACTTTGACAGTAAATTATTCAAAAGTAGTCACTTTTTTTTCTTTATCCAAGCTTTAAACTGAGCAAAGTTTTAAAGTCTCATTTATACCTTCATTTTCTCTTCTTGGTCTGTGACAGACTGTATGTGGATGATTAAACTACTGTCATTCCCCAGCACATTTAGAATGAGGGTCACTTTATTTTACTTTATTATTTTTCTTCTATAAAGACAGTCTTTTTATGGTGAAAACAACCAAAAAAATCCAATCACAAATCGATGAGAATCGGTGTGGCCCAAAAAATACACAATGTAAAAACTTATAACAGAGCACAACATCAGCATCTCTACTACCGCAAATTAAATTGTGTTCTTGTCCCTGCGCAGACGGTTAATAAAGTTTTACAGTAGGCCTTGCGAAACAGGTCTAGTTATCATTTATATGTGGCTATTTGCAGCATTAACTAAGGACTAATAAAAATCAATCTTCACCTTGCAGCCACCGACTCGGGTGGTTGGTGCCGGGTATTCAGGCTGGATAGAGAACATAACATATGAGGCAATTAGGAGAGGGAGTGGCATTGTGTGAAAGTGTTATTGGAGTACATGATGTTTACGAGGCTGGAGGCTATTTAGGAGACTTTGCATATCAGTTACACTACATCTGTCTTCTGGTTGCGCCGGTGGTGACTGAGACTTCAGCAAACAAACAATTCCTCTTTCACACGTGCCTGCAGTACATATACAGTATGTGCATCGTCATATAAAAATAGATTTCACACTCAGCTCTTCTTCGTGGTCCTTTATGTCAGGTTTCAGGGACAAACACAGAAAGCACACCTGAGTTTGTGGACAAACATAAACCGCAAAAAAAAAAAAAAAGTGTCCCAAAACTAATCCAATAAAGAACTGGCAGAGAACAGCAATGTACAAGGTCAGAGATAATAGGAGGCACACACACCAGGGTTTATCAGATGGTCACACAGCAGGAGTTCAAAAGACAGACCAACAGAGACATAATAACAGGGCAGGAGGAGTGAGGTCCTGATAAGGCACAGGTGGAAAGCGAGCAATCACATGTGTCTCACAGAGGGCGGAGCAACCAGACACCTGAAATAAAGAGAAAACTGAACTGAGGCAAACATTGAACATGAAACCAGGCAAGATTAAAACCGAGTATAACTAGACAACGAACTGGATGTTCAAATACAATAATCTGATATGAGTAATAGACACGACAGACTAAAGGCATTGACATGACAAGACAAGAACTAGAAATGTACTTGACAGACACAGGACCATATGACAAGACATTAAAAAAAAAAAAGACCAGGCCCCACATTGTGGAAAATAAAGCATGAAAACACAAAATCACTCAGAATACATAACAAAACATCAGGTTTGAACTTGTGTCTTTGTCTGTATTTGCAGGGCTGCTATCGAGGAGACTTACTCCAAGTCAATGAGCAAACTCTCTAAAATGGCCAGCAATGGGAGCCCACAGGGGTGAGTATAACAGCTCAGCAAAAAGTCCAGCCTCACAGGAGAAAGTGTAAGCTTTTCTGAAAGTGTCATATGTGTTATGTGCACATGAGTTATATGGAGTGCATTACCCGATACCCATCCATCCATCCATCTTCTATCCCACTTATCCTGTTCAGGGTCGCGGGGCGCTGGAGCCAATCCCAGCTAACTTTGTGTGAGGGCAGGATTCACCTTGGACAGGTCGCCAGTCTACCGCAGGGAGAAACACAGAGAGACAAACAAACACACACACTCACATTCACACCGTTGAGCGTCACCAATCCACCTCACAAAACCCAGGCACACATGAGAAGAACATGTAGATGCCACATAGAAAGACACCCGGGCAGTATTTGAGCCCAGGACCTTCTCGCTGTGAGGCGAGAGTGCTAACCACCCTCACCAGATATCATAATCTATGATCAATGCTGCCATTTGATCCATATGGTTTCGAACATATACGTCTACATCATGATTATGATAACGATGTTCCATCACTTATAAAGTATCGAGGAAGAAAGAGAGAAACCCTTGCAGCAGTTTGATCTACAGTAGCTTGTCAGTTGGATCAGAAAGTAGACGGGCTGCATTAAACTTCTATAGATCGATTTTTCATCCTTAAAGACATCATCATCTTTCACATTTATGAAAAGGCAACAGCAAGTGAAGAAAATGTGTTTTCTGCTTTTATCAGTGTGAAGTTATGCAAGTAGGACAATTTAATGCTGAATGCACCAATTTTGGAATATTTCCCGGAATAATTATCTTAGATTGGATGTTTGTCAATACATTTTCTTTAATTATTTAAATTTTCTGATACAAAGGTGGGTTTATTAATGCTGTTTAATTGGTAGTTATTTGACTTTTTTGATCTTTCACAAATTGGAATATCTATTTTTTATGATATTTTGGGATGTGGGTCAGTGTGAAGATTAAGAGGCTCCCTTTAATAAATATTTAATTGTGTTTAAATGTTTGATATTGTTTGTCAATCTAGAGGCCTCTGTTCATTTCACACAGAATATCCCGCTTCAAACTCTCCCCAAGACTTGTAGCGGTTACTAAAATAGAGGTGTCATTCTGTGTCTGTAGAGGTTTTTCTTCATATTGTCTTGGTTATCATTTTGAAGACATGTCCACAGAGTGACATTAGGTTAAACTTTGAACTAAATCAAAACTGAGCGGTCTCGTGTGTGTTTTGCAGGACTTTTGCCCCCATGTGGGATGTGTTCAGGGTGTCTTCAGACAAACTGGCCCTCTGCCACCTGGAGCTGATGAAAAAAATGAACGATCTCATCCGGGACATCAACAAGTACGGAGACGAGCAGGTCAAAATTCATCGCAAGGTGCGTGTCTGCGCTGAAGGGACAGATTCGACCCCTCTCCCAGCAGGCTGATGTCTTTTCTTTTCAGACACGATGAACCAAGTTGTGTTATTCATCGGATTGCCCTGCGTCAAGTCTCTGTCACCCTGATCCAATTTAACCTACTGAAAATCGAATTACTGGCCTGTCCTTCATGGCACCCTGAGGTTGCCCCTGAAGTATTAAGAGCCTTGATGATTTACACAGTTCTGCATGCGTGTTATTTTGTGTCACTCAGACGAAGGAGGAGATGGTGGGGACGGTGGAGGCGGTGCAGGCGTTGCAGGTTCACAGCGGTCACCTTCAGAAGTCGAAGGAGGGCTACCACACTAAGTGTATGGAGCTGGACCGGCTCAGGAAGGAGGGAGCACCGCAGAAAGAAGTGGAGAAGGTCATACACAACTTTTGTTTCTAATTTTCTTGGGTTTTGAGGGTCTGGAAGGATATCATACTAACCTGCACATATCCATCGATCCTCGATACCACTTTATTCTACTTAGTGTCCTGTGTACGTCCTGGACATGTCGCCAGTACAGGTGTGTATGTGTGTGCAGGCTAAACTACGTTCATGTTCACTGCTTATGCAGCTTATTGTCATAAATTAACTTCAAGCATAGGTCTTTTGACTCTGGGAGGAAAATAAAGACTCGAAGCAAGCATGCACAGGACGAACATGCAAGCTCTGTACAGAAATCAATCAGGGACCTTATCACTTTGCAAAAGTACCAACCATTACATCGTTGTGCTGCCCTGCAAACGTATAAAACTCCATAAATATGTTTTGATCTTCTTCAGGTCATCTGATGGGTTTCCAACAATCGTCTAAGACTCTATGTCATACTGCTGATTACGATTGAACAATTCAAAATCTGTAAGCACCATATACCACCAATAGTTTTTATAAAAAACAGAAATACACATTGTTCTCGTGACATCATGAGCGTTGAAATTATTTTGATCATGATTTTTCTAGCATAATTTGCTGTTCATTGAACAGCTGAGACAATGAAGATAAGATTAGGAAGATAAGGAAATTATTCAGCATATTTTAATCCTGATATACTGGATTCTTTGAGCCTCTATATTAACCAACTAAAAAAAAAAAAGGCAAAGTTCGGCAAAGTGTTGGAGTACCTGGGAACTACAGTAACTACCTGAAATATTAGACCTAATAAGGATTTTTTAGTTCATTGCTGTGGATGTAATTTTAATTTATGATATAATCTGTATATGTACTGTGCTGGAGGGTTTAACATTTTTTTTTATAAATTTAAAGAAACTTTAAAAAGATTTTTATAAAAAAAATAGTAGTTTCTTTGAGCTTATAGGTGATCCTGTTAAAAATATCTAACCAGCAGCGTCAATTGAGTTTAATTGTTCAGCCAAAATTGAGATGTTCAAGAAGCTGCAGTCAATTTTTCAGTTCTTGAACTTTCTGTTAAATCACTGGGTCATTGCAGGTTCATAAGTGTATTTTATTGTTGAGATAAACAGAAAATCTATAGTTTAATTTTGTCTGTAACAAAATAATCTGGTATGATATGTTTTCTTCTTCTGACTGTGCAGTGGTCAAAACAGTCGTCCCAATTGATTAAATTTGGTCTGAAAGTATTGAAAGCCGCATTAATGCTGACTGACTGTTAAGTGGTTTAACAAGCAGCGGTTGGTCTCTTTCACTTCTCCAGTTTTCTTTTTTATACTGTGAACGACACTCAGCAGCTTGCAGACTCTCCTCTCCTTTTCTTTTTTTCCTTTTTTTCTCGCTAGGCGGAGCTGAAGTCTAAGAAAGCGGCAGAGTCGTTTGCGTTGTGCATTGAGAAGTACAACCGCGTGGGAGGAGAGTTTGAACACAAGATGAGCGAGTCTGCGCAGGTCAGCTCCTTCTTCGTCACATTCAAGGGCCACTTTTTGCTCGTACCTCCCAAACTCCGATATGTGTGTCTTTGTATGTTTCCCCCTTTCATCTTTCTCTGAATCTCCGTGTTCTGCAGCCTCCCGCCAAACTAGGACTTTCGCTTATCCTTTCATTTATTATCCTACATCATGCTTTCTCCAAAAAAGGGAAAACTCACCCCCGACTCCTAAACACCCACCCACTTACACACACATCCTGCTCATTACCTTTTATCACTGCCCCCACACTTCCATGGTTACGGCTGCTGTTTCCATGGAGATCCTCAACAAACCCCAATGACTGCCTCTGGGTTTTACATTTGAAATGATGGCAGGAGTCCTTGTGACCAATTATCTCTTGTAATAGCTTTGAAGGGAAAGGTCTGGTAGTAATTATGAAGGGGGTACCTGGGAGCACAGCGTGGGTCAGAGGATCAAAGGCTGAAGAACAAAAAGGAAAAGAGGGAGGTGCTTTTTATAACGCATTCACACCTAAAATTAAACTCATTTTGAATGGAACCAAGGGGGAATGAAACTCGCACTGTTGCTTTTTTGCAGTTCTGTTGTGGTTCTCTGTGGTGAACCCTGGAGCCGTAGGACGGGGCAGATGGATTTAGAAGAGGCCTGCTGAAATCTTAACAGCAGTGGAGAGGAGAGCAAGGAGTGTTTTACCATTTGCTCCTCTTGCCCAGATTTTGGCTGAATAATTTGAGAGAAAGAACTGGCAACACTGGTGCTCATAAGCTCACTTCGCTCACAACAGCCAAGGCCACTATATCAAGACAATTCCCTTGAAGCAGACGGTGACAAATGAGCTCGCAGAATTCATCGCAGGATCAAAGTTAAATACTAAATCCTCTCAAATTATTGCTGGTTTAATGACCTGGCAAATGCAGGGCTTCTTCTGCTGGCTGACTTCCTCTTTGCAGCTCAGCCCTCTTTAAAAGGCTATTTTCTTTTTATTGTTCATTATTGTAATAGCTTGAGTTTGAAGTTTCAGTTTCAATGCGCCTTACTCGATCATCTAAAAGCACCTGATAGTCATAACATCACCAGAAGAGAAAGGCACAATAACAAAAGATACAATTAAACAATCTCACAATATTCGAATAGATAATAGAATTAAATAAAACCACCAAATTTAAATTTATGTTTAAATGTATGGTGTATTTTTTTTATTTATTTTTTTTAACCAGGACTATTAAAAAAAAAAAAAAGAAAACCTCTTTGGAAGTGACTTTGTTTGCCATGAGATGAAAATCTCTCGTATGCAACTGTGGAACGAAATGCTTTCATTATATTTATATTGTTTCGATTATTTAAATGGAATTAAAAAAAGTCAGTAACTGTCAATGGGCTTTGATTTACAAAGCCATCGTAGATTTTTACAGATCATGAGGTACCGGTATGTCTTGTGCTTTTTTTTTTTTTTTTTTTAAGAATACTTTTTTCCCTCTTGATTTTTGAAAAGAGAACACAATAATTAAGCTAAAAATTTTGCATAAATGTAAAGAACGTGAAGATGCTGGCTTTATATCAAGGCTCATGGGCCTTATGTTTGATACCCCTACTTTAGATGAAACACTTTAGGTATGACAACACTTTCCAAAGCTGAGTTATTGAGCAATAACCAAATCAAACATTCCTTCTTCCAAAGAATTGATGTGCCAACAGAAAGGGGGACACCTTGCCATTAAAAAAAACTGAGTTATCAGCACAAATATTAAGGCGTTTACAATCAAAACTATCAACTGACTTCCCTTCTACGCAAATCGAAATGCTTTTTTAAATTTTTTTTATTCCCAACTACACATACAGGATATAAGAAAAGCCTGGCTAGTTTGACATTGTTGAATTGTTACAGAGTGCCTCATTAGAACACACTTGTACACTGTGCTCCACTGTATTGAGATCTACATTCCCCACTCAGGGTTTGGACAGTTTCAGCTTCCCAGATGTTCATGAATGCACTGAAAACATGTTTGTCATGAGGGTTTTGGTTTATCGTTTGGCTGTGAAGCTTCTGCTCCTGAGTGTTGGCGGGACTTCTGTTTTGATACCGGCTGATTTCATGTGATGTGTTAAGTAAACACAGAACAGAATTGTTTGCCATTGTTTGGAATTATTTGCCAAAAAAGAAAAATCTGATTTTGTTTGTTTTCTGTGTGTGTGTGTGACTATTTGGAACCTGCGTTTGTGTGAGCAGAGGTTTCAGGAAATTGAGGAGACTCATCTGCGTCACACGAAACAGCTCATCAAAGGATACTCTCACTCCATCGAGGACACCCACGTCCAGGTTGGACAGGTATGTAGTGACATTGAAATTCTTCTATTGTAATCAAATCAAAAAAAAAGTCAGCATATCTTCATTGTTAACTTTTCATAATTCACTTTTAACATCAGAAATACATGCAATTTGTCTTTCAAAGTTGATTTATTCTCGCTAAAGTAGAAGTTACTGAATCGTATTGTTTCGAGACTCAGGTTTTTACAAACTATTGGCAGTATGTGTGAGATGACTACATTGTAATTGACATATAACTTCACAATATGTACCATAAACACCCTAACTGTCCAACCTGGGCAGGACCAAGGATGAAGTCTTTTAACAATATTACACCTCCAACTGTACCGGATTAGGACGTTGAGGTAGCAGTACCCTGATGGGTCAGTTTAGAGGGGGACAGTAAATTTGAGAGATCAGCAGGGCAGAGAACGATAAACAAATTATAATCAAAGTTTAGAAGTTTTTAGCTGTATTAGAAATGCATGCAGAATGACGACATAAAGGAGAAAACACATACAACAATCGTACACAGAAAAGCATACTGGATGTACTTCAGGCAAATTAAAAGGCAAATAATTTAAGTGACGATAATATTACATGGCGTAGAACTCAGTTCTAGAAACTACAAATTAAAAGCGTGTCTCACACAACTTTTAAGATGAACACAGTGAATCCTAAATACATTTCTCGGATTTCTTCCTTTGCAGGTTCACGAGGAATTCAAACAGAATGTGGAAAACATTGGCATCGATAACCTCATTCAGAAATTTGCTGAACTGAAGGGCACCGGCAAAGACAGGCCAGGTACTGCGAGGCAACCTGGGTGGAATCCAGGACAGGTCCTATTAGAAACATTGAACTTCAAGTTACTCATTCACCATCATGAGCAGTATTGAGAACAATTAATGATGTAAAACTTTGACTGTCTGTTTGGATATTGTGTGGTTCTTTCCGTTAAACTGCATGTTGTCTGCAGCTCTGGTTGGATTTGAGGAGTACATGACAGCTTTGGCTCCGGAGGGTGGGAAAAAGAGTCGTGCTAAAGCCTTCAGGATCCCTGGCCTCGGCAAACGAGATAAAGAACCGGACTCTACGTGAGAACACGCACACACACACACACACACACACACACACACACACACACACACACACACACACACACACACACACACACACACACACACACACACACACACGCAGATCTGCAGTCAGTGTACATGTGTTATTTCAATACAATGAAAACAATTCCTGTGTGTTTCTGCATTTGCAGGGATTCAGCTGTGACAGAAGCTCTGGTGAGTGTCTGATGAAATTCACACCCAAGTGCTGAAGCTCAAGAAGTCATCTACTAAATGTTCGACCGTCTTCCTCAAGTCTACAGATATGATATCCCAGTGGAGTGAGAGTTTAGCACGTTTGTACTTCATGTACACTGAGTGTTGGGAGTGATATGGGGAAACTAGTGCATGCGTAGGTTTGTGTCATTGTGGGTCATGAGTGTGTGATATTGACGTGACTGATGGTGTGGGGTTTCCCAGGTTTATTCTGGTACTTCTGAGAAGAGGTTTCTGACATTATAGGCAGCCGGGGGGGGGGGGGGGGGGGGGGGGGGGGTGCGTAGCTCCACATTAGTGCGTGCGTGCATGCAGTGCATGTTAGGGAATTTGCTGGCCTGTGCATGAGTGTTGTCAAAGAGTGATGTGTGTCTGTGTGTCTGGCGGCTTCCAGAAAGCATTTAACGGTCTGATGCAAAAGCGGAGAGTAAATTGCAGAGTTGCTGGTGTTGCTATGTTACACTTCATGGGCATCAGGCTCCTGACTGCAGCGTGACAGGTAGAAGTAATATTAGCAGAGGGAACTTCAAAACATGTTGCATAAGATCTGAGGTTAGAGTCCACGCACAACACACAAATGTAAAGTATTCAGGTATGCTTTGTTAATTCCTTTTTGATCTTCCTGCAGAACAGTTTCTTTTGTCCCTCGTGTACTTGAGTGCATTCCTTATATCCGCATTCAAGAGATTGTGTTTTTTCAATTTTCTATGCCACTCTTGATTTGAAGAAGCTCAAGTATCTTTTGCGCAAAGTCTGATCTCGAGGTGAGCTGCAGATCCTCATGTACTGTGGTTGATACACCGCGTGCACAATACGTAAATACTACATATAAGAACAGACAATTTGTTTTATAGCTTCAAAAGTGGAAAACAAAAATGTTTAATTTATCTGAAATTTATCGGGCAACCAGGCTCGGAAGCAAAATGTATAAAAACTTCAAATGTATTTACTTTTTTCTCTTATGGGACCTCAAGAATTTGTTGTGGCTTTTGTTTAAGTCCCTATGTCAGTGATGAAGTTGTCACTTTAGCACTGTTTGTGTGTTAGTTGGTCAGCAGCTTATTGCAGTTCTTGAAGATGTTAGCTGATCACCTCCAGGCTTTGTAATCAAAACCAAATACAAGTCCAATTCCCAAAGCGTTGGAAAGCTGTGTTAAGAAGAAGAGAAGATGTGTTAAAGCGACCATGTATAACATAAAAACATGTTTAAACTGAGACATTTTACCATTTGATCTACAATATTATCAAATGTTGAATTTGATGGCCACAGCACACCTCCGAAGGATACAAGGAATGGCTTTAAAGGTAATTGGCACAAACAACTGGAGGTGCGACCACCCATTAGACCAACTGGCAACAGGTCAGTAACGTCACTGGATATAAATGGAGCATGAGACGAGATTCACCATTATGTGACAAACTGCCTTTAAGAACTGAGGAGCCATTTTCAGAAGAAAACTATAAGACTTTGCTGACTGTTAAGATCCCATGATCTACACAGGGTTTATTAACTTCAAAAAGATTCAGAGAAACGGGTGTAAGTTCAGTGCAACAAGAACAAGGCTGATGGTCAAAACTGGATGCTCGCGATCTTCAGTCCATGAAATCTCAGAAATTTAACTAAATGGGAAAAATTGTTCTTTGGTTGAATGAATCACTAATTAAAATTCCTGTGGAAACCAAGAACGGCATGTCCTGCAGACTAAAGATCAGAAATACCACCCAGCTAGTTATCAGCAGATGTTTTAAAAGCCAGCGTCTTTTGATGTTACGGAGTTGCATTAGTGTACAGTTTTACGCATCAAGACAGCATCTTTTTCTGGTAATGAGCTGCATATTTCAGTAAGGTGACGTTAAACCACATCAACCAACAGCATGGCTTCACGATAGACGAGTCCAGGTACTAAACCAGTCTGCAGTCCACAAAGATCGCTAGTACAAAACATTTGACGTATCATGAAACAAAATAATCCCAAGAATCTTACAGCATCCCCAAAACTGAAACAACTGCACTTCTAGATGTTTCCAGGCATTGGTAAAAGAAGAAGAGATGCCAGACAATGATAAATGTTCTTAACTTTTTTGAAATGTGTGGTCGCCGTCAAATTCAAAAGGAAATAATATTTTCCATATAAAATGTCAACATCTGACATGCAGTTGTGATTAAAGTGGCTTTTTGTTATAAAGGGACTTCATCAACATGTCAACATGACCCTGCAGAACCTTTTACTGACATCATGGGTAATGTAATCCTTAAAAATCCAAAGTCAGTCTATGAATAACTGCTCTCACACTGGTTAGGCTTTTTAATGGCTTTCTCTGTGCGTTATTTCTGTCTCCAGTGTCGAGCATATGAATTTGAATCATGTTGAATGTGCACTTGTAGCTTCAGCAAACAACTTCAGTTATCCTCCCGGTAATGACATGTTGATTGCACAACACTGGTTCTCATGTCGCCACAGACAGTGCAAGTTTATTTACTCTCACTCTCGGTAGTGCAGACAAAATAAAGTACTGAGATGCACGGTATGACAAAGCACCTCTCTGTGGCAGATACGCACCGTTTGTCAGTGTGTTGCTGACCCAGCGGGTGTCTGCCTGCTTCTCCTTCTCATCTGTGTGTGCACAGAATTCACCCTTGGAAGTGGACGATGAGGGATTCGTCATCCGTGCCGACAGCACTCAAAATGATATCCTTTTTTTCTGCTTGTGCATCTTCACTCTGGACACCACATCATGTCTTTTTTTTTTTTTTACATCAATAAATCCATACAGCCATCTACATACAAACATGTGCAGTCATCGGACCACTTCATTGTGTCTCCTGATGAAAACGGTCTTATTAATTCTGATAGCTGACAAAAGAAACAAAAAACATCATTGATGTATTTATTAAGCTCGCAGAAAGACTCCAGCCCTGTCGTATAGATTATCTGTTCCAATGTAATGTACACCTGCTGGAACATCTTCAATCATTTAGTGGATTGATTACCCATTAGTGCTCAGCCAAGTGAAGACCAAAGCAATCGATCCAATTCATTTTTACACTGAGAAAACCATTTTTCATATCATTCAGCCTTTCATTTTCATCATGTTTTTATCCGAATGTATTCTGACTTTTCCTTTGTTATATCGTTTCTCCACAACCACTGTTTGCGGTCGTCCGTTTA
The DNA here is from genome assembly GCF_963383615.2 of Lipophrys pholis. Taxonomy (NCBI): domain Eukaryota; kingdom Metazoa; phylum Chordata; class Actinopteri; order Blenniiformes; family Blenniidae; genus Lipophrys; species Lipophrys pholis. The sequence goes on along the minus strand of NC_137640.1, from coordinate 18,862,972 downwards.
CCCTACACTAATTCTGTTGGGATATTTAGTTTGTAGAAACTCATATGTTTTATTTTGGGTTTTTTGTCAATAACTGAAAAAAACTAAACATTTCCAAAATACACACACACACACACTGTGCCTTCCATAATGCTGATGGGATGGCAGTTTTTTTTTGTTTTCCAATTGTGTCTTGTTTGTGTAATAAGAGAGACAAGATGTGTTACACGAGGTGTTGCTGAAACTTCCCTTAGCGGGTAAAAAAAAAACATTCAGTGGACAGTGTTTACCAGAGTTTTAAATTTGATATATTTTTGCTTCAATACTCCTTTTCAGATGTGCTGCTTCATAAAAACCTCTAAAGTCCATTATTAGTTTATTAATTAAATCAAGCAAATTAATGCTTTATCAAACTACTTCAGTGCATTACAACCCTTTTATTTATTTTAAATTCTCAACGCCTTTGTTTCACACTTCCCCTTGTCTAACGCAATAATATGGTCTATTTGACGATGGTCAATGCTACTAATACAAAAGGTTTTAAATAAGGCAGATATCATGTAGACATATCACCTGGTGTTGCATTTGTTAGACAAATAGATGCTGAGGCCTAGAATCTCTGAGAGCCTGCTCATGACCTCCGACCAAACAGTGTGGCTGTGTGGACAAAGTCTAGAGGCAAGGAAATAATTGGCAACAGATGTGGGGCATTAAATACAGGTTTCAGTTTGGCTAAAGCCCATGCAGCGTAGTTTGTGATAAGTGTTCAGTGTACAGCTTTCGAGTGAGATGGTTATTTGCTTCTTACCCACGGTGCTGTTCTACACTAGTTACATCTCCTTCGCCTCACTCATCCAGAATATCTTCTTCTCTACCCCACCGCCCCCTCAACCCCCAGCTCAAACCGACAGGATTGACTGGGTGGATGAACACGCCGTTACACAACAACAACAAAAACACATCATTAGTGATGTGTTAACATTTTTCAGGAGCTGCTTTGGCTTTGAAGAGGGCATCACGTTGATGTAGTGGCGAGCACAGTTGCCTGGCAGCATGATGGTCTGGGTTTGTGTGTGGAGTTTGTGATTTTCCTCTGAGTTTTTGTAGTTTTATATGAGGGGCCCTGGCTTTCTTCCTCTCATTAGGTTAATTGGTGACTCTAAACTGGTTGTACATGTGAGTTACTGCATGCTGTCTGTGTTGCAACTTCGACGGACATGCAACCTACTGACGACAGACCACAGTGCTTTTATCTTTTAATCGCCGACTCGCTCACAAATTCTCTGATTTCCTCACTGACTCCCTTCAAATTCATGAAGATGTCACAGACTTCACTGTCATGTGGCAGATGCAAGATTTGACAAATTAAACCTTGTGAGAATGCTGAATAGATTCCAAATAGCCCCCATAAATAGAAGAGAAATGCTTTAAATGGAACTAAATCAGAGGGTCGGAGGTGAGAGGCGGGTTCTGCCAATTTGTCCGCCCAATTGCAGACATTCACAGCCTCATTAACTTCAGAGACGGCCAATTATGAAGATCTCTGTCGCGTTTGTTAGCACAAATGACTAAATGCATCCCCCTCATTAACCGAGGACGGGATTAAGTCAGACTGAAGTGAGACACCTGGCCTCCACCAGCACACGACTGTTAATAGTCAAGTACTTCATCTTCCAATGCGTCAGTTGCTCCAGCAGTAACACTCAGCCAACAGATGAGACAGCAGCTCATCTCGCGTTTGTCTTCCCCTCATTGGGCTTAAATGTTTCACTCAGATTTGACAGTCACTCAGTATAGAGGTGCAGATAAATATGTCCATGTGCGGCAAGGCACAGTCCAGAGGAACAAAGGAAGGTGGTGTCAATTCGTTTGGTAGCGCTGAAGCATTGATCCCTCCGGAGAGACGGCCTCTGAGCCTGTGTGTTTTTTACACATTTGTCTCCTTGTTGCTGCTTTTCTCTCCTGTTTACATAGAAAAAAATTATTGTGAAAAAGAATCTTTTTATATAATTTATTTTAATTCAATCTTTTACTTTGTGAGTGGTTGCTCACGACATATGAGCGCCACACAACAAAAGTCATTGACACTCAACGTTTCTTAGACCTCAAAATCACTATTACACATGACATATCCTGTCAGCAGTTAAAAGGTTTATCAAATCTAATACTGTCAGAGGGGAGAGAAATAGAGCTTTGCAACCATATATACCAGTCATCACATTGGCTTCCAGGATTTTCACAGTGTGACCATCCAATAAGAATCAGGAAACACTGTACTATTGAATAACTGCCAGATACTGAAAGATTGTATCTTCGGAAAAGGGGCAGAAACACTCAAACATTACTCATTATTTGATAATACTACAACTATTAAATTAAAATTAGTCTGCCAAATTAATAGTGAAAGGTTTAACTCATGCTGTTTCAATATATTATTTTTTCCTGGTCAAGAGGGAGAAAAACGTCAAAATATTTTTCTTCAGAAGCTGAAGATTGGGCTTCTCTGGTGTTGTGATTACTCACCATGTACGTACGTATTCTTAAGCAAATTAGCTTTTTAGACAAAATTGCAACAGTTTGATGATTAAACGATAATATAAAGTGTAAAGAGAATAATCCAGGTCTCTGCAACATGCAGCTCCTCAGCCACTCTGTAGTGGTTTCCTGTCCCTTTCACAACTTCCCATGTAAAAACATTTTTAATATTTTGTTTTATTTTTGATTTAGCTTCACCCATGACCCTGCACAGGATTGCAGTATAGAAGATGGATGAAAAAACTAAAATAATGCTCCCATCTATCATAAATGCTGCAGATCCTGAGTTGTCCTATCAAATATATCGACTGAACTCAAGCTTCCTTTCCAAACACGTTGGTTCTTTACCACCGTTTTCAGCACTTGTTCTTCTTGACCTTCCCCTCCCTCCTGTACGCTGCTCTGAGGAAAAAGACAACAACTTCTATTCAAGTGATTCAGACTTTGATGACGAGGAGCCGAAGAAGTTTCACATCCAGATCAGACCGGTGGCCAGCAGCAATCGCAGTAATTCTGTGGCGACGGAGAAGGAGCTGAAGGCCACGGTGGGGGCGTTGACTCTGCCCCCCAACAGAGGAATGCGGCAGCAGGTCGGTTTTCCGGCTCTTCTCATACGCATAGAAAGAGCAAACTCTTCACGTTGAGAAGACGACTCGCCTTTTGAACCCCAGCAAGTTTCACCACCGATTGATTTTAAGTTGGCAGAAACAATGTTGAATCTTGGCGACACACTGCCATTCTGACAGAAATGTTTATTACTTCACAAACTTCCTCAAACCAAATACTACAAACTAAATTACAGCAGCAGATCCAAAAACAATATTAACATCTCATGTTTTATATATTGTGCATATTATATGGATTCTCATTAACATTTTATACATGATTCCAAAGTTTTTGCAGCAACTCAAATCTGTAATAGAACACAGGAAGCACTGGCAATTGACAGTAAAAACTAAATGAGGGTAATGTCCCTCATATTTTTGCTGGTCTGCCCTATTGAACAGCCTCTCTCTCTTTCAGGTTCCGGTGAAGCGGCATCTCTCCAGTAAGTTTAGTGAAATAAGTTGAAATGTTTGTTAAGCGTCTAACAAATCTCTGCTTTTAACGTGAAGCAATGTTGGGTCTCTGCAGGAAACTCGAGTACCGCAGGGGGTCGAACAGATGAAGGTGAAGCGACTTCCCGTAGAGGTGAGTCTGTTTAGAGGCGTAATCCATCAGCATATTTGTAGATATGTTGACTTGAAGCAAATTAATCTGCCACCATTGCTGAGAATTCTGGCTTATCATGAATAAATTCCGTATCTTTGATTTGAGTGAAAACTAATTCAAAATGATTTATCCCTGGAGCGTTTGTGTATATTCATTTCTTTAAGAATTTTCTATGGACTAATATAGAGATGAATTGCTTTGCATGATAATAACTGAACAAATAAGTGAAAATGGATAAAGGTTCAGTTCCGTTTCTACATCAGTCAGAACTACAACACTGAAAACATGTTTACACTGAAGGTTTCACATCACCGTCCCGTTACATTTTGGGGCATCAGTAAATCGATTCATTGCGTTGTTTCTCTAAGCCTCGGGCCTGCTTTAGCCCCATGGTGCCCACTAGACAGCCAATCTCTTCATTGGCTGACCGTGCATGCACGGCATCTCCCTCTGTAAGTCTCAGCCGGCTCTCTGCTCGCGCTTTGCTTGTTTTATTACCTGCGGGTTCGTTAGCTGTCCGTAGGTTTGGCTGGAGTGGGAGGCTGCAACCTGCTGCACTCCCGCTGCTGGCGTCCCCCTCTTAAATCCAGAGGCTGCAGGATTAATGAGCAGCATCTGATTAAAGTGATGACTCTGCAGTGAGAGCTGCAGTGGCTGGAGCTCAATGAGAACAGGCTAATTACTGGCATTTATCACCAGGAAGGTAATGGCCGATGAGGTTTTCCTCAACTGTGCACTCTGAGGAAGAGTCCCTCTTGCTGATTTGAGTTGATGAGGGAACATTGTCTGCGGAGAGTCACTGGATCTCTCTGTGTGAATAATTTTTGCAGATGGAGAGCAGGATGGACTGTGCAGGTCCACCTCCAGTCCCGATCACAGCAGGTAAGACAGCCGTCCTTCGCATCATGTCACCCCCTCATTCATCAGGAACATTTTCTGTATCTTGAATCTCTTTGAATTTTCCCCTCATAATCTCACATCCATCACTGTACACAATTTATTTTTGGCTGTCTGCTAGTTTTCAGTTCTCAGTTTTTTTTTTAAGTTTATCAGCTCATTTTCTTCACTGTTATCTCTTTGGTCTTCGGTTCCTCTTTAGCTCAGAAATTCAATATGAAAACATCTAAAGCCAAAGCCAGTAAGATTGAAGAAAAAACTTAGAAATTATTTTGACAACTAGAAATGTTTAAATTGTAGCTGCTTTTTTATTCTAATTTATGGCTCTCGAAGAGTTATAATGTGTATTATATCCTCTTATAAACTATTTTAAATGTGTCCCATTGAGTGTCTGTTCTCTTTTGTGTAGCGTTATCGCCAAAACAATTATCTTTTTCTTTTCCCAAAATGTTTAACAAGCAGTTTGTCAACCAGCTTTTTCTGTCCTGGTCCTTGTTAGGCTAACACAGGCCGTGGTCCGACATTGGAATCATTGAAGCGTCCAACTGCACTTTTGGATTTTCATTTCACCTGGCACACATTTTGACTCGTCCGTCCAACCAACCACTTGTAGCATAAATGCTACATACGTACCCAGATTCACTTCACTTCACACGTGACGTTAAACTGTGGAACTTAAAACGCTGCGTTACACTGACTTCTCCTGTTAATGACATTGGTGAAAAGGAGGACAAATTCTTTTTTGTTTTTTTCATGCAGTTATGAATTAAAACAACACTGACTACACCTCAGCACTGCCTTTCTTCCTACATTTCATTAAGTTTCCTCTCCTCATACAAACACGTCCTTGTCTCTTGTCTCTTGTCTCTCAGGTTGAGTTCGACAGCGTCGGGCTCAGACAGTCTCTTTGGACCGCCGCTGGAGTTAGCCTTCAAGTCCAAAAGCTTTGACAGTCGGGAGCAACTGAGAGAGCCCACCCCTTTTGGTAATTCTGAATGTAAGGAAGATACACCTTTTGAAAACCTTTTAATATAAATTTGCAAACATTTTTTTCCAAATATATTTTCATAAAATTTTTTGTCATACACTAGAATTTTAGACCTATTTACACCGTATTAGTGCTAATGTTGGTCAATCTCTTACCATATGAGGTTTTCCTCTTTTCCAAAGTCTACTTTTACAATAGAAAACCCAAGGAAGCAATTCAGCTAAAAACTTTTAAATATAACGTTTTTATAATACATTTTTTTACATTAAGTTTTCTGGTTTTTTTTTTTCTTGTAACTCAGCTGATTGACGTTAACTTTCTCCAAATAGCAGTTTTGTAAACGAGCTGCCGGAGCGGCGTGCATTTACACCCAAACCAACATCGTCAGCCCACAAACAAAAGTTTCATTTAATCTAAATTAGATCAAACTATGATAAAACAAGTATGGAAATATAGAATAAGAAAACTATTTGGAATATTAGTAAACCTTGGCATTGTGACTTTAAATCACTGTTGCTTCTCTGGTAAATTATAACAGATTGTCTTTTTCTTTACTTTTAAGAAAACCAAGTAAACAAGTCTTGGACTTGTAGATGCAACTTCCTTTTTTAAGGATGACATTAAAATGAATGTTTTTTATAACCCATGTATCATTTTCTTTAAATCCCACAGTTGTATCTTGCATCCTTTCTTTTCAGATGCTGCTTTCTCTTCCGACTCCTCATCACCAGAGAATGTTGAAGACTCTGGCCTGGACTCGCCGTCCCATCAGCCCCTCGGACCATCCCCAGAGCCGGTCGGCTGGGCTGCGTGGCCCCTGATGTCACAGAGTAAAGATCAGACACAAACGCTGGGTCGACCCATGGACCCTTTCCTCTCCGCATTCCTGGACCCCACCCCTGGACGTGGCTCACATCCACAGGATGACCCCGCCAGCATTTGGTCTGTTGTCTCATCGCGTCCGTCACGTGTCCCGCTGGATATGGACCCCACCTCAGTGCAGTTCCCTGCCTTCTCTCATTCTCTCCGCCCGCCTGAGATGGAGTCGTCTGTGTGGAACTGCAAACACATTCCCCCTGAGGACCCCTTCCTGGCTGCCTTCGAGAGAACTGTCACCCAGGACACGGTGAACCTGTCGGATGCGTGGGCACGCCCGCCCACTCGCCCGGCTCAGCAGGGCAGGGGAATGGAGGTGCGAGCGGACCCGTTCTCCGTCGCTCTCCCTGACGCCAACACACTGCCGACCCCCTCCTCCTCTTCTTCATCCTCCTCCAATCGAAAAGAAAGAGACAGGAAACGAGACCGCAGCCTCCCTCCTCCTGTTTCCTCTGACGATCCGTTTGCGATCACCATGATTGGCAGCCCGACGCACCAATCATCGCTGGCGGCGGCAGCAGCTGGAGGCATCCCCCCACATGGCGGCAGTGGTGGCGGCGGCGGCGGCGGGGGTAGCCCTGCAAACAGCAACAGACTTGGAGTCGATGTTAACTCAAGCTCTTTGCCATCAGCTCACACGAAGAAGGAGCTCACGCACTGGAACTCAGTCCACAACCCGTTCAGTGAAAGCGTTGGCTCCAAATCACAAGAGGCAGGAAAAGTAAAAGTTGAAGGAGGCGGGGAAAGGAGGAAACATCGATCATCAGAGAGTGAGCCGCGCAGGAACGCCCCGCCTCTCACAAGGCATTCAGGGCCACAGGAGGATCTTTGCTTTTCAACAGACAAGGATCAGGACTGCCTGGACCTGAACACTCAGATAACCTGCGGTGTCAGCTCTCGTAAGGGTACAGAGTCCTCCTTTGAAATTTTACTTCCTTGTATCCTCACATACAGGATCGTGAAACACACACTACAGTACAGCATCGCCTGAAACCTCCTGCAACAACTCACAGTTCATTAGAAGTGGCAAACATTCTCCAATTGTTCTGTTCAGTAGAAGTACAGATGTGACCAACGTCAGGCTCTGTAATGTATTCAAAGTTCAAAAAGAAACTGATGTTTGGCTTTTTGATCGCAGACGACATGTTTAATAGATTTTCATTTTTAGAAACTGTATCAATGTTACTGGTGAGATAACTTCTCTCCATTTAACCAGTTTTAGTCAAAGTTAACCTCAACTACACATGTGGGCTGCTGCAGTGCTCAGGGGCTCTTTGGGTCAATGGTCTTTACCTTATTTACCTTTTTATTAGTTTATTTGGACAGAACAGTGCATATTAATGAACGGACCATCTTTTGGTGAGGTTACTGTAAATATGCCGGATTTAGCACAATGCTAATTTCCATCCTTTGTCCCACATAAAACCATACAAGGTTACAAACGTATAAAAACAATACAGTAAAACAACGACAGATGATAAAATAATTCTTCCTGAAAACCTACCGTAAAGTGCAAATATTAAAGTGCTTACTCAGCAGTCTGCCATAGGTAAAGTGCCAATCCCTGGGATTCAAACTTGTGAGCCTCTAATGACCAACTCGTTTCTAAGACATCACTGTCATAAATAAGCCCATCTTTTGATTTTTCTGTGGTATTGTAGAGCTTCTGTGATACATTAGCTGAGCTCTTCGCGCTGTGACAGCCAATATAAAGGCCAGTTCACTTAGTAACACCTGCTGACGACGGTCTCTATTGGAGGTGAAGGAAGGAGATGTTTTGGCAAAATAGGTTTATGAACTGACGGCAGTGAGAAGGAAGACAAACAACAGGCTTGATCAACTTAAGAACAATGCAGACAGAGTCCGCTCAGCAAATTCAACTGTCGCAACAGGCCCATATTAATGTCACGCGTATTTTATCTGGCTGGGAAATGTCGAGTCTCATTTTATGAATCTCATAACCGTATGATGTCGAGGAGCTGCTTTTCTAAATCGGTGTTGCTCATGTTTATTAAACCTTCTGAAAACTGCGAGGTGGTTGACTAAAACAGCCTTACAAGGTTAAAAACTATTGAAAGATTTATTAGGTGAACAGAGAGTGAACAACCAAGGCCTGGTGTCTTATTTATGTAAAACCAAACCAAGAGAAAACCTGTCCCTCATAAATAAACTGCTGAGGGTTCGGAGGAAATACTGAACAAAACCAGTGAGCCAAAGCTGAGGTTCAGCGTTGTAAAGTGTAAATGCTCTGATTCTAACTCGGCTCTTTCAACACTTAATGATTCGTTCTTTAGATTAGAGTTGTGATTTTTTTAATTAAAATTTTTTTTTTTAAAGTCCTCAGTAGGAGGCAGCTTTGACTTTTTAATTACTCAACATGAATCGTTCATCAACAGCGCCCTCATCTCATTAATTCTTCTTTTGTTAGGATTGCATGTGACACTTTCATCGACTTTTTTAAATTTTTTTATTCAAACTTAAAAATTTCGTTAGTTCAGAGCCATGTAGCGTAGCGGTTACAAACCAAGCGTGAACCAGTGAACAGGAGAATATCTCTCAAATCAGACTCATAGCAAAATGAATATCAGTTGTACTGTTTACTGATACAGTTTGAATGGCAGTTGTAAATCACAAATATCCAGTTAATATTGAGTTCTCTACAGATTAAGACACATTTCTATCATTTATTGTCGAACCGTTTTTTTTTTTTTTCACCTTTCAGAAGACCCTCGGTGTTTACAAGAGATGAACCGTGTGGGATTTTGCTTGGCTCTTCCTCACTAGAGAGGCAAATCTCTGAAACATGTTCAGATACCACCGAGATGTAAAATCTTTCAGATATAGCAAACACAAATGGACTGTGGATGCCAGCATGTTTTGGCATCGCGGTGGTGTTTGCCGCTCCTCACTCCTTCTGCCGAGCACAGCCTCACACTGAGTTTAGAGCACGTCTGTGGCTTTGTGGCTCACTGTGCAACTCAAATGGGCCCGGGAGTCACATTTTGTCTCGTGTGTTGTGTCTTTTGAAAGGCTCCAAACATAACTACAGACAGGACACAGCTGAAGTGGCTGCAGCTGCTCCGTCGAGGACGACTCGAGCCAAGAGGTCATCGGGGCGACTGAGTGGCTGCGAGAGAGTGAGTAACAGCTGAGCCAATTGGACGCATTCATACTATCTCTACTCAAAACATAGTCCTTAATGTCGCGATATCGCCAAGATATGATTAGATGGAGCATTGGTAATATTGCCCGTGCGATATGAAGACGGTGCTGATATCAGCGCTTTGTGTTTCAGTCTCGGTCACTGTGTTCCTCCCCTCTGCCGGAGCCCAGCCCCTCCCTCACCTCCTCATCCTCCTCCAGCCCCAGCGAGTGGGGTCCTCAAGCCAGAGACGGTGACTGGGGGGCTCAGAACAGAGCCAACAGCCAGGACAGGACAGGACAAGTCTCACCGCTGCCCTACCAGCACCAGGACCAGCAGAGACCATGTAAGCCTCAGGAGGGCTTGTTCAAGATCATGATTCAGTTTTGTTCTCTATCCGTGAGCACAGGCCTGCAGAGAGGTTGCCGGTTGGATGTTATTGGGGAGACTAAAACTTATTCGAATGTGCCTCGTGACCGTATAGAAAGAATCTGACCAGATTGAGCTCTGAGCACTGTGTCCATATCCCATCATCTTTTTTCTTCATATTGAAAACTTGAAATGTGTTTTAAAGGCTTCGACAGATAATTTAACGAACTCGAAAATTTAACGAACTCGAATGTAAGATCTAGTGTGAGCGACCATGTGATTGTGGAAACCCGAGGCCGTCACGGTTCAGTGGTCCCACCTCTTCAGGACAAGCCCACTAACTGATGTGTAATGATGTGCTGGATAATAAGAGCATGAGTCACAATTACCGTACCGTTGTTCTCCTCAGTGCATCTGTCCAGAGGGCCCAGTCCCATTTCTCTGAGCACGCAGGAGGCCTGGCCGGTCGCAGCGGCCATCACCGAATACATCAACGCCTACTTTAAAGGAGGACAGCACAACCGGTCAGTGCCCTGCTCGTTGATGCGCCTATTCTCCATATTCTCTGTTGTTTATTGAGGAGAGTGAAAAGCCCAACCTTTTATGTCTTGTGTGTGGTTTTCTTCTTTCCTCAGCTGCCTGGTAAAGATCACTGGTGATTTGACGATGTCGTTCCCAGCAGGAATCACCCGTATTTTCACAGCCAACCCCAATGTTCCCGTGCTCAGCTTCAGACTAGTCAACATCTCCCGGATCGATCACTTTCTGCCTAATCAGAAGCTGCTCTTCAGGTCTGCTGCACCTGGCTTTTCCTTTTGCACACAACAGTCCGCTCATTATTTCGTTTTTTGAATCACATTTCAAATTCACTTATAGAAAATCAGATCAATAACATCGATATTTGAATGTCTTTTTCTGCTTTTTATCTGGAATACTGGACAGGAGGAAAAATCTGTCCATCCGTCCAGAGATCATGACTCAGCATTAATGTTTTCAACATACTCCATATTTTATAATATAAGAGAACAAGTTTATAATTTTCTATATTTAGTTTCATGTTGTAGTTCAGTTTTTGTTTGTGCATATGCAGACAGAAAGAATTATACTATGTATGTTTACACTAGTGTTTTTAGGTTTATAGAGCTTATTATGTAGCTGCTTCGAAGGCAATAAACATATGAGCCAAAACTGCTTTATGCATTATGGAAGAAATATCTCGTTTATCAGTGAGGTCTCTGAGGGCAGTGATGAAAACTCACCTGTGTAAATGTTGTGTATGGTTCATAGAAATACAAAGAAGTGGGGAAAATGTTTCTCAGTCTGCCTAAATATTAAATAAGCACCTATCTTATGGGATTGAGATATGTCCAATCGACATATCTTGTCCAGATTTTGGTCACTGTTAAACCAGATGAAGACCCTCACCCCCATGACAACTTTCACATGTGGTTATATTTCAGTATGTTTTTAAGATTTGTTGGCTTGTTACAGGCCGGTCTGACCACCCGCCACAGTTTAGGCACCTGTTACCCAACAGGAGCACATTAGTTGGTAAACTTAGGCTTCTGAAGCCTTAATAGATCTTATTTTATCCCCGATTTAGTTGATATGTGGGATGATACGATATCAAACTCCAAGTATCCAAACTCCGCCATTAATGCGGCTGTGGGATCCTGTGAAGTAAACGTTGATAGTTTATTTGGGTAGCACCAAATACAACACAGTCGTCTCAAGGCACTTTTACAGAGGAAAAACCCAACAACAATTCCACTGGAGCAAGCATAATCGATGGTGAAAAGGATTCAAACGTACTAAGTAATACTAGTAAGATGGACCGAGTGTGTTTGTTTCACGTCTTCATCGTTGTGTCTTGACAGTGATCCGTCTCAGAGTGATCCAGACACCAGAGACTTCTGGTTCAACATGCAGGCACTGCAGCTCTACCTGCAAAGAGAAGCTGAGGTCAACCCCCAGGCCTCGTACTACAACGTCGGCCTGCTCAAGTATCAGGTGAGTTCAAACTCCGGTTCTCTTCCGCTGTGCCCCAGTGTACTGGTTTGTAAACACCGGTCACATGCGCTCTTCCTCAGGTGTCATCTCAGGATCCGGGTCGGGCTCCTCTCCTGCTGTCAGCCGAGTGCCAGCGCAGCGGCACGGTGACCCGGGTGTCCCTGGATTATCACTGCTGCCCCGCCACAGCCCCCTCCACCCAGCTCACCGCCGTGCAGGTGCTGCTGCCGCTGGACCACACCGCCACAGACCTGCAGTGCCAGCCGCCGGCCTCCTGGTGAGCCGCGTCCACCAGATGATGGACTGATACGTTACCGTCATCTGTAGCTGTGGACGACACAATCAGAAGCATAAATCTCATTAAAAAGTCATTAGATAGAAATAATTAAAGTGAGTTTTGGAGAAATTCATCAAATGTTGAGTAATGACTAAAGATGTGGAGTCGAGTCGATTCTTTGTCGGGGTGCAACAATCTGATCAATACGTTTGGTAATGAATAAGTTTAAATCACACAAAAGAAAAACCACAGAAGAGCTTAAAAAGATCGTCTTAATGAAAATAATCTGATGTAGTTTATTATTTTTTATGCAAGATGTATTGTGATCACTTTCCATTAAAACCATTTATTATAATAACGATACCAGTCAATGTGCATCACCTAACAGGTCATTCTAAAATAACATTTTCTCAAACAATAAATCAATCGGTTGGCAGATTCTTGGTTGTTATGATTTATTAGCCAGTCAGTGACATAGATGTTTGGTTATTGTTTTTTACTATTTACAAAACTATTATGAGCGCATCATATAATAAAAACTTTATTCCATCATGTTGACATTTCAATTACTTTTTTTCTGTTTTTCTGATTTAGTTTTTCCGTGGTGGTTTTAGAAATTCTCAGATCATGAAAACTCGTTTTAAGTCTGGTCTTAAAACTCCTTTCTATCACTTGGCTTTTATAAACTGAAACTCTTTGTTGTTTTTGCTCTTTTTCTTCCGACCTCTGTATTTTGTTGTTTATTGTGGTTTTAATGTAAAAGCACTTTGTTTAATGTTTAAAAAAAGTGCTATACAATAGAGTTATTATTATTATTATTAACGAGTTTTTGTTTTCAACAAATTTCTGCTGCAGCGTTCGATTCCCACTGCTGTCAGGCTGCCCACACCGAGGGTCCCTGAGCAAGACCCTCTGAGCACATGAAGTTAAAGTTACTTCTAATGGGACGGGCTAAATGCAGACAAATGACGTTCCCAATGGGATCAGTGAAGGTTTAATTTGTCTGAATAGTTTTATTACCGCTAAACTTGCAGTGGAATCAAATGCCTGTGAAATATGAATGAAGCCTTCCTCTTTGTGCCACTCCACACGTCTGATACTGCAGTTTATATGAAACAAATGTAGATTTTAAAGTGTCAATGATGCAAAGTTCCTGTGATCGTGGTGTTTTTGACCATTCAGTGTAATAATCAAATCATCCGTTTCCCTACAGTGAGCAGACGGTTCTCTGACTTAAATGTTGGATGATGGAGATGAAGGAGCTGCTTTGGCTTCACTCTCCGTTTTATTTTTCTCTGTAGGAACGCTGAAGAGCGACGGCTGCTGTGGAAACTCTCCAATCTCTCCCCGACCAACCACAGCAAAGGTCAGAGCTTTGCTGCGCTTTTTCTTTTTTTTCTCTCTCACATTTATTTATTTATTTATTTTTAAACCTGTCTGCTTATTTCAAACCCTCATTGAAGACGAAAGCTTTGATAAGGAAAAGCTGCGAGGCGAGACGCTCCATACCTGCCTCCCCGTCTCCGCCTGCCTTCTGTCCATTCATTAATTAGCCTCCTCTTTAAAACACTTTGTTTCTCTGTCACCTTCTCATCAGTTTCTCATCGCTACCTCATATCAAGACGACTGTAAGAATGAGTCATTGAGCGTTGTGTGAAGAGATCTCCGTGCTTCACTTCCTTCCCAGAGCCTTTTCATTACCTTTTGAAAGACATATTAGCATTTGAAGACGGCGGCGGCTGTGGGCTTCCTGAGAGACGTGAACAAAATGATTGTGAAGGGAGCTTCTGAATGTCAAACTGACTTTGCCGTGTGCCAAATCAATTGTGGAAATTAGGTTACGACTGTAAAGATGCACAGATGAGACATGATGTGCAGTTGAACGTTTTCTTTGCCGCAAGAGATTGTTTTTATGAACTGGGAATATTTGCGTTTCCTTCTATTAGGAAAAAGGTTCAGTCACTCCTGCGGCTCCTCTGCTTCTCGTATGAGCTGCATTTTTATTCAACATCCGATGACCAGATGATTGCTGGACCGTGGAGAAACCCTGTGTTTGATCAACACTCCTAATTGTTTTGTGTGACCGTCACAGCGTTTGTTGGTTTGTCGGGATTTGGGTTGAAAGTGATTAAAATTCTACAAATTCCAGGTGAATATCTGAGATCCAAGCTCGTTTGAAATTCTTGACCTGAAGGTTTCCTGCTCCTCTGTCTGACAGCTGGTTTCTTCCCACGATTCCATGATTGGATTCTTTATTTCAGGGACTACCTCTGTGTGAGGAGCACAAAACTGTTCAGAGTCCATCAGCCACGGACGGGATCACAACAACTGAAAATGTTTATAGTTTGCTGCTTTATGATTCTGTGTCAAAACACTGAAAGGTCACCATAACTTCGTCTTCTCCTTTGAGAGTCTATTTAATAAGTTTGTCAGGGCGTGTTGGAAACGGAAGTGGCAATGCTTCTTTTGAAGATGATGAAATATACCATGAGAGGGAGCTCACCTGCCACTGGTAGAACAACAATTGGAGAATAAATCCATTCGTGTTCACCTAATCTTCTGACTTTATAGCTTATAAGGTTGCAGACCCCCGGTTCAGGCTTTTATTGAAGCTGTACACAAGCCTCCGGGTCTTTTAAATCCCAGACATGACTCAGCATTTGTAAATATAGCGATTTGAATGTCAGTATGTGCCCCCCTCTGTAGGGAGGAATGGTACAATCCACACATTGATTTCAAATGGTTTATTTCAATTTTACAAAGGCAATTCGGGTGTTATCTTTTGCTCACCCTCCGTTAAGAGACCAGAGGAAGAACTTTGCTTTGCTTGAATGTTTTATTGATAGAAACTATGTGACTGAAATCCACTGACACTGAAGTCCCGTGTTGTTGGTCTAAGTTTCTTCCAATATGAGCAAAACCCTTAAAAATGCTTTGAAGAGTGGCCCTGAGAAAGATGTCAGTAATAAGTGAAACACACCTTAAAGTTTTTTTGACTGCTCATCTAAAGTCGGACAGAATGAGGTGTCACACGGGATAAAAATGTGACATATAAAGTGCTGAAATAATTCACATCAGATATTTTTCATCTGTTGTCTAGTAGGTAAAGTCTATGAATATAGCTTTTAAATTTAAAGGACGTCTCTTTAATGAGTATCTGACAGTATCGAAACTATTTCCAATGATCTTTTATCACTGCTGCTGACTTCCAGCCTGTATCCTTGTGCATGTGTGTGTGTTCTCAGGCTCAGGGACTCTCTGTGCCAGCTGGCAGTGCCTGGAGGTCCCTCGTGGGCCTCCACCCAGCCTGGCTGTGCAGTTTGTGGGCTCCGGGGCCTCGCTGTCGGGCATGGACGTGGAGCTGGTGGGCAGCCGCTACCGAATGTCTCTGGTCAAGAAGAGATTCGCCACAGGTGACTCCAAATCTCAACACCAAGCAAACAAAAGGCTTCAGATGACTTCAGGATCTAAATTTTCATCAAACCCTCTAGAAAAACATTTTGAAGGATAGTGTGTATGAATCCTTTATAACCAAGTAGTTTTCTACATCTGAGTGTGTTTTCAATGTGTTTGACAGGGAAATACATGGCCAGCTGCTCCTTGTGAACGATGTAAAGGCCTGTCAGATTCCCAAAAGACCCGTCGTCAAGGGTTCAGGCAACCTTGCACTTTTCCGTCATCCGAGTGGACGACTCAGCCGAGGAGGGACGACATCGTCGCTCAGCGTTGAAGAACAGTGTGCGCTCACTTCTGACACTCTTTTAGGGCCGAGCCTTTTCTTCTTCTTCCTCTTCTTCTTCATTTCATTATAACTTTGGTCATGTGTTGTACGTTGAGTTTTTCCTGGAGGAAAACCCTCCGTTATGACCCCCAACCTCTCTGTCCACATTGTGCTCTGTGTGCCTTGGTAAGAAGAGAAGGACCATGCTTCATGTCAGAACCGCCTGTGAATAAAGCGAGGAGGGGATAACTTGAGTGAATAATGTCAGCATATTCACTGTTTGGAGAGCAGTTGCCATGGAAAGGAGGCTTTGTGCATTCTGTAAATAATGTATTTCGAGAACATCCTAAAGGATCGAGGGAGTCGTTTTGAGAGCGAAGATCGACGACACGCTAGAGAAAGAATAATGTTTGTAAGTTACGCACTTGTTCCATATCAAGTTTTGTGATGTTAATATTTAATAAAAAGAAATGTTCTCAGACACCTTGATATACACCAATTTATTACACGTGACCGAATACAAAATACATTTGAACTATGTAGTTTATTACAGACCATCATCTGTCCTTGAGCTAGTTAAATTGTAGTCGAGAACAGATTTTTAAAAATACACAAAAATAAGGGTTCAGTATACTTGTAAGAACAAAGTTCAATAAAAAATAATCCTCCGCCAAAAAATCTAAAACAACCTTACAAAACATTTCAAAGTACACATAAAGGATTTTCCCCAAAGCACTTTAAGGCAAATTACTGTGACAGGCACAAGTTACGAAAAGCCTTAAATAACTGAAGATTTCTTCTCGCTACAACAAAAATCATCCAAAGAGGGAAAAGAGGAGGAGGGAGAGGGGGGGGGGGGGGGGGAAACAACCCAGAACCGATTTCCAAACAAAGCTCAAGTCCATCAAATCATATTAGTTCTCATAAATAGAAAGTTTACTTTGACAGTTTAATAGCTTGCTGAGGAGCAGGAGCGATCATTGAATTTAAAACACTGAACAATTGCGATTGGGAACAAAGTCATCACACAGCGGTCTAGATTACACATCAAAGCATTTCCCTCTGATACAATGTGACCAACCCAATACAGCGGAAGAGGCGAGAAACAGATTAGGAAAGAAAAACCAAAGGCCACAGAGTACGCACTTTCAACATCATATAAAGATATCATAGACATAATTTACTAGAGGGAAAGTCCCCAATTAATGCACCGTGTTCTTCTATCAAACAGAACATAAGACGTAACTAACCGGGTGATATCAAAGTATCTGAAGTCCAGGGGCATGTGCCGCCTCAGTCGTCTACAAAATCCTTTTTAGTTGCAGGATTTTGGTTTGCCGGTCCAAAGTGTGCTCCCACTTACATAAAAATGAACCACTGAGGGACAAACCGGCTCGTGGATCGGGTTCGAACATTTTTCTGATCACTCTGGACAGGAGAGCTAGCAACCACCGGAGGAGCATTGGGGGAGAACTATGTACACGGAAAGAAAGAAAAGCGGGACACAAAAGGACAGCGGCTACATTTTGTCTTTTTATACTCGCCCTCATGTCATCTGAGTCAAACGAAGCACAGCATAGAAATCTATTGAGGTAAACAAACCCACATCTTACATGGCTATGGTAATACAGTTACCTGCTTTCCTGACTACTTCATGAGGTCCTAATGTCCGACACGCAGAGCAGAAAGTAGAGCTACGCTGGTGGAAACCATTGAGGGGAAAGTCCTTTGGGTCTGTAGGTTGTATTTTATTTTTATTTTTTGTGTGTGTGTTGTACGTGTGTGTTGATAACGAGCTGCAGCAGAGGCAACAAGGAAAACACACCGACACACGAATCAACGTTAAAGGTGCTTTGACTTTCTGAGGTTTGGAGACGGTACATTCATCCTGCGGTAGAGGCACGGCTGAGGGACAGATCCACATCTGTAGTGGTGGTTTCAAAAGTTAGCAATCTAAGGCACTCAAAAGACACTATGGCACAGCTAAATCAAGTCTGACAGAAAACCAAAAGGTGATTTACAAGAAGAGCACACGCCACCACTCGGAAGGTTACACGCCCAACAGAAAGGTACTGCACAAAGTCATTCACAGTTGCAACAGAAAGACAATCAGACTGGTGTTACATCCTTGTGAGAAACGGAAAGAGGAAAAAGAAAACAAAAACACAGACGTTTGAACCTGGAGAAAGTCCAGCGCCCCTATGAATACTAATGAGGGGCGGACTGATGAAGCTACACTCGTCTCTATGTACATTGCACACAGGAACTGCAGAAAGACGATGGGGGTCAGCAGCGGTTACATCCCACGTAGCCCCCGGAGCCGCCGCCGCCTCCTCGGGGGGGGGGGGGGGGGGGGGGGGGGGGGGGGCGCTGCGGCCCCACGCGCCTCGGATTCTGGCCTCGTTCACACCGAGGGCTCGTCTACTGCAGAGGGTGGCTCATCTCAATCCTCTCTCTCTTCACCGCCGGTTCAGTCGGCTCCCTGGAAGTGTCGCCGTCGCTGCCCAGGTCACTCATCTCATCGGAGAAAGAGGCATCTGGAGGCGCACAGACGGGCTCTCAGTACTTATATTAAATATATTGAAGACAGTTTAACAGCATTTTTAACGTAAAAAAAAAAAAAAAAAAAGTAAATAAAAAAAGACGTGCATAGTTAATTTACAACAAGGCATTGTAAGACAAAAAGACAATATGTTTAGATGATCCGTGTAAAATAAATCAAAAAGTCGACATTTTGATGACATGTGAGCACTGATGAGCAGATAAACGGAGTCATTAAAGACTTACCCTTTTCCAAAAGTGATGGCATCATTGAACTCAGGTCACTAAACTGTAAGACGAAACAAATTCATTTGTCAAGAACATTTTAGCCAAACGGCAATTAAAATTGCTTTTCATCAAAAAAATGTGAGTCGCGACAAATGCAAGAGAATGAAGACAACAAGATGATAATAAAACTATGAAAACTAAGAAAGTCTAGAAACACAAAGTACCATTGAAAAATTAAAGCTGAATAAGTTTCCAGCTTAAAGTATTTGCTTTATAAGGTACAGTGAATTACAGAATAAACAGTTGAATTAAAATATGTTCGAACCGATCAAAAAGGTCTCAGAGCTGCTCTTCAGGATTCTGTGAATTTATTACAAATATTTGTTGAATAAATTGTAAAAGCGGCTTTTGAGAGGTGAGAATTCTTCGTCACATAAGAGAAGATCTGAAGTCTGTTTTGAGCCGAATGCAATTCACAGTCATGTAGACCTGCAATATTCAGTATTCATACGTCATACAAAGTGATTTTCCAAACTATGGAGAGTTCAGAGCAGCGACGGTGTTTCTCTTCTTCAGAGAGGAAATATCTCTCACCTCTCCCATGACAGCAATAGGAGTTTCCCCGGTGGCCTGGGCCACCCGGTGTTCCACCAGGTAGAACATGTACTCATCATAAAGGAGGCGAATCAGGTGGAAGGAGCCAAAACTAGCAGCGCTGCGCAGGGTCAGGTCTCTGATCACCATGGAACTACAGGACAGAGACAGAAACAAAATGTGTCATGACGCCATCATCTGAAAACCATTTCGACAGCAGAGTGCTTTTAAACCGGGAGTGTTTTTCCCCTGCGTACCTGTAGAAGGACCATTTAAGCAGGAACTGGCGTGCCGCTTTGGGGAAGCTGGGGTTCCCCTGGTGGGGCTTTAGCACCTGAGAGACCACGTTGTCCAGCCAGGTGGCCCACTGGTCCAAAGAGCTCTGCTGCTGCAGGGTGACCTTAAAGTCCTGCTCCAGACGCTGAACCACACTCTCATCGCACTGACACACCCAGGAAGCCTGCTCCTGTTAGACAAAACACACACACACACCCTGTTACACTCGGCAAGAAACACCGACGCGCAGACGCGTCTTTGAAACCGGGTGTGTCTTTCAAAAACAGGCTGGTGGCTGCCAGCAGACTTCACCTGGACATTGGCAAAGTCCACCCTGTTGAGGTCGGAGAGCATCTGGTTGATCTGCGAGGTGTTCTGGAGGACGGCACGGGCTGCCTGGGCCAGGTGGTTCAGGCTGGTGTAACGCCGCAAAGTCTGGGCAAACGCACTGACCACCGCCACCTTCAGGTGTGATGGTTAAAAACCAAAAAAAGGGGGAGATCAATTTGACATGCATCCAGAAGACATCTTAAAACATCTAATGAACAGTGCAAGATCTCAGTTTTTAATATTCAATGCTGAACACAGTTTCCTGCCCTGTCAATCGTGTGCGCAAAAACACACTGGATTTCAACAGAAGTATTACAAATCATCCATTTTCGATACTCAATTAATCCACACACGGTCGTGGGAGGCTGAAGTCTGTCCCAGATACCATTAGGTCAAAGACGGGCTGTACCCTGGACACGTCCTCAGTCCAACACAGGGTTAATGCACAAGGAGACACATAATCTCACACACAGACTCAGACATGTATATTTAAGGGAAATTAAGAGTGACACGCATATTTTTGGATTATAACCGGAGATAGCCTCAAAAGGCATTGAGCAACAATGCGAATCACACAGACTAGAGGCGCTGGCGCAGGCAGATTCAAACCCATACTTTCTTGCGAACAGTCGCATCACCATGACAACCATAGGAATCGTCTGTGGACAGGCGCACAGTTCTCCTGTTACCTTTGTGTGGATGATCTCTTGAGGAAAGCTGGTCATGGCGTTTGTCAGCCAGCCCTCCAGACTCTTGGCGAAGTTCCGGATGGCCTGAGTGAGTGTGCCTGAAGAAACGGAACAGCTTGCATGACTAAGTAACCTCACAAGGTCTTTACTCTGCAGAAATCATTACGGGTAAAAACATCTAAATGTTCTGAATGTTGGGGTTACGAGGTTTTTTTTTTTCAAGGATTAATGCTCTGACAGTAAATAACTCACCTTACTGTTATATTTGTGTGTTATTAACAGAAATATAACACACACATCCTTGTTTGTTGTTTTTTTTTAGATCTTCCTTTGAACCATTAAATTCAATCATTTCTTTTCTATATGATCACAGTCACTGCATTTCAGAGACCTATTATGCCCTATTTCTATTTTATGTCCAAAGGCTGCAGAATTATTAGGTGGATATCCAGTCACAAATGTGTCCATTAACAAACTATCACTACTTTTGAGCCAAAGATATCAACATACAACAATACCCTTCAGAAGATAATATGATAATTGTATGCAATAAAGTAAGCCTGTTGCTCCAACTCTAGTCTTGGAAAGTAATATATTTCCAAAGGAAAAGTAGATTTTTGTCACCTTACACACGTTCCAAAAATTGAATATATGTTAAACAAGACCGTGTATTTCTATTTAAACACAATTCAAACTATTCCACTAACATTTTAGTCACAGGTGGACTCATTCACCTTGATCACTTTCCTTAATATTCTGTCCTGAAAAAGTGAATATCTTTGGTAAAAACTGTATCTTCTGAGAAATCTTTATGTAAACTTTTTGACATCTTAATAGAAATACGAACAGAATCTGTTAGGAATTTGTGGCAAACTTTTCTAACGTTTTCTTACACTAACAAACTCAATCATCCTTAAAAAAAGAAGCTCAGTACTGACTGGGAACGGGACGCAGCACATCGGGAATGAGGATCTCCACCAGGGCCTGGTACAGGATGTGGTCGCAGCTCCTCATCCACAATCTGAGGGGTTCATATTTACAGAGAGCCAACAGCTTCTCTCTGGGAATCAAACCTTCCAGGTCATCATCACTGCAAACGGACACGCACACAGTGGCCACAGCATAAATAAAACATGGCTGGGACGTCGAATGAGAAGTGTTCAGTTCATCACTTAACACACTTCATCTTCAAACATGACACTACAGGTTGAGTGAACGCTTGCCTGCTCTTGTCTGAGTGGTCTGACCTGTTGGGGATGGTGGTACTTCCGTCACTAGAGGGCGGTGTTGAATACCAAAACGTCTGCCAGAGTTTCTCAATGTAGTGGAACTGGAGGTTCATCACCACATCCAGAGTTGCCTGCAGGAGAGAAGCCAGAGCGGGAGGAAGAGAGGAAGGGAAGAGGGGGAGGAGGGGGCAAACATACAGAGCTGAGCCATGGCAACCAGACACACAACAAAGTTTCTGCAGGCAGGCAGCCTCTGGCTCACTCCGGGCCCTCCTGGTTATACAATGAGCCAGCTTAAACACAGCTCCCTGCACATTAATCATCAGGAGAATCTTAAACGGCCACGTTTAGGCTTCGGCTGCAGGTTGCTTTTTACTTGTTGATTTCACTGCTTTTAAGACTTTCGTCACTGCTTTTAGTAGTAGAACAGATCTGCTTCATGGATTGTGCAAGCATCTGCCTACTTCTAGTGATCAGAACCATGTGACTTCCTCCTTCCTGTTCAAATATATGAGCCTCTTTGAAAGCAGAGTTTACTGCACACAAATGAACAGTCCACCGACACAAAGGAAGCCGAGACAAGCTGTTGATCCAAAACGATGGCTGGCTTCTAACGACCGTTAGATAAACCTTGATGGAGTCGTCCAGAAGTGCATCCCAAATTCAAGCATTGCAAAAGTTTTGGGTGAGTTTGTTTATCAGCCCAGAGGAAGCATCCACCTAAAGCCAAAAGTCAATCTCTGTGTTTTTCTTTCTTTCTTTTTCTTTTTTTTCCACGAGCGTATATCCCCACATGGAGAGTCTGCCGCAGACGATTCACACCGTGTCCACAGATTCTCCCCTTTCTCTCTCTGGCAGGACATGCGCTTACCACTGGATCTTGTTACACACAGCAGTGTCGGCTTCAATCACATGATATGTTTTTGCTTCCTCTTCAGCCATCGCCATGGCAACCATGTTTACAGTTGCCCCCAGCAACAGGTCAATAACAGAACTCCAAAACAAAAAGGAGAATTCCCCATTCCCGCTCAACAAGAGCATTTTGCCTCCACTCTGCTTCTTGTGCCGCGCAGGAAAAACAGCATGCCTCTTTAAAAGAAGAAGTGTTGACATGCAAAGTCACAGACAGACAGCCTGCAGCAGCACTTACAAATCCGAGCCCCTCTTGTTTCGTGCAAGCACCGACAAGTACTGTGGTTTACAGTGTGTGTTAATAACCTAAATGTTTTTTTATTAAAAACTTAATTGTTTTGGGCAGGGATACCAATTCATTGGCCCAGCTAAAGTCGAACTATTTGGCCGTTACAAAAAACAAAAGCCATTTGTGGGAATGTGGGAAACCACAATTATAATTAGTCATAGTGATTGTTAAACCTTTATATGATATAAACATGGTTTATCACGGCACGTCAGTTTGCTTCAGCAAAGAGTGGAAGAAGTAAAAAAAAAAACATCTATTGGGACATCTTTTCATTAAGGATTTAAGACAAAGAACTTGAATTGTGAATCTGTATCGTCTACCTGTGCAACATTTCACATTAGTCAGAGATGATGAGGAGGGTTACTAATGATGAAGTCATCGTTCCTTCTTAGACAAGATGACTAAGCCGCCCTTTGCAATTTGGCCTTTGAGGCCATCTTAACTATTGTCTGCAACACATTTGTGACTCAAAGTACCAAACCACATGGTCATGTTGAAGGCTTCACGGAAAAAGAAAATCATAGGGCTTTGGGATTTCTCCAGAACACTTCAACATAGAAGGGGGGAGTTCCAGATTTGACTGACAACCAGAATTCAATGGTGCAACATGTGTGCTGCATGCCGCCGACATTCCGTGCCAATATCGGCAGCCAATGTTGTTAATGCTGACGTGACACGTAAAGCTGCACGTGTAGTGCTCTTGGCCAAAACAACAAACACAATTTTACATCAATGCTGAACTATGTATGCATTTCACTACGATATATGAAAATATAGTAAATAAATTAAAAACAAGCATAAGTTAAAAAAAAAAAAAAGAATATGTATTATTCATTTCATTAACAGTCAGGATGCGCTCCACTAGGCTTTTGTAAACTAACATTAAAATTTTAACTTCCAAATTAAACTTCAACGCATGCACGCACACACAGGTGGTTTGTATGGTCAGTACTTTGGTCTTGACTCCTCAATGTTTTTATGAAATGCGAGCATATGACTAAAAATGAATCTCCTTTCTGTTATCGTGACACTAATACCTGCCCAGCAGTAGATACTCGTCTTATTACAGCCCACTCAAAAAGGAACCTTTAACAGCATTAAAGGTGAAGTCAAATCCTTCAATATTGTTTTACGCTCCTTCCAATGTGTCACCTGTTTTTGTGTCGTAACTTTAAACGCTCCCAATAAAACATCTCGGCCGATGTTTTAACACATCTTTACTGGCTCACATAAAATGGGGGAAACCTGAGATGCATAAACATTAAACACATTGAGGCAATAAGAGCTGAGAGAGTTGACAGAAATGCACAGGCAGACAAAGACAGGAGCCCATGTGCCCATCCACAGACAAGGCAACACAAAGGCCCAAGGGGAGGCCACCACAAAGACACCAAGATGTCCACCCAGCGCGCTCAAAGGTTAATTGGCATGTCTTGAAAGCCGCACAGAGATGAAAAGACGGCTGGAACAAAGGGAGTGTGGTGAGGCTGGACAAGGGGAGGGCAGGGATAATATGATAAAGCCAGAGCTTTGCTGCTTTAATCACAGTCGCTCTCCTGCATGTAAAGCCCCATGTTTTTAATGTTCGCCATAATTTGTCGTCCCCTCATTGCCCGTGTTTAATGTTGTTCTGTGTACTCCAATTTAGTGTCCCACTAACAAATTACATTACTCTACAACATATTCGTCCAGCAATCAGCCTGATACAGTTCTGACTAAACTTTGACTTTGTCCTGTTTAGGAATAAGGACACCTGTAGGCTGCTGTAATCTAATAGGTAGGGTTCAATTATCACAGATGGAAAGAAAAAAAACCAAACAACATTACATCAATCTGTTCAATAATAATCAACACAAAGACAGCGTTCCTAATCTGCCACTCAGCCCCATTTATGTAATTTCTTTCACATTCTAAAAAAAAAAGTCTGATCCTGCAAGATTATATCAAACATAATCTCATTTTTACTACTTGGGTTTGATTTTTATTCTGTAAATTAAAAGTTGTTTACTGAGCATGTTTTTGATATCAAAAGATTAACAGAACTACACAGTGTTTGTATAGCAAGAATTAAAGCATTTCAATCATATTTATTTTCACCGAAATGTATTTCCTTTAAAAAACAAAAAAGAAAAAAAAAAAAAAAGAAAAGAAGGAAGAAAGAAGTTGCCCTATCTGTTTTTTGGGCCTATGGATATACTGTATATTTTGAAGTGGTGGAAACAAGGCCATTGAACCTAAAAACACAATATTGAATATTGATATGATATTTGCATCAGCAGTATGCTGATGATGCAAATGATGATCACTAAAGGTTGAAATGGCTTTAAACCTTTAGTGATGCGTTAATCATGTTCTGACCAGTGGTGAGCTCAGCTGTGCGGCAGCTTGGATTATGAGGAACTACAAGAACCACAGGCTCAGCATTCAGATGTTCATCATATCCGTTGTTAAATACACAAGTTTCTCCGGTGATAGAACCCACCTCACAGTGGTCTCTATAGAGCGTCTGCAACTTCTTGATATCATTCATGTTGATGCGCTCAGGCAGAGGCTGGGTGCCCAAGTCAGGAGTGGGAAATGGAGGCAAAGTGTGAGCCGTATCTGCATGGGGAAACAACAAAGTGGGGCTTACTTCAAACAGTTAAAAAGACTTGGCGAGCAGAAATAATATTATCTGATCTTTCATTGTACTGGTTATACTTGTGTTTACGCAAAGGCACAAATGATTCCACAAATTGGATTTTTATGTTTTTTTAAATGACCACCGCTACATGACAATAGCTTACCTATGTACTGCTGGTGGTGTTGACTTTGTGCAGCCACAGACTGCTCTGGAGTGCTGTTACAGTGCTGAGAGCTCCCGCACAGGTTGTCAGACATGCTATCCACCTTCTGCAATGGCTTGAACCTGTGAAGTCATGAAACAGTAGGCCAGGCACGTCAGCTGGGATTTGAAATTCTGGGAAAGAGAGGTTTAGTGAAGTGCTTATGCATAAATCATTAAGGGGACATTCATCAAACAGTAGAGAAAAGCAGAAAGTATGCTAAATTGGTCAGAAATGAACATAAAGAAATCTCTGCATTTGCAACAGGCCTTTAAATGAGCCTGTTGATAGCGACAGTGTTTGACAAGAAAACATTAAAGAGAAGAAATTTGGTGGTGATCAAGGAGTAGCGATTGCTTTCACAGGGTCATAGCATATAGTAAATCTGGTTCACACATAAGAATGCCTGAAGCAGTCAATGATAAAATAATGAATAACATAATGAAACAAAATTAATAAAATGCAGTTACAACTTGTGACAACTGTAAACAAATTGAAAATTAATGAATGCCAAGAAAGATAAGAAAGGACAGGCAGGAGGAAATGTGCTGACCTCTGTTTCTGGTGGACAGGCTGCTGTCTCATGGCCATGTACTGGGTGTCCTCCTGCAGCCGGTTGAGTGGCGAGTCTGGCTTCACCCGGATGCCATAGTAATGATACTTAGAGTTTCCTCTGGTGGATACAGCGAGAGAAAAGCCAGAAACCAGTGAGGAGAAGCTTTGCCATCAGTGTAATCACTATCATTATCCTCTTCCATCACCTAGTCTCCAGTGCATATAAGCATCATCATACTTGTCACATCTATAATGGTTACGCGATTACTGTTATCAGCATGAGCAGCATCCGCAACGACCCCTGCCGCTTTCTACCTGGTTCCCAGTCGGCGAGTCCTCAGGCCCATGAAGACCGAGCGGATGAGCTTGCCAAAGGACGCCGCGTTGACCGGATCCAGTTTCTGTTCCTGACAGTGCCGTAAGTAATGGTTATACAGGGAGCATCGGGGCAGGCTCACTCCTTCTGCTGTCTCATAGTTGTCCAACAGCCACTGCAGCTAAATACACAAAAAAAGAAGAAGAAAAAAAGATGCAGTCAGCAAACCCACAGTGGACAGACTTTGCTGTGTGGTCACCTGGCCAGCAATGGAATACACATTATTATCACATTGACCATAAATTACACACTGCACACGGAAATCACAAATGGCCTATTTTAGGAAGTTAAACATCAGATAAACTGTTGCTCCCCAGCTGTGGCTATGTTTCAGTCTTTGTTACTAAAGCATATGGGCTGAACATCTGAAGCTCTCATTACTACTATCAGACCAATGTCCAATACAATATTGTGGGAGCAAGTCATTAGTAACCACAGCGACAAGAAGTTAATATCAATGTGCAAGCTCAGCATAAAAATACTTAATACATAAAACTCTTGTCAATGTTTTCAGATGACTTGTGATGTGAAGGGTTGAGAGGAAGAATCCCACCAAAACTTTCACTGAGGAGGACGTCGTAAGAATTGAATTCTAACCAAGTAACAGCCTCCTATTAAGAGCAAACAATTACAAAGCAATACATTTTGTACCAGTGAGCGTCAGTGTCCGGCGTGATAATTACAACAAAAAAGTAAGCTTAAGTATTTGCCCAGTTCAATGCACACACGCAAAAAAACTTGGGACAAATGAGCGTGTCAGTGGGACAGTACAAAGTAAGTAAGCTTGCAGTAGGTAATGTGTCCAACTGAGTAGAACACAGCAGAACACACTGCCTACACTTCAGTCACAGCTCCCCCCCCCCACTTTGTTTTCGCTCACTCTTTTCAAACAAATTTCCTGGTTGACTTACATGGCTGTTGAGCAGGCTGCTTTTGTGACTTGCAATTCCTTCAGACTTTTGGAGGTTTTCAATCGCCATTTCAAGCTAAAGAAAGAAGAAGCATGCGAAACAAAAAAAAAAAAAAAAAAAAAAGAGTGGATACAGAAGGGGCAGGAGGCAAAATAGTGAGATAGATAGAAAAAAAAGAGAGAGAAGAGGACAGATATAAGCAGGGGTATATGACAAACACAAAATAAAAAAAAAAGATGAAGGAAATAAGACTGTTAGCGAGCAGCCCGATTCTTTTGCATTTCCATTAAAACCAGTCAGTGTTGCAGCCAAAACCATTATTGGCTGACAAAAGCATGCAAATCAAGGAACTCATAGGGTTAAGCTGCTCAGTGAAGGCTCACTGTCAGACACTCTAATGTATGCAAATAGGAACCACAAACAGGGGCACAGGTCACCTCCAGATTAGGGACAATAGGTCAACAACCACCCCACCAGTCTATTGAGCTGAAAATAAACCTTAAAATCAAAACTTAAAAGCAGGTAGAGTAACATGTCTGTTAGTGTCACGCTTGTAAATACACTTTCATATTTTCTTATCATTGAGCAACAAAAACATTATGGAGTCCAACTGGCATTCAAAGGGAATGAAAAAAACCAGGGACATTCTGTTGAGCTGTAGAAGCAAATCAAGTCAGAAAAAGAAAAGATATGTGGTATTGCAGCCAAACTGGAGACAGAAGAAAAGCAAAAAGAAGCAGGCAGCGTTCCAAGTCTTAAGAAGGCTCCCGAGGGCTCTTGGCCAAATGGTAATGAGCCCCAGGGGTTGCTTTGTTTCGTAGGGTGCTCAAGTGCCTGTGAAACCCTCTGAAACAAGGCAGAGCTGAATCATTTAAGCCAGTGCCCCGATTCTACAGGCTGACTGTCCTGCACCACTCTATTCTGTGGGTGTTACTACGGAGTGACGAGACCCCAACTCAGGTTGCAGGTCCCTGGGAACCTTGTAAATCAGTCAGGATGCAAGTTCAGTTAGTGATGACGGTTTCTATAAAAAGTTCAAAACTCCCCACTTGGACAAAAAAAAAAACTACAAAGTACATTCAGTAATGTTCAAGAACAGGCCTTTATAGTCATTCTGTCGTTTGGTGTGTACAAACCTCTTAATTTATGTAGGTTTTTTTTTTTTTTTTTTTTTTGGTTGCCTGTTAATCCTGTCAGGTCTAAAAAAATGTGCGGCAGAATACCTCAGGAACAGTTGCTCACCATAGCTGAGGAAGAGCGTGATGAGTGGGATATGTGGTTGCGGCTTCCCTCCATACTTCCGCCATGGATCAGGTAGGTACTGCCACTGGAGATAATGTGGCTGCTGCCCACGTCCATGGTGATGCCAACCATGCCGTGCGGGGGCACGCCGCCACTGGCAGAGGAAACTACCGTAGTGACATGAGCCCCACCAGCCTGAGAGTCAAAATAAGTCCCTCCACTGCTCTGTCCATATAACTGAGCCTCGGGGTTGTAGGAGTAGGCTGTTCGGCTGGGGAGAAAGCAATGCAATTAACATACAATTTTAAAGAAAGTAGAATGGAAAATCGAAAACCATCAGGATACTCATGGCATTTTTAGCTCTTTCAAGGTTGAAGTCTAATTTCAGCCTCTTAACTTGGACTGATAAATGTAGTGTTCAATCATGTTTACAGGTAGAGAATGACTTGAAATCAGCTGCTTGAAATCACTAAAAATGATATTGTTTGATGAATAATGATAATCATTGCTGTGCAGCCATTAATGGAAGAATATTCAATTCATGAATATCAAGTCTCATATTAGGATACCAAACAGTGTCAACATATCATCTTATATTCATCCTCCAAGTACATTGTAAGTGGTATTTTTTTGGATTAAGGTTATAATCTGGTGCATAAGCACAGTACTACAGCACTGCTATTACAGTAAACAATCATCCTGACATGGCCAACAACAGAATTGATGTTGTCAAAATACTTGTTAATGGCACCGTCATGACAAATACACTGTGGGAATAAAAATCTCTTTGGCTCATCTGAGCTTACATTCTATTTTGATGTAAGCTTTATCAAAAGCAGCTTTATCTCACACAGCTGAAATGACGAGAAAGTGATCTGGAAAGTCTTATTTGTCATTACGCTTTTCAACCACCACCAATTCATGCATAATTCAAGATGACTCTGCGTTTGAAGAGGAGCCAAATACTGTGTGCAGCACTGGGCCTGCTTAGTTGAGAAAGCAAAATATGCCCTTTCATGCCTTTGTTAAGAGTGGAAAACTCCAGTGGCGATAAACACTTTGAATAACGTCAAATTTTACATGCTGTAATGTAGTGATGCAACACTGCTTACATGGTTCCATTGGGGTAAACAGCATCTCCACCTTCTACATACTGGACCTGGGATGGGTAGACATGTTGTACCTGCTGCACCTACATTGGGGCAACAGGACAATAAAGCTGTTGCTTAGTGGTCACGGGGCTTAAATAATTCATGTTCTGAGAGTCGTGCTTCAACATTAAGTTTCCAAAGACTGCATAGATAAGCATGATTCTTTTAAATTTGCAGGCGGCGTCACACGCGTATGTGCCAACATGCATTTCAGTGACAAAAACTCACCCAAAAAATTGTACAGCCCTCAGATTATTCACAACATTGTGTAGAAAGCAGCAGATGAAACAGTAGTGTGTATTATATATGTATTAACTCTAACATATTCATCCAACACTGATAGCCTGAAGAAAAGTAATTTTTGGTACAAATTCTCTTACAGTTTTAGCCAGAAATAAAACATTTCTATTGCTCATAAGGAGTTATTAGAAGACGGTACTGAAACAATTTTTTTTTTTTAATTTCCAAAAGTAGTTTACAATAAACACTTTATCTGGCATCAAAAACAAACAAGGAGACACCTGGGTCCGCCCCAACACCACACAATCTGTGCAAGTACCAGATTGCGTTGGAGCCTAAAGGAACACCACTGAGCTTTACTACAAGGCAACGTTATACACCAGCACCCAAAGCCAACTTCTTTCCGCACACCTCGTCACAGAAGAAGGTCAAGAAAACATTTGTTCCCCCCCATCATTCACTCTTGAAAATGATTATTTGGCTATCAAACCTCTTGTACTGACATTTACTTATCGGCCACTGAGGGATGTACCAAGTTATTTTACCCATGTTATTCATGTATACATGCAGTGGGCCAGGCTCAGCCAGAAAAATAATGTTTAGCGCATGCAAGAGGAGCAGAACAAGCGGGAAAACATTTTTTTTCCGATTTCGTATGTATTGGCATCCATGTTTGGGGTCATTAACCAGGGATTAACACAAGCCTGGTTTGATAATTGTTTGACTTGTTTACTCTCATCGGTTGAAGACCAAATCAAACACCTCGGGACTGAAGCAGGTCGTACATGCAAGTCGCCAACATTCACCTCTTTGTAAAGGAGCTCAAATAAATGTAGTCTTTTTTGCGTAGCAGTAATTCTCTACAGTTGATGACATGACTTTACTTTTATAAAAAAACTTTATGAAGCTGTGGGTGTACACATGTTTCAGCGTGCTGTACCAGTATGTACAGTACTGTGTACCTGCTGAGGGACCTGTTGGACCCTGGGTACTGAAAGCTGCTGTACTTGTCCTCCCTTCTGAGCTGAGCCTGAGGCTTGAACCAACACCCTCTGTGTGGATACAAGACATTACTTAAATGACATACAGTAGGTATGTATGTACAATTGTACATGAACAGACTATCATAGGCAGTCAGCCAAACATGTAAGACATTTTGATCAAGCTTAGGGTGATAGTGTTATGATGGTGTCATGAATTTTCAACGCCGATTGTGAAACGTGATAGAAATCGTTATTTTCTTTACAAAATAGAGATACAAACAAACTCTGTTCAAATGAATGTATTGGTCTGGTAAAAGAAAGAAAACTGCAATGGCAAAAATTTAGAGAAAAATGATGTCGAGAAAAAAGTCTGAATTAAAGATAGAACCTTCTGATGAGTCACAAACTGGACACCCATTTTGAAAACACATTTTCAGTTGTTATTTTACACGATGACATAAGACGTCCATAGAGTAGTTTATAAAATAACTTCCCATAAACCACACATATAGATTTACACAGGATGGCAAACATGTAAACCGCTGAAGATTTAGCCTGGTGATTGCAGGAGGAGCTGGGGAAATGCATCACCCTACCTGCTGGGAGGCTGGGACAGGCTGTACCACAGGAGCCTGAGCTGATGATGACGTCCGCAGCGCCGCCACGGTGGTTGTAGTGTCTGACCCTCCCTCGGAGTTCTGCATGCTAGGAGGTATGAAGAAAGTGAAAGGATAGGAAAAGACTTACACTTGCAATTTTAAAGACAATAGGGGTTTTCAGAGTTTAGTCACTTGAGTAGCTGTGCTAAATAAATGCTTTTTAACCCCACACCTTGGAGCTCTCATGGAGTTCTGCTGACAGAACAGAACTGGGTAGAAAAGTTGCAGAAAAGAAGTTAAAGTTACCGACTGGAGTGACCAGCTTCCTGAGGTCCAAACCCACTCTGTTTTCCATTGGGTGACAATGTGCACAGCATAGTAAAGGGGAGCTAAAAATGGAGTGCCACAAAGGCTCTCTTTTAAAGAAGGACAGAGGGGGAAAGAGCAGCAGCAAGGCAGAGACAAGAGAAGAATGGAACTGCAAGGGGGAGTAAGCACATTTAAAAAAACAAAAAACAACTTCCCTACTCTCAGAAAAAGGAAGGCGAAAAAGATGAAAATGGCAGTGGGGTTCCAGCCCCAGCCAGGGTCCTGATGATATCCAGCGTTTGTTTCGAAAGAGAGTTGATCTCTAAGGGCTCCAATAATCCAGCTGATATGAGGAAATTCCTCAATGCTTTGTAAACGTTTGTTGGTTGCTATGGTGAGGAATCCATGACGACCACCCCCAACTCACTCACCCGCCCCTCCATGTTCACTCCTCTATTTCCCCCCTTTTATAAAGCTCTTGCACAGGAACTTTTGAGTGTGGCCACAAAGAGAAGAGGGGGAGGAGGATTACAATGCGGGAGGGAGAGATATGGCTCAGTTGGGGGTGGGTTAAATTGATGAGTCGTCTTTAGGTTAAGGGACAAATCATGGAGCAGCAGGAAAAGTCATATAGGTAAACGTGAGAGCGGTGTAAATAGCATTACAGCAGACGGGCCACAAGATACAACCTGCTTGAGACATGCGAGGATTAGTCATAATGCACAGCATGCTCAATCATCTCATTTTAATTTAGTTGGAAAAACCTGACAAACAGCACTTGGGCTGGAGTAATCAGTGCAGTTACCTGAAAGAAACAGACACCCACAAATACTGGCCTTCTCAACCCTATTCTAAACTTTTCAAAGGATACAGCAAAAAATTTTTTTTAAAAAAGATATAACTGAAAAGTAACTAAACAGATAATTATAATACATCTGTGACTTGGCCAAGAAAAGGGGAAAACAAATAGAACTAAGTTGTAGTTGAAGACACCCTGGTAGTGGGAAGACAGAGGAAATAATCCAACCAAAGATTGTTGTGCTTAAATTGATGTCACATATCTCTTTGAATATTTTCAGAATTAAGGCCAAAGAATGAATAGTGCAACTCATTAAAATATTTCCAGAATAAACACAGGCTCTAAATGCAACATGATCAATTTTTCACA
This sequence comes from Lipophrys pholis, assembly GCF_963383615.2. NCBI lineage: Eukaryota > Metazoa > Chordata > Actinopteri > Blenniiformes > Blenniidae > Lipophrys > Lipophrys pholis. The sequence goes on along the minus strand of NC_137640.1, from coordinate 18,829,519 downwards.
AACATTAAATCGCTACAATTCCTAACTGAGAAACCGAAGCCTGGAAGGATGACAAATGTCCCAATAAATAGGAGTTGCATCCTTAATTGTTACACAGTAACTAAGAAGCTTTTTTTGATTGTACGAAGAGTTAAAAACTGCTCATGAAATACCCCTTTCACACAGTTAACATGTTATAGGGATGTTGTGTCTTCATGTCTTCACCATTTCATGATGTGTGCGAATGGTGCACGTTCTTTTCCCCAAACATCACCCAGCCGCAAAAACCCAACTGATCGCTGTATACTGTGAGCTGACAAAACCAACCATCGCAGTCGTTTTACCACCTGGTTCCGATGTTCAGGAATTACTGCAAAATTCATCTTCTTCCAAGATGAAAAACCTGCAGATTTGGGTGAGCCACAGGCAGAGACGCTCTGCCTACATGGAGACGCTCTGCCAATATGACTAATAGACTGACTGGAGGAGCCCTATGTTGAAATTACTGTTACATTAACCTTCAAACACAGTCATGGTAGTAAGCACCATCGTGAAGCAGAGGTTTGAATCTGACAGATTTGCCAGCACACTGCACAATTAACACTTGCATGTAGGGGCTTTTATATTCCACTAAATAATTTTTCACACCTTGCATGTTATTACGCATTAAAAGTCAATTATCAGAGTGAAGTCAACACGGAGTGAACCATTTAAAACCTTCTGCATAGTTAGTCTCTTCCGAAACCCTGGTATTTGTATATGGAGTGCGAGGTGAGGTATAAATAAACTTGTAAGAATCCCCTCATTTTTCTTCAGACTTGTCATTGTCGCCAGAGGAAGTGACAAAAAGCAAGGGGCTTCTTTATGACATTGGGAAGTGGGTGGCACAATACGATGCTGAGGGATCAAAAAACAGAGCACTGACCTCCATGTTTTCATCCTTTAAAGCACTAGCGTCAATAGACATGGTGGTTTGGCAAGTGTGTCAAATCATGAGTTGGAGGGGAGAAAGAAAACGTGGCTTAGAAGAGTCTGTCTGCTTAGTGTTCATGGAAGGTTAAAAGCCACACAAATTCCCCACCAGCAACTCTCAAAGGCACAAAGGTAGAACACAGCAGGAGGCACAGCACACAGCAGCAAAAACCACTACTGAGGATGGGCTGCCGTTTAGGGCCAAACGTTAATGCTTCCAACCGAAAGGCAACTTCACACACACACACACGTGTCTTTTCATTTCAGGTCTGCGAGCCTGGTTTTATACAAGCAAGTCCCAGATGAGCACTTAACAGTATTAAAGCAACAGTACCTCCTTTCAAGAAATACCTGAGTTTGTAAAGCTGTACCAAAACGACAAAAGCCACATTTTTAAGAACCCAAAAAGCCTCATAAATTGTTGGCAATACGTCAGTCTATAATGTTTTCAGGGCAGACAAAAATCGAAGCATCTGTCACCGACAGATCAAACTTAAACAGAGCTCAATCACAGAAAAACATATACAGATGTTCAATTAAAAGCAGGAGCCCACAGTCTTGGCTCATGTTTGCACTGGCCCACATTGTTTGCAGAGCAACAACGGTTGCTAGTGGCAACACCGTCCACTCCCGTTTCCAGGAGCTTGTTGCTATGCAACCAACAGAATACTTCCCAAACCAAACAATGCCATCCCCCACCTGATCCCGCTGTCTCGCGCTAAGTAGAAACTTACAACAATAAATACTATGTAAGCTATTAATTTCAGACACCAGGGAACATAGAGGCAGATTTAGTCCTGGGCTGCAGTCATAGAAAAATGCAAAGAGTGTACGCCGGCTATGAGAAGTTGGAGTCTACTTGGTGGTCAACAGAGCAAGGAATGTTTAAGTCATCAGAAAGACAACAGTCTTTTTCTTTTACACTCGTGGCACCGGAATTCAGCGTTTTCAAAACCAAGCCGAGTGTCTCCTGAAGTTTCATGAGTAGAAGTAAGAGTGAACAGCTGCACTAGAGCAATACTCCCCCCCCCCCCCCCCCCGACACAGTGAAAGGCAAAATAAAATAAATAAAAAAACAACCTAACTGACACAAGTTGCTTTTAATGTATGAGAGACAATTGCATCTCAGAGTGTAATTATATTCCTGTCTACTCTTAATACATCTACTATGGAGAGCAACAGGCTTTTTGAATGTGTTACATATATTATTATTTCGAATGGACCAAGAATTTGTCGTCATTTGGGAAAAATCACGGCGCTTTCCTTTGATTTCATTGTGAGAACCTATAAGATCACACACTACATGCACTGACACAAAGAGCAAATTAAGATATGATAAGAGATTTCCACAACAGAGCCTGTTCTTCAAGCCTGTCTCATTAATTCATGGCTAATCCAATCAAAGCAGCTCTTGGGGTCTGCAGATGGCAGAGTTTTTGCGGGGTGGGGTGTGTGGGGTGGAAAGAAAGAGGCACTGACCGCTGTCTGTGATAGAAGCTCACCCCTCCCCTCCCCAACTCACCTCCCCACCTCTGGCCATCAGCGCAACCTGTCCACTCAGTCACCATGTGCACTGCAGGCCTGACAGCCACTGAGAGAAAGATCAAACTGTTGCCATGGAGATTGTGTGTTCGCCAATGCCTTAGAATAGGAACTTCCTCCCCCAACACCCTACCTTTTCTAACCTTTTCCAGATTTCCACTGCCCTCCACGTTACAACCCAAGCAGCCTTCATCCGCGCGATTTCTATAAAGATAAAGACTGGGCACCTGAAACTGCAAATCTGGGAAATTTTAACTGAAAGAAATAAAAGGCATTGGGAAAGAAGAGTAAGGACATGTAGAACTTTTACAACTGTGAAATCTCTCCCCCATTCGACTCAAGTTACCTGGCGGCTTAAGGACGGTTTATATATAACAGTTTATATTATTACATAACAAATGATTTGCAGTTTATATTATTACATAATAATAGTTTTGCTACCCCAGGACTCAGAAAGCACTTGCTCCTGCCAAGACTGTATAGGCCTTAAACATTAAAGTCACTCTACCAGAATCCACACGGGATAAATAAAAAAAACATTAAGGACCCAGTTTCAGTTGTTGATGTACATCTCTTAATACCAATTCCTTTCTGGAGAAACGTCGTCATTACACTCATACATATTTTAAAGATTTTTTTTTTTCTGGCAGACTAACTTTAATATGAAGGAAGAAATACAAGGAAATAATAACAAGTATTAAATTTGGATAAACACAAGAAGAAAAATATTTTCCTGACCAAAGGTCATGCTGTTGTTCCTCCAAAAATCTTCAAAACACGATTTTAAACCTATAAACCTACTTCTTTGAGACTAATTGTTACTGGGTATTTAGTTTCTTCAGCCTCATTTGAACCCGCATCCTATTCTGCAGCTGTATAACAAAAAGCAATAGTGGCACAAAAGACTCCTCATTATTAAATCCTGCTTTCAGCTGCTCTCTTAAACAGCTGTTTCCAACCTGTGGACTTGTGAATTTTATTTCCCAAGAAACATGTTCTGCAAAGACGACCTCAGCTGCTCGAGGCTGCCTACCTCCATCAGATAAGCGTTGAGCTACCAGGCTGTTGACTTACCAGAAGATTCCAATTGATGTATTTGATGACAGGCAAATACAGATATGCACATATAAATGTTTCACCGTGGATATAAAAAATGTAATTAAACTTTTGGTCAAAGGTGAATGTTGGACAGCCATCTAATGACCTAATAGAACAAATTAAACCAGAATTGTTTTGTTTTTTTTCGAAGAAGGCACAGTGTGGGTTTTAAATGTTTTTTTCCTGAATTAGGAGGGCGAATTGTGTACAGTATGATGCTTTAAAGATTACACCTAACAGTGTGATTATATTTCTAATGATTAAGCAAACCAAATTAAACAGATTAAGTGAATCTGAAGTGCCTCTGAAAACAGTTTGACTTAAAGCTAATCGTTTTCTAAATATGCCAATTCTCACTGCTCCCAGAAAAAGATCTTCCATTTTGTTGATTACTTTGTAGCAGGATTATGCCGACTTCTTTTAGCAAAATAAACATCACTTAACAATTGCACCTAAAACGTCACAGAAGAAAGAAAAAGTAAGAGGGGTAATGGGGGTTTGCTACTATGTCTGCCTGAAGGGGGGGGGGGGGTCAGTCATTGTAATGCAAATGTCACCTCCTTGTCTGCTGTTTGTGGCAGGAAATTTAATTACCAGTGGTGTAGCTACGATACAAACAGGTGGAATGTTAAGAATGCTGCTGATGACACACACAGACAGTGGAGAAGCACAGGAAAACATTTCATCTTACGACGAGTTTCAACTTGTTGCCAACAGACATGGGCCAACCAGTGGCAGGATTTCTCAGTATATGCCAAGTTTGTTTCTTTGTATCCTAGCAGCGTAAGCCTACAATGATTTCCAAAATCTTTATTGCTGGAAGACTTGATGCAAGAGTGCCGAGAACACTTAAACAATTTTCCTTTTAACAAATTCTTATAAACCAGTTCAAGCACATCACTTGAAAGGAAAAGCCCTTAACAAGTAAATGAATTGTGAAGATTATGAAACTGAAACATTTCATGTGTACAAATGGTACTATTAATTTCCACTTAACAAGCCCCACAAGGCATTCTCTCTCTGTTATTCTGTTTTGCTCTGTGATTTCGTGACATGCTTCTGACTGGAGTTCTGAGATTACCCATTAAAACTGTGTAGAAAAAAGAATCAGGCACTGATATGTGTAAAAAAAAAAATTAATTAACTGTTCATTTATCACAGCATGAGGCAAATGTTAATGTATATGAATACACAATATGTTGTAAACAGCAGCAGCTACACAGTTGGCAATAACCAGGTCTATGTCTATATCTGTAACTGGCTATTGGATCGAGAACTTCTCCCTGGGGCAGCAGTGGGCCTCATCAAGATAAGCTAAATACAGTGCAACACACACACACACACACACACACACACACACACACACACACACACACACACACACACACACACACACACACACACACACACACACACACACACACACACACACACACACACACACACATACACATACACATACACATACACATACACACACACACACACAGACACACACACACACACACACACACACACACACACACACACACACACACACACACACGACATGTGACTGAAAGCTGTCGGGTCACCCTCTGCCCAAGAGTTTACTGCAGCTGTCCTATTGATAGCTGGACTGTACAACACACACACACACACACACACACACACACACACACACACACACACACACACACACACACACACACACACACACACACACACACACACACACACACACACACACACACACACACACACACACACACACACACACACACACACACACACACACACACACACACACAGGTCTATTAAACACTCAAAATGCCACATGGGTAACAGTGGACACTGTTATGCAAAATAAATAAAGAGTCAGTTAAACAGAAGTCGAGTAAAAAGACCGTTAGACCAAAAAGGTTTTCAGAGATCATGTGTCAATAATAGAAAAAATATATAACAAATTGAAAAAAAAAAAACAACTTAAACTTTCAAACTTGCATCCTGTTGAGAATTACTCTCCATCTTTACAGGATAATGAAATAACCACAAACCACTCTAACCAACAGCTGTTTTCCACTTTTAACTGCCTTATCTAAGGTTTTTCTTCAGACCTGTATGCTCAACCTTGATGCCCTCCAGAGTGACACTGGAGATGAAAATAACCGGATTAAAAACACTGACTTTTAAAAGAATAGCAGTTTAGCCCCTGGCCCAATCCAAATAATTTCTTTCCATGACTTGGGTGTATTTGTATATCAAGTTGCCATGTAAACATAACAGTGTCATGCTCAAATCTGGAGGTGGGGAAGGCGGGGGTTACATACAGTTTTAGCAAAGTCATCGCTTTATTTTCTTTGTAGCTGCTCAGAGCTGTCTGGCCAATCAAAGTTAGGTTTATTTCTCTGCCACTGGTTTCCCAGTGTTAGTTCGTCCATGTTCAGTTCTTCTTTCAAGTGTTTTCATTAAATGGCGGTACAAGTCACAGAGAGGAAGTTTCATACACAACACAACACATTTAAATAATTATGAACTTTTTTTTGATCCCTTCATGTCAAAGTGAATAGATTTTGGCCTTCATCAATATTACAACAGTTTTATCAATCAGCTCTCTATTTTTGAGTGACAACATTATGCAAATCCACCCCTTTTCTCCTTGAAATGATCAGCCTCTTTTAATTCAAGAAGCAGCCATGCTCCGACTCTTCAGTGGTAAACTGTACAAACACCCCAGTCCATGACAGCAAGTAGATAGTTCATTAATATTACTGGAACTCGGGAGGGAGACCCAAAAATTGCACGCTAGAAAACCAGGCACGTGTGATGTAAAACCAATGATAAATGTTCCCGGAGATGACAAGTTTTGTCCCTTTAATAACACAGTACTGAGCAGGTCTTCAACTCTGCAGAAGTCAAACTGCAACCACAATGAGACGAAGTTACCGAAAATAACTTGAGATTATGCAAATGCTGTGCTCTTGATTACGTTTATATATGTAAATTGTGAAACTACAAAAAACAAAAACAAAAAAGGTAGACAAATGAAATGACATGCACGAGGACAAATATGTCCTGTAACGCAGTCTCGACTAAATCAAACAGTAAGTTCGTGTGTCGTTGTAAGGATAGCTTGGAGGCGCAAATGAAATCGGAGCTTTTTCGCTCCAATATAGCGGTCTAATCTCTCCCTCACAGCCCCACCGAGCAGTGACACATCCTGGTATTAGACAAACTTTGTAGAGCTTCGACACTTCGTGGCGTTGTGTATCACGATTTATCAATTTGATTGCAGTTTAAAGGGGAGACGCAGAAATACCGGGGAGACGTCCACCAACAATGCGACTTCCATGTCTTTCTGACGCGAGGGAAGAAGAAGAAAAAACAAAACAAAAACACGAGATACGTCCCTGAAACCAAAGTGACGAGCTCTCGTCTGTCTGCAAGAGGACAAGAGGACACGAGGACATCAGTGGCAGTTCGACCAGCAGGACCATCGTTGCTAACGGCTCGTTCTGGCTGCACGCGCAGCCCACCTGCCTGCGGAAGACGCTCCGGTAACACCAGTCCACCGCAAACACCACCGAGCTGCCCGCTAACAAGACGACGAACAGGAGGGGGGGGGGGGGGAACAAAAAAAAACTCACACGTGAACTCGCCCCCCATGGCTGCCGTGGTCCGAGTTAGCCTTTAGCTGGAGCTGAGACTAGCAGCCAAAGTGGCCATCCTGCTGGGACTGAGCTGAAAGTGCGTCCATGTCTCCACCGTCTCTCTCTCTCTCTCTCTCTCTCTCTCTCTCACACACACACACACACACTCACTCTCTCACACACACACACACACACACACACACACACACACACAGACACCACGACGTAGCAACAAGTGAGAAGTGATGTTGGATCAGTTCGGAGGAGCGGTGACGCTGTGTGAGGTGAAAGAGCTCCCGAGCGGACGTGAGATGCTAAAAAAAAAAAAAAAAGAGAGAGAGAGAAGAATCTCTCACCAGCAGAAGCTGATCGGCAGTAAAGTGAAAATGAAGAGTAACAAAAGCGTAACTTGGGCCAGAAGAAGCCTCAAGGAAGGGAAAGTTGTGTTGGGGAGCTCGACATTGCTAGCAACAGCTTCCGTCCTGTTGAAGAGCGCTTCCCTGTGATTTCAGATCGAGCTGCTTTCTAAATTCTACATAAACGTATAGTCACCTTTGCCTTGAGGAAAAGTTCTGCTCTCTTCCCCCTCTCTCCCTCTCGCTCGGTGACTTCCAGATGCTGCTGCTGCTGCTGTTGCTGAGTGTTGCGCCCGTTGGTAAGTAACTGTCTCCACGGCTACAGTCACTATAGCGCGACGGGGTCTCGAGGCAACTGTTGCTACCCTTGAACGCCGACGTCACGGCGATCACTATATGAAGGAGGGGCCAACGGCACGAGCGGTCCGCCCAGTTCAGCTGGGCTGTATGTTCAAAGTGAACCGCTAGGAGGTGCTCTTACAGCAGGATTTCTGCACACGTTAGTTCAGTCAATAAATAAGTGCCATAAGAGCCTTTAAGATCTTTCTTTAACGTTTTTTTTTGGTTGTGGCACAAAGTATGAGTGTGAATGAAAATGCCTTTATTTTTGCAAAACCAAACAAGTACTACAGAAAACTAGACATTTCCAGAGGAAATATGTGTGCCTACTTCTCTTTTGAGCTCAGCATCTCAATGGAAACTGATCTCCTCTGATCTCCTATCATCTCCTTCAATGAGGGGCCGTATGGGACATTTTTCAAATTTTCTGGCGATTTATTTGGAACTGGTTAGCCGAATCGTTAGCAATAGTCGAAGCAACCTATTCCCGGACATTCCGAGTTGTGTCCGTGCTCCCAACAGCGTGGGACGAGTTACTCGCAGAAAAAGAAAAAGGCATAATAATAACAGAAATACATTTTTTTTTAAATCATAATCATAATAAAAAACGTAACCTATAACTATTGCATAAGTTTTTATAAACTGCATCACTGGCAGCACACAAATATCTCAGCTCAGATCTCAGTGTAGTGTTCTGTCCACAACTGTTGAGAAATTTGTTGAAAATGTGGTTGTTGTTTTTTTAAGAAATTTATGTTTTCTTAGAAATTTGTTTAGTGGTTTGGTGGACCACATTGCGGCCTATTACGGGCTTGTTTTGGCCCACAGGCCTTATGTTTGACAGCCCTGCTATAGGCCTACAGGTGTACCTAAAACATGCAATTCAAACACAATACATTTATACATTTACATTAAGATGACTTCCTGTAAAGCTGTAAACATTTCCTGCGTTGAACATGTGTTACCCCGGAATTATAACATAGAAAGATTGTTTAAAGTGATGTCCTTAAAAGCTTTATTTTAACTGATCTGTCCATCCTTGGCTATCACCCATCCTTCCTGCTGTACTCTGGATGAGGTAAAGACTCTCGCAAATACAAAAGAAACAACTTCTACACTCAACAACATGCATGCTCCTTGGGTGTGCGTTATGTGAGAAAACACAGATTAGATTGCTGTTTCTATAAATAACAGAAGGAAAGGCCCTAAAGTGCAGAGAAAGAGGAAGAAGACCTTTTATATGGAAAATACTAAAATGATAGAATTTTTTTTGACAATTCTTTGCAAACATCAAGATAAATGAACACAAACCCGACCATTAAATAAGTAGAATTATAAAAAAAATCTCTACCAGCTCTACTCTCTCTCTCTCTCTCTCTCTCTCTCTCCCTCTCTCTCTCTCTCTCTCTCTCTCTCTCTCTCTCTCCCTTTCCACAGTCACTTATGCTTGCTCATTTGGAATAGTTTGGTTTCTTTCTGTAAACAATGCCTAGACATGACTGTGTTGTATTTGGTGCCATATAAATAAAGCTGAATTGAATTGAATTGAATTGAATTGAATTGAATTGAATTGATTTGAATTGATTTGAATTGTTTTACCAAATTAACTGATATTAATTGTTAAAATAGTACATGTTAAACCAACGATCCATTCCAGCGAGAAATGTTTCTTCTTTTATATTTAGTTTCTTGATCAAATGTTTGCAGTTTTGCTATGAAATGAAGGCGCAACAGTCTCTAGATAATGCTTTTTACTTTTATTTTAATGCACAACAGCTTCTATTACCACACCTTTGTTGCTGCTGTATCTAAATAGCTCATTCAATACTTCTGCGTTTAATTTGCATGAATGCATGTAACTTCCTGATTATGTTCTTTTGCTGATATTACGGCCATGCTTATGGATGGCTATAGTTTTCATTTCATTTCATTTCATTTTCCATAAATATCACAAAATTGTCCCCCTATTTCTTACAAACAAGCCCGTATGCACTTTGCTTTTTTAGCACAAGGTGGCAGCATGCATCTATTTTTGGGTTGCACAGACACGCGCACACTCCACACAGGAACTGATGCGCTTTCACCCTCCAGGGTCGTGGCAACAAAACGTATGACAATAAATGTCACGAAACGTTTTTTTTAAATTATATTTTATTTTATCAAATTTTCTTTAATTTCATTTTAGTAAGCTGTCAAATCAGTTGTGAAAATCCTAATGTTGCTTTTAGAAGGAGCTCTCAGATAAATATTGCAGTTGAGATATTGTTGATAACAGAATGTACATAATGAGTTGCTTGACAGGGGTGAAGAGCCGTTTGTAAATCTGGCAGTTGGCAGCAGCAGCAGCAGGTGTTGAAGTGCAGCAGGTTGGCTAACCTCTGCAGCACTGGGACCCTGAGCTGAAAAGGGAGACCATTGGTCCCAAAGAACTATCTCTCCAGGTAAGGCACTGCATCTTTGCTTAATTTGTCTCTCTTTTTCTGGCTATGTAGTCTTCTATCTTTACGTTAAAACAATAGCTGAAGGAGCATTAAATCACACACAGCAAAGCTCTTGTGTTGTATGAGTCAATTGTTGTGAAAGTTCAGGTAAATTTACATTGAAGTTAATATGAACGAAAGGAGTTCCAACAAGACTGATTTTTGATGCTATATATTTTAATCTCTATATGTGAACAATGCCTGTTATGCCCAAAAGTTATATTTACATATTTTGAATATTAGCCATTTTGTTTTACTGTTGAATGACACCATATTTAGTGAGCCTTTCTTACACTATCCACTGCTGTCTACAGCTTTAACAATGCTTAAATTCTTTATATGTAACTGTCCAGGCCCTTTATACACGTTCATAGTAGCAGGTTGGGCCAACTTTTGTCTCCAAAACTGCCTGAATTCCTGGCTGCACACCCATGATGTAAAAGTCTCCTTCCAGCCTATAACAAAGGCCATCTCTTAGATATACTCATACGTCTGGCGATCGTGGAAGTCATTGAAGTACTGTGACTTCATTGACCTACTGGAGGCTGTGGCATTTAAACAATGTTTAATTGATCCTGAGGGGCCCAAAGTGTGCAAAGAAAATGTCCTCCAAGCCATCACGCCACCAGCAGCAGCTGATCCTATTGGTACAAGGCTGGAAAAATGAATATTCTGATTTTATTTACATCAAATTATGACCCTCCAATCTGCCTGTGGCAGCAGGAATTCAGACTCATCAGACCAGACAACATTATTATTATTATTTCTAACTAATTTGGCCATTTTCCTCTGACTCTTGGTAACAAGGGACATTTCTGCCCAGAGAACTGCAGCTCACAGGATAACTTCTTTCTTTTCGGACCATTCGCTGTAAACCTGAGAGATGGTCTGCAAAATTCCAGTGAAAAAGCAGTTTCTGAAATTTAGATATTCAGACATGGGTTAGTTTCTATCTATCTATCTATCTATCTATCTATCTATCTATCTATCTATCTATCTATCTATCTATCTATCTATCTATCTATCTATCTATCTATCTATCTATCTATCTATCTATCTATCTATCTATCTATCTATCTATCTATCTATCTATCTATCTATCTATCTATCTGTTGTGCTGTGCCATCTGGCAGCTGTTATTTTTGATATGAAAGCGTCACACAGAAACCATGTGATCATTTCATAAAATATGATGTCTTCTTGTAGGTTCAACCAGCCACCGGTGTATGTAATACATCACAGAATAAAATGCTGGGGTGTTTATTTTACACATATGAGGCAGAAGAGGCCCAATCTTCATCATAACAAACACGTTTGATACAAACTGAGAGCGTCAGTGTGCCTCAGCAGAGCCTGTGACGAGAGGGAGAAAGTCATCGACCGACAATAACCCCAGTGTATTGTGCATCAGCACTAAATGCATCCTGCAGCGCTCCTGTGTGCGCGCATGAGCACACTGGCTCAGCAGGCATCGGTGAGTCACGTGACACTGTGGCGTGGTGGCTCTGCGTTTTCGTCTTTCATGCCAATTGGCTGAGACGAATCTTTCTATAAAGCAGCGATGACACACATTTGTGAAGTCATCTGAGCATCCGTACACATAATAAAGTTATTGAAATAACTGATCACATAGTCTTGACGATACATTTTAAAATGTGCACTAGTTAACCTGATGTACATTTTTAACACATATTTTAATTCACATTGAAAGGTTATGTAAATGTTTTGATTTTCTGCATAGTAGTATATGCTTGACTTGAAAAGAATCTCATGCTTACAATCCTTTTATATAGAGGAAAGTTACATCTTCTTGCATTTCCAACGTAGGTGCAAGAACATTTAACTTGCTTTTGTGGCTTGTATACGTGTAATGAGTTCGGAGAGGAAACTGTGGTGCTTTTGCTTCCTCTGTTTGAACTATTTGACCTGGAGGCGGAGCTTCAGGGGAAATTGCACGTGGGAAACTTTTAGCTATTCTTAATCATGATACCTTTTTTTCAACCCTCCAGTGCTTCTTGAGACTGTATTTGATTTAGAACGAATGTCTGTTGTCACCAGCAGTAAAAATGTTTGAACACCGAAGCAGAGTCCCCACTCACTTATTTTACATTCATGAAGGGTCATCGTCCATTTGCCTGGTTTTATCTGCTTTATTTACACTCATTGCAGTAATTCCACGAAAGTACGTTGTAGTGTAAAAAGTATTGTTGATTTCAACAAGCTCTCCAACTCAAACGACCACATTGATCGATTTTTCAAGCACCAAATTACGACCTCGTAGGAGCTGCTGACACCGAATTATTGACATTTGATTGTGTGAATGCTGATTCTGAGAATTATTTGCATTTTCTTACTCACGTCAGCCCCTGCAGTCAAACCAATCTGAACCATTCAAGTATCGAAATGTGCAACTTGACAATCTCAGTTGGAGTCCCACAAGATGGGAGTACCCGTTGAATGCTGTTTGCAGCTTTGATTTATTCAGGAACCTTGTATATCAGATAAAGACTGAATAAACCAGAAGAACAGGATCAGCTTGTTAGGCTGTGCAATTCGACTGATATGTAATGACGAGCACGGTGAACACAAACTACCATAATGCATTGCAGCGATCAGCTACAATAAGTCAATAATTCTAAAAGTGGCCTAATGGAGAGGAGCGTCACAGCACAGCACCCTGCTGCTGGAGGGGGGGGCGCTGTGGAACTACTTTATGTCTCTGTAAAACATATGAAAATCCCAAGTCGTAATATAGGCCCGAGGTTGATTTGTGGCAACGTGTTTGTTTACATGTACATATTGTGTTTTACACTGACGTCACGTTTGACTACGCGAGGTTTGGAATATTGAGCGTGAAGAACATAGACCATATAGAAGTCTATGGTGCGGATCCTGATTCTCTGCTGAACAATCGGTTAGTGTGTAGTGAGCTCCATGGTCACACCACACGCTACCAGATCAGAAGAGGATTGTGCGATCTGTCTTCTGTGATCATCAAGTGTGTGGTCTCTTGATCTGCGAAGATTTAAAAAATCCTGGAGTGCATCCAGACTGAGGGTATGCCTTCAGTTTGTTCGATAGTAACCCGGCCCGGCATATCTGCAACGTGTGTGAAGGATGGTTTCTCTCCTCCGCTGGGGGATGGGTCTGAGTTTTAGACAGTCGTCTGTGGAAGTGCATTGCGTGTGTGCCTTGGTTTCACCCCTCCTTCACTCGTTTGGCTTGCGTCGCCTTGTATGGGAACTGGGACGTGTGGTGTGAGCAGTGTGAGCCAATCAGGAGGCCGCAGAGCGAGAGGGGGCGCGTGAGGAAGCGGGCAGGCCGTGTGGGTCTGGGTGGGGTTTGCAGGAGGAGGGACCAGCGCTGCCGGCTGCTTGTTTGAAAATGAATGATATGCTGCTGGAGTTGGAGACACAAGGGCTCGTTGACGTGTGTTTAGCGTAAACTGAATCATCCGCAGCAATTACAGAAAGGAAAGAGCGCAATATTTTTCTTTTTTTAAAAGAAACATTACTAGGAAAACCAAGTTCTGTGTGGAAAGAATCAGTTTCCAGCAATGCGATGTGAGTATTAATATTTATCTGTTCATTTCTTGTAATACTGAACTGAACCGCGCACCTTGTCATAATCATTTCATAAATTGTCCCATTGAAAATGTATTTTTGGTGTAACTACGGGCTTGTGTTTGGTCTGATTGATTGAAACATAGAATATGACTGAGGCTTCCAACAGCAGCATGTGCAGAGCTGGTCCCTCTCTGGAAGGGTGTAACCCAGCCAGCAGCTCCGTGTTATTTCTGGTCATGTTGCAGGAATTCCTTTAAAGCCTCAACCTGTGTTGTTAAAGCTCTGCACTTGTTTTTGTGTCGATACTCAAAGCAGAAATAGGAGCAGCACCATGAGAGTGCTGGAGGAGATGCCAGGCAGTAATCTGGGATGGTGGGATGCAGCAGCTGGATGGGGATGCAGAATATAAAACATTAAACCTGTCTCACTTGTTGTCAGGGGGGAGCATCAAGCTTCTGTCAGTCCAGTGGAAAGACGGCTGTTATCTATGACAAAGAGGAACTCAGACCAAACTGAAAGGGGGATTGGGGTTTTGTCTCCTGTTTGACAGGGGATTAACCTAACTGATTTGTACAAGCATGGTGGGGAGTGTATTGGGGACAGTCCCTTGTCTGGACACATTTGTCTGAGGATGGACTCCATCTGTATTAATCAGTAATAAAATGTAACAGGTTGAAGTGTTGTTGATTTTCTAACTGCAGCTACACTTTTTTTTTAATGGAACAGCTGTGGCTATGCACTCTGCACTACAGTCATAATCCTCCCATGACTGGGAGAATGCAGTATTTCTGTCCGGATGCCAGTTTGTGCAGTGGTGCTAAAGCCTTCAGGAAAGTCAGCATGTCCATTGCTTGTGATGGACAGTGATGAAGAAGCTGCACTAAAGCCTGCAAAAAAAATAGACGATAGAAATCCTCTCAGTCATTCTCATCATACCAATGCAAATCTTTTAATTCTTTGATGGTCAACGGGTAGAAACAGTCCGTTGTTATAATGTATAATGGCAGATCTTCTCTGTTTTAAGCTTCTCATTTGAGAGGGTTTGGTTCCAGTAGTTGGCCAAAAGATATACGACTCATGTATATGGATGAATGCAAGACTCATTCACAAATTACAACATTTAATGAGTCAAGTAAGAAAGTATTTGTTGAAGCATGTTTGAATGGGAAGTTTTCTGGACTCACAGATTTATGAGACATTACATCAGAGCAAATTTGAAATGGTTGGGAGATTGTTCTGTAGTCTGGTATATTTATGAAATTATTTGTTATGGGGACTTATGTTGAACGAAGATAACTTGTCTGTAAGTTGTGCTTTTTTTGTTTTGTATTTTCAGTTTTGAATATACAGAAATATGCCACTTTGGTTTTTGCTGTGTAACGCTGCTGTGAGCTTTTTGCATGTAATGTCTCACACTTCCAAAAAATCAAACATTTCACACCTTCAGCCATCATTAGTTTTGATCGTAATAGCTGAATCAGTTCAAGATCAGTTAAAGCCCATAAACTTCACTAAGAAAAGGTTTGAGGAACTGACAAAGATAATTGATAATAGTGATTGCCATTTCCAGTAACGATCATATTGTAAAGGATTTTTACAGTGGGCTTGTACCACATGACAGCTAAAAGCTTTTGATGTGTGACATAATCGTGATTGGCGCATGTGATGATGCTCTATCAGACCGTACGTGTTTGAAAAGGAGAAGGAGGATGTAAGAGTTAAACAAATGACAAATTATTTTTAGACATTTCCTCAGCGTCACTGAAGATTTTAATCAACCCAAAACAATTTACAGATTTAAGTCTCATCCATTTTTCAACGACCGGCTCATACCTTGTCCCATGTGAGCTGGATTTGGCTTCAGCCCCCACGACCCTTACTTGAATAAAGTGGGTGCAGAAGATGGTTGGATGGATGGAAATTTCAAGCATGTTAAGGGTTGACAACACTTTAGAAAGAATTCACTTGTCAAATTAAATCCTATATAACTTGTTTTTCCGACTCGTAAGCTGAGAGATTTGGTTGGGAAAGGTGTTTCTAACTCAAAAGCGATTAAAGTGTTTCCATTCCTGCTCTCTGACCTCTGCTGGTATTATACCTGACAGGCCAGCTAAGATAGGACTCTGCCTCAACAGCCAGGAGGAAGCTGCTGGTATGTGTTTTTAACTCACTTAAATAAACAGGTTGGACCTGTGATTTAACAAAGCGAGAGAGAGAGAGAGCGAGCGAGAGAGAGAGGGCTGGGGTCAATGCTAGGCAACAATGAATGATAAAGAGAGGGGTGTGGATTTGAGGCAAGATCACGCTTTTTTGTTTGGGAGGATTTGATGCAGTTCCTGCGATGAGGTAATGATAAAGGCTGTAAAAGATTTTCTCTGCAATAATTTCTGAAAGTTAGCACTCACTGTTGACACGCTGGGTGATGTTTTCGTGAGTCAGGAGAGAGGAGAATAACTAGGTTATATTTGTCAATCCTCCATTGGCTCTGTCCACTCTGGACAGGGATATTCATTTGGCTGCGTAACTCATAATCACTTCTTTTATTCCTTTACATGGATTTTATGGGATTTACTGAGGGTGGATCGTTGGAAATGTTTGCAACTGGTGTTTTGTTAACCCAGCACAGCAATAAATGTCAGCCTTATTATTTGCTAAAAGACAACGGTATCTGGTGCAGGACTTTCCACTTTGCCAGCTTGACGCCATATGCTGCTTATACTGTTACTACACAATAAATTTTAGTTACTGGGGAAGTTTGTACAAAGACAAATTGGATTCTAGTGGTGTTGTGTGTTTCTATGCATCACAATTGTGTTTTTATTCAGCAGACGTCAACCAGAATTTTTGTGGTTAAATTCCCAAAATTCAAATCTCAGTGACATCTCTCTGATTACACTCTGAAGACAGAGGGATTTTTCTGTAAACGGAACCTCGCATACAGCGGCTACAATATGTAAGCAACGACTGTGAACCAACAACACAAGGGACTTTTCTCAAAACAACACATTGCTGGCAGTCACATCATGTTGTTGTTGTTTTACCTGTTCGGTATTTACGCCTGCTATGTAAATAAACCAGTTTCATGACACATTTCAGTCAAAAAAGAATGTCACTCTTTTTTTAAACTAAATATTTTCTAGTTTCTGGTGTGTGTAGTGATCTCTCCAATCACTTGAAGTGCAGCTATTACTTAATATGAATACAAGATGTTATTATGTTGCTTTGTTTACTTACTGCTTTAATGCTATACAAATAAATCAAGGAAGACAAGAAGTATTTGTTTAACAAATGAAAATCGGTATAGTGTAATTATCGAAGACATGTTTACATGTGCAGGCTTGATGAACATATTTGAAATTTACTCACAGACGTGTCATCACGAACAAAAGGTAAAAAGACGATGTGTCCTGCAGGTAACTTGGTGTGCAACATTTGCAAAGTGACTCAATACGTGACGGCACAGGATTGCATAATCATAAAAAAAGGTGCAATGTTGAATTCCTCCTTTTCACCCATGAGGAGATTTCTCCTGACGACAATGGGCCTGATGCAATATCAACGCTGTTTATTCTCAATAACGGCTACATTGTTCTAATATTCCGTTTTTATTACCTGCAACTAACAATCCTAACGCTGCTTTCTTACAGTGACTGAGTCTGAGTCCGTTGGTGCGTCTGAAGCCGTTGTGATGGAGCCTCCTCGGGCACAAGGCTTCCTGGAGTCATCCAGTGTTGCAGGCGATAGCAAAGCTTCGCTTGATGACGGCCTCGTGGACACAGCAATGTACGTGAAACACAAAGTGAAACAAACATATTCTACTGGATGTTGTAGGGTTGTTTCTGTTTTTCCTCTCCAGGCATCTAGATTTACTTTAACTAGTCACTAAAGCTGGAACAAATTGTACATTGAAGGAATCATTAACCTGCGGACAAAGTAACAGCCATTCAAAAGTGCCAACTTAAAGTCAGTCCACAGATTTCGTTATTGGAATTATTAGTTAAGATTTACCACTCACAATGTGTGCTGGCTTTGCTTTTAGATCGTAAATCAACAGACTTTTTTTTTTTTTTTAAACATTCTTTTCTGTGTATCTATATTGCGTTTGTCATGTCAATATAAATCTATATATTAACTGTGATGTCATGGTCATTAAATTCACTGTTGTCCTCACATGACACAGTGAATCTTCTCGGATGTAACACCTCATCTGAGTGGCTGATGAATGTTTTTTCTATCCCTTTACCATAGTGAGTCCTCAGAAGAAGAGTCCGCAGGGGAAAGGGAAGAGGAAACTGGTGCCCTTGAAGAGGTCACCAGGAGCACCGAGACTACAGCGGTCCCTGCAGACCGCAGCTCAAACACACAACAAGGTGAGAGATGAAGGAATTAAAAGTCACCAGGTTCAATGTGTTTACTATTTTTCTCCGGTCCCTCTGCTCCCCCGTGTACACAAACATTTTACATGGTGGAGATGCCGGATGCATATTATGCTGAGTTGTGTGTGTATATACGGGGTATTCAGGCTATATCCACCAAACCAAAGCTCATGTGCCGGGCTGGATTCGGTTGCTTAAGTAGGCCTTTTTGACTGATCTCTGACTGTTTTTTTTTTCCTGAGGAAACATTGTGAGCAGGAGTGAATGAACTCCACATTCTCTGGCAGAACAAACTCGACTTCCCTTTTCCTGCCTTTAAACCCCAGATACTTTCCTGCCTTTATGGCAGAGTGAAAAAGTTCCAGTAAATATAGTTGGTGGTGTTAGTTAACATGTGAATCATTTTGAACTAAGTGAATCTTGACCTGTGCCATGACTTTGACCACGTCATTTCTTAAAGTCTGTCTGAGAGCAAATTAACTACAATTTTTATTTTCATCTTGGAAAAAAATTTGTCCACTATTTACTTGAATTGTTAAGCATTTTATTTTATAATTTACAAGACTAAAATATTGAGTAAATCTAAATGATCTCAAAGGTTCGTGTACATATTTACCCTCAGGGGAGTTTTCCCCATGAAGCGTTTGCCTTCCTGGCCTTTCAGCGACCCCGCGTACTGATAACCAGCTGTGTGTTTGGTCATAAACTCACTATATGACACCATTACAGACTCAACGGCTGGCAATACTGCATTATTTGTTTTGGCTGTAAAAACTGAACCTGCTTGAGGAGCTCTCACCATACTGATATTTTAAACTTAAAAACAAACAAACAAAAAAAAAACCCCCAAAACCTTTAATGTGAAAGAAAATACAAACAACGCCCCCAAGTGTTGCTACTATTCCATGGCTGCACATGTACAACTTGTCTAACCAGGACATCCGTGCGTAAACTGGGACCTCCAGGTTTGTTTGAAGAGGTTCTATTTTAATGTTTACTTTTGTTGTCATTTGTAATGACAGTTCGCTAATGAGGAGGCATGGCCATCTGCCTGCTCGTGTTCAGAACACATCAGTAATGCCTGTAGCGTGTGCGTCGTTGTCACAAGCGACGGAGCAGATGGCCCGTTACAGATATGGAAGCCAAGTTGTCATAAGTAGTATTTATCCTTCATCGGAGGTTTGGAATAATTCAGATTAATTAAAAGTTACTCTAGTTTTAGTTGCATCCATAGCATTGTCGCATTGAATAAAATAATACACCCCTGTCCCACATCCACTCCTACCATCAGCCTTTAGGTAATAAGACTTCTAAAACAATAATTGTGTAATATAACAAACCAATTTTGTGTTTCAGGTCAGAACAGGTTCTTCCAAAATCTAAATCTTGATGAGATAAGGTGAGATAGTTGGACGTAATATAATAAGAGTAGACATTTCTTTAATCGCCTGGCAATAGGACAAGTGGTCTTATGGTATAACGGTCTAAAACACGTGGAAAACCTAATTTTAGTGGCAACCTAAAACAGCAAGAAAACAAAATGCAGCATACATCACTGATATTATTCACTTTAATATGGATTATAATATAAAGTTAAAACTACACAGGTTGTGAGCAGTAAGACGAAGGGAGTGAAAAGTTTAAAACAACATGTAGTTTTCCTAAAGACCATCTCGCTGCGCGTTATTTACACCGCAGCTCACAGTTTATTCTGAGTGACTGAAAATTAAATGAGTTTCTCCAATTTACACAGAGGCCTGTACTTGTTTGTATATTTACTAAGATGTCACAGAGTGAACAGTATTTCTCCTTGTGCCACATATATTGAACTGCAGTGGATGTCGCAAAAACAGATATGATATAATGGACAATGTGTTCCTGCAGAGGATTGAAGCCTCCAGTGAATGATCATAACGGCTTTGTTGCATCTTCCAGTGAGCGCCTCACGTCCAAACTCTCTGTCAGTGGGGGCCGCGGCGGAGCCCCGTCTATGGACGACAGATTGCGGCGCTGAAGTGAAGCTGAGGATGGAAAACTCTGGCCTGGCTGCTGTGAATCCTCTGACCGTCAACCAGATGTTCACCTCTGCTGTTGAGCGCTTTGGTGACTTCATAGCTTTGGGGTGGAAGGAGGGAGAGCAGCAGAAAACCATGAATTACAAGGAATACTACCAGACCTGCCGCAGCGCTGCCAAGAGTTTCTTGAAGGTATGAAGGTCTTGTCTTTTTTTTTTTCTCATGGGAGAAAAATCTATGTAAATGTGATTTTCAGACAATTTAACAAAGTGAAGCACCAGAATTTCTCACCGACTGGACAATGATCAGACTTGTGTTACAATTGATCTTGAGTAATCATGCAGGATATTTTATCGATTGTGTAGTGAGTAGTACTGTGCACGGTACTCTGCATCACCAATATTGAGCTGGAATGAGCGCCAATAAGATAAGATAAGATATGCCTTTATTTATCTCGCATGCGGAGAAATTTGCAATGCCTGTGACTCTGGGATAAAGCGCTTTGAAGTGAAGTGATGGAAATTAGAAAACATTTCAGCTCACAGTATTGTTTGGACTGTTTTGTTAAAAGGATGGAAAAAAGACCACCACGTCCCTGTTTTGGAATCCAGCTTTGGGTTTCACACTCATTTCTGTGTGTGCAGCTGAACCTGCTGGACCTACCACAGTGTTAGGCACAGTGTGTGGAAATGATCTTTTGAACAACTGCTTTAAAAGTGTGTCTGTGTCTCTGCAGCTCGGTTTGCAACGTTACCACAGCGTCGGGATCCTGGGCTTCAACTCTGCTGAGTGGTTCATCGCCGACATTGGGGCCATTTTGGCAGGGTGAGTTTCATCCTTATCTCAGGAATTGTTGTTTTTATGTGACTGTTAACATCACTGATTGTTCCGCCACTCAAAGTTACATAAAGAGAACAGTATGTATGCGTATTTAGATGTGTCTCATTCTTGCAATATGTAATCGTGGACTTGAACTGTGAGTGTGTCAGAAAGGACCTCAGGTGTCGTTCAGTTCATCACGTAGCCTCTCAAGTCTGAAGACGCCCTCATTGACTGACTGATGGATTGCAGTAGTTTGCTTAGCGAGAAGCCAAAGGACTGTCGCAATGGAAACGGGGCCACTAAGCACACACTAATGGCATAACATTGACAATATAATCATGACATAGTTTTTGAGAGGAATCTCTGGACTTCCTGTACAGGGCACACCTTGCCTTTGGCCCAGTTTCAGCTTGGATTTGCTTCAGTTGCCTGCAAGTTTCACTAAGTGACTGGAGTTTCTTTTGTCACATTTTGACTCTCACATATACATTTGGCATTTCGCTGAGATTAGCTCTTGGGTTTTACTTCTAAATGCAAGATGTCCACATTCTGAAATGTTTGTAGATGGATGTGTTGACGTTTTAGTTGAAGTGAAGCGTTTCTCCACAACTGGTGCACTGAGCTCTAGTCATGCAACAGCGACCACGAGCCTCGTCTTTAGAAATGCACAAATATTCAGCTCGGCCTTGAGCAGAAACCAACCCATGTTCAGTAAGCTCAACTGAAGCAAGACATGCGCTCCATCTGAGAAACCACAAAAATAGAGAAGAGAAAGAGCACGCTGGTTAGTGAAAGCCTGAGCTGCTTCCATCAGGAAACGTCTGTTATGCCAGAGTGCATTTTGCTTTAAATGCAGTCTGTCCAGTTAAAATATCTCTGTTGAGGTCATGTTTTGAAATGCAGAAAACAAGTGTAGCTGGATGTCTTTTGTACAGGTCAGGCGATGTTGGCTCTCTGGTGCGCCGAGACTTAACACTGCTCTTTTGGAGCTCTTAAACACACTGATAGTATCTGTGACTCCGCAGATTCCCACACGTCCTCACGGCTCGGTGCTGAATCACCTTCTAAAGAATGTCACCTTGTCAAACCAGTCAAGATGAACCAAATAACTGATCGTGTAGATGAGGCTTTGATCTACACACCAAAGAAACCAAAACAACAAGTTTTACTTGTCGAGTGTACAATTGCAAGTTTGTCTTGTATTTGAGTGAAACTATGTCGACTAGATCACATTCATGTTGCCATCGTATGTGCAGTAAGAATAAGGCTTAAAAACAAAAACAAATCAGTGGAAGTAATCAGCAACAGCAAGTCTTTATTTCAGATGATCTGCATCATGCAAAAAGATTGATGACTTTTCCCCACTATCTCGAGGGCATCCTAACGTGCCATTAATAGACGCTTCAATATTTAATTCAGCCTATGAAGCTTTTCATTCAACGATTTGAACCAAAGTTTAGTGAAATATTCCCACACATGTTAATCTAGACCTCCAGTAAAATAACTCATATAAAACTCTTTGTTTAATCTTAACAGGTTTTTTATGCAATTCTTTCCTCCCGCTTATGGTGCAGATCCAAGCTTTATGAATTACTTTAATGACAACTCATGTCATTAAATCCACCTCCTATGCCCACTTTACTCAAGTTAGTGTTGCAGGGAAACTGAACTGTAGCCGAGCTCACCAGGACCAGGTACCCTGGAGAAGTCGCTGGTCCATCACAGGCCTGACGCTGTGAGAACGCATGCTTATAGTGTCTGCTTTCAACCAACAAGATTGTGGGATTGTTGGAAGAAGATTTTAAACTGAATGGACCTCAGATCAGCTGACATTCTCCTAAAGCTGCCAAAAATATTCCTTTTCATTACTCTGTACCCTCAAATCTCTTCACCGGGGCAGCCTCAGGGCAGCCACATCAACATCTTTAGCTCCTTCACTTTCAATGTAGAGTTTTTTCTTCTTTTTTTTTTTGGAATTGCTCACTTCTCTCTCATTCTTTGTTCTCTCTCAGGGGCTTTGCTGTTGGCTT
Source organism: Lipophrys pholis (assembly GCF_963383615.2). NCBI lineage: Eukaryota > Metazoa > Chordata > Actinopteri > Blenniiformes > Blenniidae > Lipophrys > Lipophrys pholis. The sequence goes on along the minus strand of NC_137640.1, from coordinate 18,806,315 downwards.
CTACACCACCAACACTCCTGAGGCCTGCCAATATGTAGCAGACAACTGTAAGGCTGACATCATGGTGGTGGAGAACCACAAGCAGCTGCAGAAAATCCTTCAGGTAAGACGAGTGTGAGCGAGTGTGAGCAGGCAAACTGGGGGGAAAGAAAATCATCATAGTGTCCAATTTTCCATGAAAACATAAAAAAAAAACCTTCTTGTGCAATTCAGATCTGCTTATTTTGTGTGTGTGTGTGTGTGGGGGGGGGGGGGGGGGCAAACACATAGAAATACCGTTACTTATAGCTACACACACACATACACACACATACAAATCCTCACCACACCAAGTTATTACATTTTCTATTCTAGATATACAGCTAGAAATCTTTGCGTCCTTTTTTCTAAATTTAATGAACACCTCTTGTAACTTCAACAACCTTTTTTGTTGTGAACTAACTACAGTTATTTATAGTTATGCAGTTTTGTACTTATCAGATTGTCACACCTCTGTTTGTAGATTGAAGACCAGCTCCCTCACTTGAAAGCCATTATCCAGTACAGAGATGCCCTCAAAGAGAAGAGACCAAATCTGTACACAGTAAGCAGGAAATCCACAAAGAGGAAATATGCAATTTGTTCATTATGTGCAAGAAACGTATAAGTGATTTTCTTTGTGTGGTGCAGTGGGCAGAGTTCATGGAACTCGGCCGGGATGAACCCGAAGCTCAACTTGATGCAATCATCTCCAGCCAAAAGCCGAACCACTGCTGCACACTCATCTACACCTCAGGAACCACCGGCCAGCCCAAAGGAGTCATGCTCAGCCACGACAACGTGAGTCATGTTCCTTTGTGCCTGTCCTTCAGCATCACTTTTGGTGCCTCGCAGTAGAAATACGTTTTTGCAAAACCATCGAACTTCCTCACGATCCCAATTCTCTTCTTTGACGGGCCATGGAGGCCCCGGGGTGGCTTGTCCAGTCCTCCATTGTGTTTTAACGACCTTCAGGGTGGTCGTTGGAGTCAATTGCGGTCATATGGGGATTACAGGAGGTCATTTGTGATTGACCATCACTATATGTCTCCTGAAACACATGACCAAGTACAGTGTACCTGCTTTGACCTGGACTAATGAGGACATTTATCTCTTTTTGAACAGTTAACTTGGACTGCTCTCTCCACCGGCCAACATGTGGGTGTCACCGATGCCACTCAATCTCAGGAGATTGTGGTCAGCTACCTGCCGCTGAGCCACATCGCTGCTCAGATGGTGGACATCTGGGTCACCATGAGAGTCGGAGGGGCCACCTACTTTGCTCAGCCAGACGCCTTGAAGGTGAGACCCCATACATGAAGCACCCTCTCTGAGTAAACCGTTCGCCCCTTTTCTATTCTGTTCACCTGCTCAGTCTGTTCCAGCTGTTTGGCAGGAAGTTTTCCTTTTCTGATCTTTGTACTGTGTTGTTTTTGCTGGCCATTGTAAAGATACCAATATAAGTACATTTAAACTCAAAGGTGAAACTTTGCACAATGCCTACATTTTCAGCCCAGTTTTATGTCTATTGCATTAACTTCACACCCTGTTGAAAGGTTGAGGGGAAAAAACCCAAACATCCAATATGAGCAAGCAGAGGCGACTATAGAAGAGCTTTCCTTCACCTATTCCGAATGAGGGAATAGCAAGGAGAGAGCAGAGCATTAACATGAACAGGAGTTTTTATAGATCACACTCAGTGCTGCCTGAAACCCAGCTTTATTACATTTATCAAAGATATTGTAGGGATAAAGACAATTTATATTTTTACAGTTCACTTTCATATTGTCAACAAAGAATTCGGTCCTTGAAGACTTATTCGTCATCATCCTGACGCCGACATGCTCATTAGGAGCATTTAGGTGTGTAATGTTGTTAGGAGCATCAGATTAACTGAGCATGTTCAGTGAATATTGAAGAGAGATCCAGAGAAGCGATGTGTAAAAAACTGAGAAAGACTTTATCTGTTTTTTCAAGCGAAACAAATTTAACGATGCGAATGATTTCTAGGGGTTCTTTGTGCACCTTGCGGCAACATGTGTCCTAATTTCACTCCACGCTATAACTCACTTGTTGTGTGTGTAGTTGAAAGTTCATATATATATATATATACTGTATATATACTTCTCTTCCTTTTGTATTAATATTCAGAATCTTCCCCTTTTTCCTTTTTGTTTTAATTGAATCATTTATTGTATGTTATCTTAGGGTTCGCTGGTGAACACTCTGCAGGAGGTGCGTCCCACAGCCTTCATGGGGGTCCCACGTGTCTGGGAGAAGATGCAGGAGAAGATGAAAGCTGCTGGTGCGAAGGCTTCGACGGTGCAGAGAAAAGTAGCAGCCTGGGCCAAAAACGTGGGTCTGCAGACTAATCTCACCAGGATGAACCAGTAAGCACATAGTATGAAATGACTGCTTTGTTGATTCAGTGTGAATCATTTCCTCCGGGGGATGAACTCTTTTCTTTTTCTGGGCTTCCGTCGTGTCTTGTTGTTTTCTCAAGAGCTGCATTCACACTGTTTTGTCATTATTATTGATTTACTACTTAAAGATAAGATTATTTTGTTTAGACGAACACTGAATAACGTACAATATTGAAGTACAGATTTATACGCACCAAGAATATCCCCTGATTTTAGGGGATCACTCCCATAATGCTTTCAATTCAGTTCAACTTTATTCATATATCGCCCAATACAACAAAGTCATTTCCAGGCACTTTGATGGAGAAAACCCAACAAATCCACATGAGCAAGCATCAGCGACTGTGGATGGAAAAACTCTCATGTTTAGAGGAAGAAACCTCTGCACAACCAGCTTTGCTTGCAGCGTCGGTTATTTTTGACATGTGAACATGATCCCACATCCAGCTTTACGTAGACGCTCGCCACTCGTAAAGATGGATTTGTTAAGTCGACTCATTAAGCTCATAGTGTTTCTTTGTTTTAAACTTATTCCTGAAATGCAGATTAAATGTGTCACAGAAGCTGAAATGAAAGAGTGAGGCGCTCTCAGTGAAGCTGCGAGATAAATATTGTATGTTAAATGTATTAGATGAATTATTTCACTGTAAAAGCTTCACTCACAGGCCAAGAGTTCACAGATAGCTGAAGCAAGAAGAGGTTAGATAAGAACAAAAAAAAAAGAAATCACAAAATACAATTATGAAGTCTGAACACAAGGACATAACTTGAAAATTAAGAAGGCTGAAGAGCTCAATTATCAAAGTGGTGACAATTGTATAGACATAAAACCATAATGTTGCAGTTGATGGAAGTAAATATAAAAGTATTAACATAAATTACCGAAAAGCTGAACAAGAAAATGCTAAATTACTGTGTGTGATGTTAAGTTTGTCTGTAACTCCTCTCTGAAACTACTGTGGTTGAAGTAATTCTTCACGCTTTTTCAAAATGTTTTTATTGAATAACATACTCTTCATTTCTTCACTGTTCATTACACCTTGTAACAAACAAACGTTCCATTTTTCTCTCCTCAGAAATGTAGAAGCGGGCCAAACTCCATTCACCTACCAGATTGCCAAAAAGCTTGTTTTCAAAAAGGTGCGCAAGGCCCTCGGGCTGGACCGCTGCACCAAGTGCTACACGGGCGCTGCGCCCATCACCAAAGAGACCCTGGAGTTCTTCCTCAGCCTCGATATTCCTCTGTTGGAGCTGTATGGCATGAGCGAGAGCTCCGGACCTCACACCATCTCCCGGCCCTCTGCCTTCAAACTCACCAGGTGGGACTTCCTCCTTTCTTCACTTCCTGAGTATCAAACCTTCAATCCAAAACTGAAGCCAGAATGAAACACATCCCTGATGGTGGAGAGGCGCTCATGTTGTCTTTGCAGCTGTGGGAAAGAGATCCCGGGGTGCAAAACAAAGCTGTACAACCCGGACGAAGAGGGGAACGGTGAGATCTGCTTCTGGGGCCGCCACGTCTTCATGGGTTACCTCAACATGGCTGAAAGGACAGAAGAGTCTCTGGATGCGGAGGGCTGGCTGCACTCGGGCGACGTGGGCAAACGTGATGAGAATGGATTCCTCTTTATCACTGGACGAATCAAAGGTAATTATCAAAGCTCAAACAGAGAAATAAAGACAAAGACACACACTGATTTTCTGTTTAACCAAGAGTCAATTAAATATCACTTTATTTAAAACTTTATTCTATCTTTTTTTTTTTTTCTTATGTTCAGTCTATTTTACCATATTTTCCTCACTCGTCCTGTTTTGTTTTCAGTTCATTATCAGAACTGCTCTACCTTCTCATCACAGTCTGATCTTTTGTAAACTTTCTCTCACTCTAATCAGACCGTAAATTATCTGGTCTTTTGTTCTGACGGGCTGAGCGCCTGATTATGTTCACCACGTGTGTGCATGTTTGTTTTGCAGAGCTGATTATCACAGCAGGAGGTGAGAACATCCCCCCCGTCCCCATCGAGGATGAAGTGAAAGCCGTCTTGCCACTGATCAGCAATGCCATGCTGATCGGAGACAAGAAGAAGTTTCTTTCTATGCTGCTCACCATTAAGGTAAAGCTCGTAGAAACTGACGAGACGTCATTTGAATTTCCAAAGCTCGAAGCCTGCGGTGTCTATGGCAGCCAACAGGGAGGTTCTACTCCTAGATGAGCTGTGACTGTCCGGATGACACAGGATGTAAACTCCTGCAGTGACAAGAATCAGATGTTGCCATAACTTTGTTGCAATCCTCTATCCAAACATGCATTTCAAAACGAACTCCTACCTTTGTGATCAACCCGACAACATACACTTTTATCTAACTAAACTGTTTATCTAACTAAACTGGGGGAGGAGCAAAGGTTAAAATAAAGGTAAGATGGACTTCAGGATCTCAGTTACATTTCACTGCCAATTGTGTATAAGAAAATCCTGCAAGTTTAATAATGGTGACTTTCATTCTTGCTTCACCTCGTTTGAAAGCCCAGAATGTGTACTTTCTGAAAATCGAATCACATTTGATGTTTCTAAAATAGGATTTGTATTTCAAACAAAACGGTGACCGAAAACATGGAAAATTCCCTGTTTTGGGGTGACAAGACAGCTCCATGTTTGGACTTTGCAGTGTAAAATTGAATTGAAAATCACTTTATTTTGGCATAATGGGTGTAGATATAGTGGGTTTTCGATGAAGACTTAACTGCAGGGCGCCACCTGGTGGTACATGGCTGCTAGAACGGCCGCACACAGACCATTAATGGTCATACGAAAGAGTATTAGGGCATGAGAAAATATGATAGGAGGCATATTTCTTTTCATCTTGCACTTTGGGAAAAAAAGTTGAAATAGTCGGCGCATGTGACCGCTTCTACAAATTGCCTTGCAGTCAGTGTGATGAGCTGGTGACACTATGCTTATTAATAGACCTTAGCAGCAAAGAAATGCAGCATGAACAAAAAGTAAAGGACTGCTCATGTTTCATGGAAGCTAAAGTAACAGGTTTCAAATAGTAAACATACCTGGGTTTTGTCCCTCTAGTGCCGAGTGAACCAGGAGTCTGGCGAGCCGGAGGATGAGCTGACGCCAGAAGCCGTGGAGCTCTGCAGGAAACTGGGCAGCAAGGCCACCCGTGTCTCTGAGATCGCTGGCGGACGAGACCATGCAGTGAACGAGGCCATCCAGAAGGGCATGGACAAAGTGAATGAGAAGGCAATGTCCAACGCTCAGCGCATTCAGAAGTGGGTCATTCTGGACCGGGACTTCTCAGTTTCAGGAGGAGAGCTGGGTGAGTTGTACGGAATAGTAGGGTGGTCTTATTTTGTCGAAAGATTGTCCGAACAAGAATAGATCTGACCAAAGTGACTGTTCCTGTTAATCCTGCCACATACAGTTTGACACATGAATGATGACAGGATAATAGTTTGAGGGCAGGTTGTCATTAATTCTTCCCTCTCAAACTTGTCTTAATCATTTTATAAATGTAAAGTACTGAACTCTGTTGAATTAAATGAAAAGATAAGAAGCAGTCATTTAAAAGTTGTACATCTAACAACTATTATATTTGAGTGATCATCTTGTGACCCATTTTGTACTTTTAATTTCAGTGTTGGGGGATGCTTTGTATTGATATTATATATTTTTAAGCCACATATTCAATCATTTTTTCATGTATTTTTTTTTCCAAAGCTCATCTATCAGTGACAGAGCACTTATAGAAATCAATAACAACTATACAAGTGTGGTATGAGTCACTGATGATATGATGACAGATGTCCCTGTCATTGATGTCGTCATTGAGTAGAAAAACATAAAGAAATTCATAAACAAGGATTATAATCCATAGGAGACCACAGCCGTTTGTTCAAGTCGGTTGAAATTCGACACAAATTTTAAGGGGGATAAAACTCAAGCGTATATGTTTTACTTTTACAAACATAGATGGAGGTTTAATACCAATTTTAATAATTTTATATATTTAGCATCATTCACATGGTAACCCTCACATGAATACAGCTTTAAGTGCTTAATATGACATATAATGATTAATATGACATATAATGAACAATTTTGTAATAAACCACACCGGAGAAACGGTCATCAAAATAAAAAGGAGACCCTATAACATGAAGTAGTGAGAGGTGGTGCACAAAACACAAACCAAATAAAATGAAAGGGAAATAAAAATGACAAAGGATTAAGACAATGAGAATCAAGATTATACATTAATACCAACAAGTTGATTAAAAACAATGATTGAGACCATCGTCTCTGAACATTTCTGTTTCCATGGCAGCTGAGGAAGAGCACAATGGGGGAAAAAAAAGGTTTCTGTGTGACTGCAACAACAACTAAACTGGCCAATTCAAATAATATAGTAGTCTGTAAATAAGTTTCATTGCAGAAAATATAATACTCGTACATCCTGAATATATTCAGAGAAATTCCATTAAATGTGAAACAGCCTGAAAATTTCTTCAGATAAAAAAAGTGGCGTTAGAATAAAGCTTCTCTTCTTGAGAACACAACGTTTCAGTGTGTTTCAGTATGCATGTTTTTACAGAGGAGCTCTTGTATTCTTTAATACTGACGCTGTCTGCTAACCAGTCAGGTCACTGGTTTCCATAAGCTTTGCTGCCACCTGCTGTTCACTTCTATGGCGTGTGACGACCTCTCCTCCTGACAGTGCGACCCCTACTGGAAGAATTAGGAACAGCCGTTACTTTTACTGAAAGAAATGGAGTTGATGTCTCATCAGTTTTCACTCTTTTGCACGATCATCCTGTGCCAGCTTTGGCTCACAGGCCACATGTGTGACTCCCTGGCTTCAACCTCTTTCTCTCTCCCTCAGGCCCGACCATGAAGCTGAAGCGGCCGGTGGTGACAAAGATGTACCAGGAACAGATTGACAACTTTTACAAGCAGGTGTCCTCGACGACTCCGACGACCCCCGACGCCCCGCTGCCTCCCAAATAGACGCGCTGCAGCAGCCGTGGCGAGATCCCAGTGGAGAAGAAGCTGCTTCTCCCAGCGGCTCCTCATCTCCGCTGCCCTCCTGCTCTTGTACAAACATTTTGCCTTAAGTTGCATCGGTTCTGTCTCGGTTAGAGTTTGGTTGTTTTTCCAGAGGAAATCTGTGGGTAAGCCATTGTATAAAATAGCTTTATGATTTTTGAAGACATTGTAAAACTAAGCTATTTATTTGTGTTACTGGGAGTCATATCAGATGGATGAAGTCGCTCCAGCGGTTTATGAGTGAAGCTGTTTATCGTACTGTAACGCCAGAGCTGGAGAGACGGTGAGAATCCCCCAAAAAAACAAGCTACGTAAGGAATCATTTGTGTTTTTCTTTATTATTTTGGGTTTGCCAAAGCTTACGTCTCGCCAAATAAGCGTCAAATGAAGAAACGTTTCTGGAAAGACGTCATATAAAGCCTCCTGTAATGAACAACTTCTTGTCGTTTACACGTTCGATGCTCCTCTCCTTCTTTTTTTCCGCTTCGATTTAAACAAAATGATTTTTCACCTGTACTCGGAACGTTGAAGGGTTCTGCATTTAAAGCTATATCCTCACTCAGAACATGTCATTAAGCCATATCTATTGCTTTTATTTATGTTTTTGGTCAGAATGTCTATTTCTTATGTTTTTGTACTGACTTGTTTAAATGCTGTAATTTTGTGGAATATTGTAAATATGTTTTTCTTCGTATATGTTTCACTTTACTTCATTTCCTTTTTTCTTTTTTTACCATTTTATTTTCAGAACTGCTTCTAATGCACCTCCTTGGTTTTTGCACTCAAATGAAGGCAAAGTGAAATGTACATAAGGTGAATGTTGTTATGGGTTTATGGCAAAATGTATCAGGATTCAATTTGGTCGTACCGCTGGGTCAAAGAGCGTCCCAAGTTTATGATCCCATTCAGATGTCTTCAGCTTGCTTTAAGACACCAACAGGACAGAACATTCACCGTGGACAGCGACTCTTGTACATGAAGTCGTTGCATATTATATCCACGCCATATTATAAGGTCAGATATTTGTAGCAATCCGATGTTGGCAAAGTGAGTAATCGCTCAACGTAAACAAAACAGTTAAACTGCAAGTCGAGGAAAGGACTGATTCAAAGCGTCTGGTCTGGGGGAGTGACTTTCTCAACTTCTCAACACCCGATGAAGTCCGTTTAGAAATCTCTAAATGTTGGAAATATGAAGTTCATATCGAATGCACTAAGTGTGTGCATCTAGCTTTCAGTTACTGTTAAACTCGTGTATTGCAGAGAGAATTCACAGTACCTCAGACAGATTACTGGATTTGCCTGAAGACATGTGAACTATATCAGGGTTGAAGGACAGAGGTATAAATGAAGTGGGGGGGTCTACCTGCTGGAATATGAATTATGTGTGTCATCGGTAATCAAATAAAAGTAAAATTCATTTAAGTTTGGTACTCTTCTTTTGATGCCTTCACCATTTAATGTCAACGGGTTTTTATTTTGACTTCAGATTATTATTTTACTGAGTTTCAGCATACAACATGCTCATTCAACCAACATTAACATTTATATGTATGCGAGTGCAAACGTTTTGTATTTGTCTGACTAAATGAGGTTTTATGCCGTTTAAACAAGTGAATCAGCAACAAGGACACATTTTCACGGCCCAGAACTATACTTCTACGGAAGAGGAATATTACCTGAACAGCTTTTTCTATGGTTGTTCCAGTGGAATATTTACCTGACAAAGGTTGTGATTTGATCAGATGGCGTCTGTAAATAACCAAACCCTGATTAAAAGGATCCATTGTAAGATAAAGCAAGTTAAAGTTGGCCGTACCACACACTTTATATGACGCAATTGGTTTTATGTGATGAATAATGCATTTTATTTGTAGATCGCTTCACATTTATGAATCTCAAAATGCTAAATACTATAAAACACTCAAAATGGCAATAATAATCAATAAGAACAAAAAGGCTTTTAGCCCCTTTTTAAAACTCAACAGTCTGTGGTGCCTTCAGATCGTCTGGAAATAAATTCCGTAGTTTCCGTATTTTCATTTATGATTATATTAGTGGTTCAGCTAGTTTTGGTTATTGAATTAAGCAAGTGGAGGGGGGACCATTCACCTGATTTGGACTCATATACCCTCGTTAAAGTTGTCGGTCTGTGTTTAAAGCACGTTTTTATTTTGTAGTTCATTGTAAGTTGAATAGTTTGGACTGTATACATGGCAATAGAAAAAAAAAAAAATCAGTTTTACAGGGATTATGGGGCTCTTTTGCTTACAACAGAATGAAATGGATAAATAACGTCACAAATTCAACGTCAGGTTATTTTAAAGAAGAAGAATTTGTAGTTTTTTACAGCAGATGTAAAAACTAAGGAGATGTTATACTGCGTTTGATTATTGGCTTTTTGGTTTAAATTACAAATCCACCCATTCATCTTTGGTCATTGCACTTTAAAACTTAAGTTCCCTGGATAAATCAATACCGAGTTTAGTTTATTTTCGTACATCTTATAGGAACCAGA